>NC_141034.1:9860000-10205000 GCF_052040795.2 Danio rerio
GAGAAGATCTCAACACATTTCCGAACATAATAGTTTTAATAACAATAATTAGGCAAGTTATTGTATAACGATAGTCTGTTAAATAGTCTATAAAAATATAGATTAAAGGGGCTAATAATTGACCTTAAAATGGTGTATAAAAATTAATAACGGCTTTTATTCTAGCCGAAATAAAACACATAAGACTTTCTGCAGAAGAAAAAAAATATTATAAGACATACTGGGAAAATTTCGTTGCTCTGTTAAACATCATTTGGGAAATATTTAAAAAAGAATAAAAAAAAAATCAAAGGGGGCTAATAGTTCTGACATATATACAAATTTGTTCAATTTTTCAGGTGATCTACCTTTAATTCAAATATAGATGTTGAAGTCTATGAACATCTATTATGAAGTCTATCATGACTCCTTTATGCTATGGTTGGTATAGCTTGATGGAAATTCTTTTAAATTAATTAGTTATTGATTATAAGTCACAGGTTACAATAATTCATCCATATTTATGATTTTCTTTTCCCGCTTTCACTAATGGACTATAAAGTGGAAGATGTGCCATAGATAATTCCACATTAGGTTTATACTTTGTCTTTACATGAAAGATTTCACCTGAAAAATAGTTTTTTTTTTAATGAGATTTAGGTCATTACACAACAACAGGGGCCTGAAAATGGAAATTGGAAAACATGTTTTAAAGTGCACGTTTTGGTGTTCTACATCAGGTGTCTCCACAGAGGAATGAACCGCCAACTATTGCGACGTAAGTTTTACCCAGCGGATTCCTTCCCAGCCACATCCCAACATTGAGAAAAACAGATACATTCTCGCATTCACACACACATACACCACGGCCAGTTTAGTTCATCCAATTCACCTATAGCACATGTCTTTGGACTGTGGGGGAAAACGGAGCACCCGGAGGAAGCCCATGCCAACACAGGGAGAAAATGCAAACTCCACACAGAAATGCCAACTGGCCCAGCCAGGACTTGAACCATTGACCTTCTTGATGTAAGGCGACGAAACTTTTTAAGAGATTTTGGTTATTAATTTACACAGCGGCAGCATAAAAATGCCTAAAAATGAAAACTGTGCATGTTTTTAAAAAGTATAAATTGTATAAATTACAGTATTGTGTAAAACAAGACACCAATCATATTACATTAATATTACATTTTCAGATTTGTATGAGTACATGCCTGGCCTGGCCTTGGCATGCATAATACAGCATTTTTATTTGATTAATTTCCCTTTTTTATGTAAAGTAAAGCTCGTCCACTGTCCACACTAGTTCGTTATTTTCAAGTAGTCCTGTGATTTTTATTAGATTTAGACTTGGATTAAATTAAATGAATTCCTCAGGTTTTTTGATTAGGGAAGGAGCTAAAGTGGACCTGAAGGGTTTCCCGTTCCTGCTCTACATTTATAATTAACAGAACAAAGTAACATTGCCAGATTGTTGTCATGGTTACACATTTTCATCTACAGCAAATTAAGTACTTGTTCAAACACTTGCTTGATAGTTCTGTCACAGTGATGTTATATTATTAGTTAGTTTTATTTTACAGTATGTCATTTAGCATGCTGTAGTGTACTTTCTAAAGAAATACCGTTTTTATACTGTAACTTCAGTACAATGCAGGCCCGTAACCAGCCCAATGATAGGGATGGTTCTTACATACTTGTACTTAATACATACTTGTACTTTAATGGCCCATTTTGGTACCTCAAAGGTGTATATTACTCTTTGGGTACTAATATGTACTAATAAAATTACTTTTTAAAAAGGTACCACCCTAGTAACAGCTCTTTATTTCTGAGAGTGTGGAGGCCGTCTTTCACAATCCAATCAGTTATCTATCCATTGACAAACATCCTGTCCATTATTATCCTTACTTTTACCCAGAAATATGCCACATTTTATAAATAACGATGGTTGTGAATAATATTTTGTGATGATTTTAAAACAGGAATGCTCAAAATTGTTCCTGGAGGAGATAGTTTAGCTCCAACTCCAATTAGACACAACTGAACATTGTAAAAGAGTACACTGTAAAAAATGAATTTGGTTAATTAGTTCATTCATTCATTTTCTTTTCGGCTTAGTCGTTTTATTAATCTGGGTTCCCCACAGCGGAATGAACCGCCAACTTATCCAGCATAGGTTGTACGCAGCGGATGCCATTCCAGCTGCAACCCATCACTGGGAAACATCCATACACACCCATTCAATACACTACAGACAATTTAGCTTACCAAAGTCTTTGGACTTGTGGGGGAAACCGGAGCACCTGGAGGAAACCCACGCGAAAGCGGGGAGAACATGCAAACTTCATACAAAAACACCAACTGACCCAGCTGAGTCTCAGTTGACCTTCTTGCTGTGAGGCAAACGTGCTACCCACTGTGCCACCGTGTAGCCCTTGCCAATTAGTTATTACAACTTAATATTTTAAGTTATTTTATCTGGGTTTGAAATGTGTTGACATAACTTAAAGATCAAAGTTTTACTTGACTGAACTTATTAGACTTAAAAAAAAGAGTCTGTTGAACTTATATATATTAGTTAACTGCTTCAAAAATCAGAGCTCTAAATAGTAAAAATATGTGCAAATGGATGAAGGGGCGACACGGTGGCTCAGTGGTTAGCACTGTCACCTTACAACAAGAAGGTCGCTGGTTCAACTACCCATGAGTCAAGTTTCCTTCGGGTGCTCTAATTTACAAGATGTCCTCGCTGCAGCCTGTATCACGATGACATATTGGACCATGTCTAATACGTAGTGGACAATGTAGCGCCCACTAAGGTAATGCCCATACTACTGTGATGGTTGAGTATAGGGTTGAGGGAGGTGTAGACGATTGTCTACTACAAATTGGAACTGGTCCAGTTCGTCATCAAGCTGCGGGCTGCAGCAAGGACTGTCTCCTGGTTTTAACCATAGCCCAAAAGCATGTGGTATAAGTGAATGGAATAAACAAATTGGCTATAGTGTAGTGCAGGGGTGGCCAATCCTGTTCCTGGAGAGCTACCTTCCTGCAGATTTCAGTTGCAACCAATATCAAACACACCTGCCTGTAATTATCACGTGGTGTTCAGGTCCTAATTAATTGGTTCAGGTGTGTTTGATATGGGTAGCAACTGAAATCTGCAGGAAGGTAGATGTCCAGGAACAGGATTGGCCACCCCTGGTGTAGTGTGTGTATGAATGAGAGTTAAGACAACTTATTTAAGTTCACTAAACTTAAACCATGTGCATTACACTTGCTTTATAAAGTCCTACCAACATCAATCTTAATTACAACAACTTATCTATTTAAGTTAACTAAACTTAGGCCAGACAATGCAGTGGCCCAGTATCCCTGCTAAAAAATCCAGCTTAAACCAGCCTAGGCAGGTCAGGCTGGAAAATGACCAGCTAAATCCAACTAAAACCAGCTTGACCAGCCTGGTTTAAGCTGGACATAGCTGGTTTTGGCTGGGCTCCCAGCCTGCAAGGCTGGTCAAGCTGGTTTTAGCTGGTCATCTCCCAGCCTGACCAGCTAAGACCAGGCTGGAAATGACTGGAAACCAGCCTGGAAGTGGCCAAAACCCCTCTAAAACCAGCATGGTTGACCAGCTAAAACCAGCCAACCAGCCTAGGCTGGTTTAAGCCGGATTTTTCAGCAGGGTAGGTAGTGCTGTCACTTCACAGCAAGAAGTTCGCTGGTTCGAGCCTCGGCATAGTCAGTTGGTGTTTCTGTGTGGAGTTTGCATGTTCTCCCCTCGTTCGTGTGGGTTTCCTTGGGGTGCTTCGGTTTCCCCCACAGTCAAAACACATGCAGTAGAGGTGAAATTGTCCGTAGTGTAGGAGTGTGGATGAGTGTATGTGGATGTTACCCAGGGAAGGGCATCTGCTGCGTAAAACATATGCTGGATAATTTGGCGGTTCATTCCGCCAAATTATCCCAGACTAATAAAAGGACTAAGCTAAAAAAAATGAATGAATGAATGAATGAATGAACTTAGGCCATGTCCATTACACTTGTGTTGTCCTGTAAGTCCTGTCATTTTTAACCTGAGTCAAGTTTAACAGTGTAGAACAGGGGTGTCCAAACTCGGTCCTGGAGGGTCGGTGTCCTGGAGAGTTTAGCTCCAACCCTAATCAAACACACCTGAACCAGCTAATCAAGTTCTTACTAGATACTAGAAACCTTCTGGCAGGTGTGTTGAAGCAAGTTGGAACTAAACTTAGGAAGACACCGGCACTCCAGGACCAAGTTTAGACACCCCTGGTGTAGAAACTACCAGGTCATTGTGTTTAGGAAAACTGAGCTACAATCTGTAGGACATCAACCCTCCAGAGTTTGGTCACCCCTGTTTTAAAGGCTGGAAAAAGTCTTATTCAGAAGTCAAGAAATCAGCGTACATTACCTTAAATATGTCCTCCGGGCAGATAAATTTTTTCCTATCCATGCAAGTATCTTGATTTTCATCCTCGGTTTTGCCAGGCAAGTGTTTCAGGAGTGCAGGTGGCTCTGCTTCTTCATATCTCGGGTGGCTTTCTATCGTAGCTAAAGAGATATGAGTAGAGCTGATCTGAGACTGGGATTCATCCGAGTTATTACACAGAGAATTGCTATCTCTCGGAGAGTCCGGACATGTTCTCCAGGCCTTCAGCACCACAGGAGGAGAGCAATCCACCTTGTCATTGACAGTCGAGACCACCTTGCACATGTCAAGAGGTAACGTGGATTTACCATGCACTGAGGTATCATCTTTGTGTTCACTTCTGACCGGCAAAGGTGTGTTTTGTATGAGCTCTCCTGACTGCTGAGTCTTTCTCAAATCTAGCTGTGACTGTTGTCCTTCAGGGGGAGAGAACGAGCGAGAAGAGTTTCTCCATTTCATTGCAGTCTCAGCCACAGTGTTGAAAAAACGGAGAAGGCCTCGGAAGTGGCCGCTCTTGCCATCGACTCCCGATTGTTCAGGCGCAGAGTTCAAATCTTTGACTAACTCAAAGCTGACAGAGCCGTAGTCGGAATCAATAGTTTTATCAAGGGTGTTCATAGACTCGAAACTACTCTCCGCCAATGTCTGGCTTCCTTTTCCTTTGAGGGAAATTCTTCTCAAGTAATTCAAAACATCGCCTCCCCTCGACCACCGTCTTCTTTGAGGTATCTTGAAGCTCTGCTTGGCACAGCTGTCTTCCGGTTCAATCACAGAGGAATTGTTGCAGTTAGAGAAGTTAGGGTGAGATTTCTTTGTGTAAATGACCCTTTCTGACAACTTGCAGCCATTGTGGTTGCTAACAGTGTTTTTGGTTTCCTCTTGGACGTTGTCTGGAGTTCCAGATGGGTCTATATCCTCGAACGAACAGTAGAAATCTGCTGTATGTCCAGCAAACGAATGTCTCTTGGCTTTGTTTTTAAAAACGTTCTTGAACTCTGATGAAGGCGAGTCCTTGCACATGTACATATCATCTCCTTCATCTTTCAAGTCTATGTTGTATTTAGAATCTGAGATTCTACTAGCTTTGCCTTTAAAAACCGATGGGGATTTTAATTTCTTGAAGTTCCTCACTTTGTTTGTGATTGACAGTTTAAGGAAGGATGGCTCACCGGGGAGGATCATCGAGTGAGGTCTCCTGTCCGGGTCAGAGGGGGCTTTGCGACGCTGCAGGATCCTCCAGATAGCCGCCGTTCTGGAGCGCCGGTTGGGTTCCTGTTTTTCTCTTCTGAGAGTCTGACAGGGAAGAATGGAGTCTGAGGAATTTGACTCCGGAATCCATGAGATCTCGGTTTTGCTCTCTTCGTCAATGGAAATGTTAAAGACGTTATTGACAAATCCATTGGTGAGGCCAGACTCTGAGGTGGGGCTAGTTGTGCTGTCCATCATCTCGCATTTTAAGACAAGGTGTCAGGTGTCCAAGTTTGGAGGCATTTTGTCATCCTTAAACTGTACACAAAAATAGCTAAATCAGACAACATGTGAGATTAAATACAAAGTGTATAAGTTTTGTATGTGTATGAGTATTGTAAATGTTAAAATCAAGAAATTAAATATTATACTTTACATTCTTTATACACACTCAGAAATAAAGGTGCAAAATTTGTCACTGGGCAGTACCTTTTCAGAAGGTACACTTTTGGACTATCCAGGTGGACATTAGTACCTTCAGGGAACACTTTTATTAGGATCACCGCTTGGTCTTGTAAAGTCTTAAAATGTCTTACAAAATTTTAGGCCTTAAAAAGTCTTAAATTCACTAAAATGTTGTGCTGTAGGTCTTAAATCATTTTAAACATGTCTTAATTTTGCTTTGTCTAAGTAAAGCTACTCAAACATAAACATAAAACTGCAAAGAGATATTGTACAACTCACAACAGCAGTTAAACATTGTTTACAGCAAATTCCCCAAATAAAATTCTGTGGTGAGGGTGGGGGGTGGGGGGATATTATTGTATTATCTTCAAGATAATACAAGGCCATTAGAAATAAATCTTAAAAGGGTCTTAAAAGGGTTTAAAAAGTCTTAAATTTGACTTGATGAAACCTACAGAAACCCAGTTTTTACCTTTAAGGCTCACTTTTATCGCTTTAAGGTTTAAGGCAGTGGTCACAAAACTTGTTCCTAGAGGGCCGGTGTCCTGCAGATTTAAGCTCCAACCCTAATCAAACACACCTGAACAAGCTAATCAAGGTCTTACTAGGTATGCTTAAAACATCCAGGCAGGTGTGTTGAGGCAAGATGGAGCTAAACCCTGCAGGGACACCGGCCCTCCAGGACCAGGATTGGTGACCCTTGGTTTAAGGTATCGCTTTTATACCTTTATGGAACTATGAGATACACATATATACTGTTAGGTATATGGCAATAAATATATGATAGGGATGTCCAGATCCAATTACGTGATCAAAAATCTGACCTGATAACGAAATTTTAGACTTAATCAGAATCGGACGTTACCTTCCATTCAGAACTTGAATATATATATATATATATATATATATATATATATATATATATATATTTTGACTTCACACAGAAACGGCAATGCGTGCGGCATGACAACACTTTGTTGCAGAGACGCTATTGGTTAAATGCCAGCAAAGTAGAACACGGAAGCAGCTTGAAGCGGAAAGAGTGAGTATACAGTATCTGTACACTGGAGGTATCATAAAGTTGATGACGACAACATTGCCATAGCAAACTGTGAGATATGTAAACTTGGGATTGCCTGCTGGATATTTTAAGTTTAGGAGCTATTTGTTATATATTAGATTTTATTTTATATGTACTGTTGCACTAAAGTCCAAAGTGAAGAACTGATGTTATTTATTACTTGATTGTTCAAGCTTTACCTCACAGAAGTGCTCTGTTTTTAACAGAGATGTTGAATGTTAAAATAAGGAACATCTTAGATTTCTTTTTTCGCTCCTCTTTATTCTTTTTTTATGTATTATAGAAGTATCGGATCGTGTTTTAGTATCGGTAGATAGTTAAAATCAAATGTCCTCGAGTCAATCAGACTCAAAGGAAAAAAAACCTGATCGGGACAGCCATGATATTTATTAACCTGTTAAGAACAAAAAATATACTTTTTGAAAAGGTACCGCCCATGTGACAGATTTTCTACATTTTTTTCCGAGTGTGTAGAATTCCTCCCATCATTTGTTTATGATTGTTTGTCACAAATCTCACTTACTTCCCTCACTAAACATTACACTTCCTTCATTTGTACATACAAAACAAACAACAAAACCCATTTAGGTTGTTCTGCTTATAAACTTTTACTAAATAAATTATTTTGTTAATTAAATATATTTCCTTAATTTACTACATATATAAGGATGTCCTCACACTCAAAAAAATACAGTACATATACAGTTGAAACCAGAAGTGTATATACACTGTATAAAAAGGCACATAACCATTTTTAAAAAAGTCAGATTTTAATGAGACTCTTTTTTTTTTTTTTTTTTTTAATCTTTTTGGTAAGTTAGGATAATCAAATTTATTTCTGTTACGCTTAAAAGCAGAATAATGAGAAATATTTTTTGAGACATTGTAATAACTTTTCTTAAAAGTCAAGTTACAATAAGATTATTGTGCCTCTGAAAAAGCTCAGATGATGGTGTCAAGGTTTTGGAAGGTCTGATTGGCTAATTGACAACATTTGAGTTAATTGGAGGCTCAAATGTAGAATAGTATTTAAGGAAAACCTTAAACACACTGCTTCCTTTGATGACAAAATAGGAAAATCTAAAAGACAGAATCAACAAAAAAGCCAGATTACAATTAGCTTAATTACACTGGGAAAAAGAGTAATTTCTAGAGACACATTCCTGTGGTCTGATGGAACTAAAATTGAACTGTTTGGCCTTAATGACCAGTGTTACATTTGGAGGACAAAGGGGAAATCTTACAAGCCTAGGAACACCATCCCAACTGTGAAGTTTGGGGGCGGCAGCATCTTGTTGTGGGGCTGTTTTGCTGCAGGAGGGACATGTCCACTTCAAAGCATAGACGGCATCATGAAGAAAGAACAATATGTAGAAATACTGAAGCAACATCTCAAGACAGCCAGGAAATTAAAACTTGGCCACAAATGGGTCTTCCAAACAGACCATGACAATAAGCATACTGCTAAATTAGTTAAAATGTGTTTTAAGGACAGCAGAGTGAATGTTTTGTGGCCATCACAAAGCCCTGATCTCAATCCTATAGAAAATTTGTGGACAGAGTTGCAAAAGCTTGTGCGAGCAAGACAGCCTACAACTCTGACTCAGTTCCACCAATTCTGTCAAGAGAAATGGGCCAAAATTCCTTTAAACTATTGTGAGAAGCTTGTGGAAGGATACCCAAAACATTTGACCAAAGTTATACAGTTTAAAAGCAAAGCTAAAAAATACCAAGGAAATTTTTGACTGTCTAGAAATTACTAAAAAAAAGTCTTAAAACAAATCTCTCATTATTCTGGCCTTTAGCAAATGTAAATCATTTAGGTAATCCTAACGGACCTAAAAAAGTAAACGTTCAGTATGATTTACCATCAGACATTTAAAAAAAAAATAAGATAAATTTTTTTCGAGTGTATGTAAACTTCTGGTTTCAACTGTAGCACACAGTAAAAAAAAATTCCACACGATTCCTCCATGTTGTCCCAACACAAATAGATTAAATTAACAATCATTTTTACTCATTTAAATGGATTAAACATAAAACAATTAATTTGTCCCAAAAAATTAAGAATTGTGTTGTCTCAACTCATTTTAAATAAGTAGTTTAAACAAGCAGCAGAAGTAATCCTTTTGAAGTTTAAATCAAAGCCAACAGAACAAGTGTGATTAAGTATCTTCTGTGAGTGTTTTCTATGCTATGAAGATTCTGAACATACTTTAAAAAATAAAGAGAAAGAAACAAGCCCAAATGTTACGACCCGACACCTCAGGAAGCTCTCATTCCTTGATAAGAAAACGTTCTCATGGAAAAAAAACTTACCAAACTAGACCCGTCGGTTTCAATCAAAGCATCTCACAGAAGAGCAGAAAACATTTCGAGCAAATCCTTTAACATCAAAAGTGCTTTTCCAACATAATCATTTGGCCGATAGTAAATCCACAGCATTCTTCAGACAAGGTTGAGGGTTTTTCTCAGCCTGATGCCCCACAGAGACCGAGCAGACGCCACAGACACACGCCCAGTTCCTCTCATTAAGTTTGAAGTCATGATCAAGTTGTTTCTGCCACTCTTCCACCGCATCTGCTCCAAATGGGACACGATATTTAAGCTGGCTCAGTCATTTTTCTTTAAATATCCAAACAATATACAAACTTTAAAGTGAACTCATGTCCACAGAAGTAGCCTGTAATATGTTTGCGCAGTGGTGAGCGTTGTAATCTACACAGTAAATGGACACAATGCACAAAAACGTAGGGTCAAAGTTTGAGGGCCTATTTTAAACACTTCCTTTCTGTCCTGTTTTGGTACTACTGTAATCACATGGCATTTTCCTGCTCTACACAGGAAAGAGTGGATCTTACACAAGTGACCGAAAAAATGCTTTAAGCTTGACAAAGACAGGAAGCCTGGCTGACAGCATGTAAATATCTGCTCCGTACACTCTTTCCCTTCTGTCTGTGCTGCGCCATTGTGAGGGAAAGACAATTGGGCTTTCTTTCCCCTTGTGAGTCAGTTCACTTCAGTTTGTCAACACGATACTGCCACTCAATAGACATTTCAGTCAGCCAAACATGCACTCGGTATACATATCAAGCATACATTTGGTGGCTTTCATTGGTTTTTCAGCTTTTCTTCAAAAGTGTTTCTGCTTAAAGGAGATGAAAGGCCATAAAACATTCGCATTCAGCCCACTTCCTGTGCAAGAGCCGGCTGCTTTCCTGCTATCCATTTCGGTCACAATGCACATCCTGGATAAGTGAACCCTCCTTTATTTATTCATTTATTTGTTTATTTTTCTTTTAGAACCATAGGCTAGACTATATTGTTGAGGTGGTGTTTCGTTTTCACTGTCGCACGACAAAAAAGATGAATATAACTACAATCTAAAGTTCATTGATAAACTTTGATGTTGGCTTGAGAAAGTCAAACGTTTATGGCATTGTTAGGTGGTTGCTAAGAAGTTGCTAAATGGCAATGCTTGTGTACATGTTTGATCAAATGCTAATACTTAGTAGGCATTTCTAGCATATTTTATTGCATTTAGATAATCATTCATAACATGTAGCTAATCGTTATTAGCACTTGGCTTCCATTATCATTGTTACCATGCATATTACACAGGAAGTCTCATTTGCTAACATGAGTCAAACAAGCCAATGCCCAGGTCCCTACGATGTTCTGATGTAGAGATATTGCTATTTTTTAATGGTTGCTAGGTTATACTGTTTTATTGCTATGGGGACATTTGACAGGTTAGTGATGATACATCAAAGCTTCTTGGCAATATGAGTGATCTTAATCGACCCCGATGTTTCTATGACAGTCTTTATGAGTGTCAAAAACTGGACTTGAACATTATGTATTCCTGGTGTTGGGTTGCGGCTGTAAGGGCATTCGCAGTGTAAAACAAATGCTGGATAAGTTGGCGGTTCATTCCGTTGTGGCGACCCCAGATTAATAAAGGGACTAAAGGAATGAACATTATGTAAAAATGGCTTGCTGTATTTTTTTTAAAAATACAATGCTTAATAAGTGTGAAGGTGATACATGCAAAAATGGCTTGCCATATCAGTAAAAAATATGGAGTTTAAGTCAAAAATGGCTTGCCATATTATGAGAAAAATAATGCTTAAAAATTATTTATTGGAAAACTATAAGTCTGATAAACCTTAAAGATATTGCAACAAAATCTACCGCATCTTAATACATCTTTTGGCCAAATTTGGGGCTTGTATAATTTTTTTTATATGCCCGGATTATAAAAAATTTATATTTAACATTTTTTATTAAAAAATTGAAAAGTCTTACTGGCATGAGGAGATATAGCAACAATCTTGAATGTAGAAGGCACATTTTGACCACATTTGGGCCTTGTGGCATGAACGGCCTAGGAGGAGATACGTTTGTTTTCAAGGACAGAGTAGTTTCTCAAGCCAACATAATTAATATAGTGATCAATTAAAATGCACTACTTTGTTTTCCATGGACCTCTTGTTATGAAAACTGCTGTGGTGCTACATTTTTGAGCCAAATCTTAAAGTTTGGGGGTGGCATGGCGGCTCAGTGGTTAGCACTGTTGCCTCACATCAAGAAGGTTGCTGGTTTGAGTCTGGGCCAGTTGGCATTTATGTGGGGAGTTTGCATGTTCTTCCCGTGTTTGTGTGGGTTTCCTCTGGGTGCTCCGGTTTCCCCCGCAGTTCAAAGGTATAGGTGAATTGAATAAACTAAATTTGCCATAGTGTATGAGTGAGTGTGTGAATGAGTGTATATGGGTGTTTCCCAGTACTGGGTTGCGGCTGCATAAAGCATTCAATTAAATTAAATTCAAGTTTATTTATATAGAGCTTTTTACAATGTATATTGTGGAATGAACCCCCAAATTATCCAGCATATGTTTTATGCAGGGTGACGCAGTGGCGCAGTAGGTAGTGCTTTCGCCTCACACAGCAAGAAGGTCGCCGGTTCGAACCTTGGCTCAGTTGGCGTTTCTGTGTGGAGTTGGCATGTTCTCACTGTGTTCGCGTGGGTTTCCTCTGGGTGCTCCGGTTTCCCCCACAGTCTAAAGACATGCGGTACAGGTGAATTGGTTAGGCTAAATTGTCCATAGTGTATGTGTGTGTGTGTGTGTGTGTGGATGTTTCCCAGAGATGGGTTGTGGCTGGAAGGGCATCCACTGCGTAAAAACTTGCTGGATAAGTTCATTCAGCTGTGGCGACCCTGGATTAATAATGGGACTAAGCCGACAAGAAAATGAATGAATGACTGTTTTACGCAGCGGATGCCCTTCCACCCGCAGCCTAACACTGGGAAACACCCATACACTCTTGCATTCACACATATATTACGGCCCATTTTAGCTTATTTATTTCACCTATACTACATGTCTGTTCTTCAAAACACGCGAACACGGGGAGAACATGCAAACTCCACACACATGGACTGCGCTACTCACTGTGCCACCCCTGCACATTCACATGTTATGTTATGTGAAACTATACAGATTGCGCTCTGTGGCACGGCAGAAATATGAACAGTGTCCTGAGTCGTAGCTGGGCGCAAATGACAGCCGCCCACTTGATGTGCCGGTGGGCATTCCCTGCTTGGCACGACATGGCACATCGTCGAGCGGCGCATTCAGAGTGCAACTGCCTTGAGGCCCCCTGTGAAGCCCATAATGTGAACCTTTTAAATTTTTTCTCTGAATTTTTTTGACATATTTAACTTTTTTAGAATAGTTTTGTTGGTCCGACACCCCTATTTATAGAAAACATTAAGTCCAACAGATTATGGAGAATTTCTTTTTATTCATAATTTCATATAAAATAAATTGCGCTATATAAATATAAATGTCCAACAATGAAGATAAATGGCTCCAATGCTATTTGTATATTATTAAGAGTTGTTTTCTTAATATTTGCTATACCATGTCACACCATTTTTTAAGGTATAATCAGTGGTGTAAAGTAACTAATTTGAAATACTCAAATGACTGTAATTGAGTAGTTTTTCTCAGGAATTGTACTTTACTGAGTAGTTTTAATAATGTGCACTTTTAATTTTCCTCGAGTCCATTTTTAGCGCAGTATCGGTACTTTTACTCCACTACTTGCCTTCAACTTGCAGTCACTATTTTATTATTATTATTTTGTCTATGGGGATTATAAAAATCTGTCCTGTGTTTCCTTTCCAATCAAATCTCACATAGACGGTAAACTGCATCATAATGAACTACCTCAAGACATGGGCGCTTTATAATTGCAGAAAACTGTTTGGAAGCATTAAAAAGTGTCTAAGAAGATGTCCAAAATCTTTACATGCATTGACCAAGAGACTGTTTAGATTCACCGATGAGAAGATGACGGATGTTTACTGTATGATGACCAAAATGGCCTTAAACACCCAGCAGGCACAAGACATTAACATGACATCAGATTGACGTTGTACCCTAACGTCATGGACATTGCATTGTTTTTGGAAATGAAAATCAGGTTGATGTCAGAACTCAATGCCAGGCCAAAATCAATGTCCAATGTCAAACCTAAAACCAACCAAATATCAAAGTCTAATGCTGTTAGAGCTTGACATTGAGTGGACGTAACCACTATGACGTCTATCAGACGTTGTATTTTAATTGCCATAACTGATGAATAAATGCCTGTATTTGACGTCAATATGATGTTGGTTTAATATGTTGGCTTGAAGTTGGATTTTGGTCACTTTCTAACGACCTGAAATTAACCAAATATCTATGTCATTTGACGTCATTATTGGACATCAAAATAAGATTGTTTTAGACGCTGGCTAGACATTGAATTTTGGTCACCTTTGGACATCACAACCTAAATCTAACCTAATATTAACGTCTTATGACGTTGTATTCCTGCTGGGCAATAACTAAATTTACTACAGAATGTTTCGTTTAAACACATCCACAAACTACATGTAAACACATCAGCTTTTAACAGCGTAATACTCACTCTTCACTACTCTTGAGTACTTTTAAAAGGTCTACTTTTTAATCATACTTTGAGTAATATTTACAACAGAAACATCTTTTCTACTTGCACTATATTTTCAGGTAAGTAATGGCACTTTTACTTGAGTATGATTTTTCAGTACTCTTTCTACTGGGTATAGTTCAGTAAGAATGTTAAAAAGAAAAGTTAGTGACTCCTTATTTTTTCTCAAACCTCAACTTTAAACAATATAAATATACCTGTTCTTCAAAACATGGTGTTTTACAAAAAAAAGCATTTTTTTTATTGGCTGTGTGTCAACTACTTTCTTATGTGAATGTGCTGAAAAAGCAGCATTCTTATTTGTAGACAGACAGGAGAAAATTATGAGACAGATCTTATTCAATATATATATATTTTTTATCTACAGTAGATAAAAAAACGAAAACAGTTTCTCAACCAACACTTTGACATTTGTTCTACATTATCTTCATGTGAATATGTTGTGCAGAAAGCACCTCGTGTGATGTCATCACTTTTTATCTTGTAGAACAATTGCCCTCTTCCTTGGTTTCCTGTGACACAGTCCAGATCAACGGTTTGATAGCGCATGGACTCAACAACAACAAAAAACACTGGCTGGAGCTAAACCTCAAATTGCTTCACCAGTAATTATGAACGATGAAGTAGAATGAGACCCTTTAAATCTAGAATCAGTACAAATGAAGCAAGGAAAACACTCATATTGCATGATAACAATATGCAGTGTAAACGATTATTTGAGGAAAAAGTCATTAAAACAAATGTTCATTCATTTTCCTTTGGTTAAGTCCCTTTATTAATCAGGGGTCACCACAGCAGAATGAACCGCTAACTTATCCAGCATATATTTTACACAGCAGATACCCTACCAGCTGCAACCCAGTATTGGGAAACACCTATACACACTCATTCACACACATACACTACACGGTCAATTAATTTCCTCAATTCACATACACATTTCTTTGGACTGTGGTGGAAACCTGAGCACCTGGAGGAAACCCACGCCAACACCAAACATGCAAACTCCACACAGAAATGCCAAATCGAATCAGCAACCTTCTTGCTGTGAGGTAGCAGTGCTAACTACTGAGCCATCGAAAAAAAATGCAATAAGTTAATCAGGTTTCATAAATAGTTTTTTTAGTTGTACAAAGTTTCACCCCATACTTTCAGTCAGTTTGATCGATGACTTAAAATGTATTTGACTGAACTAAAAAATGCAGTCAGCAAGACTTTTATTATAATAAAATATGATATGGAAACCCTTTGAAATTCTTTTTTGCTTTATTAGGTTCATCTTAGGTGAGACAGAAAATAATACTGTAAATAAAATAAACACAATATTGATACACATATAAGCAGAATTATTAACTGCCCTTTGATTTTTCATTCTTTTTTAAATATTTCCCAAGTGATGTTTACCAGAGCAAGGAAATTTTCACAGTATGTCTGATAATATTTTTTCTTCTGGAAAAAGTCTTATTTGTTTTATTTTGGCTAGAATAAAAGCAGTTTTTAAATATTTTAAGGTCAAAATTATTAGCCCCTTTAAGCTATATTTTTCAGATAGTCAACAGAACAAACCATCATTATACAAAAACTTGCCTAATTACCCTAGTTAACCTATAGTTAAGCCTTTACATGTCACTTTAAGCTGTATAGAAGTGTCTTGAAAAATATCTAGTCAAATTTTATTTACTGTTGAAAAATTTTCTCCGTAGTGTATGTGTGTGAATGTGAGAGTGTATGGATGTTTTTCCAGTACTGGTTTGCAGCTGGAAGAGCATTCGCTGTGTAAAATATATGCTGGATAAGTTTGCGGTTTATTCCGCTGCGGCGACCCCTGAGGAATAAAGGGCCTAAGCCAAAGGAAAATGAATGAATGAATGAATGAATGAAGCATTAGTTTAAAGGTCATGTGAAATTAAAATAAAAACTTATGTAGATGTTAACATCAGTATTTATTGTAACAGTTTCAAGGGGTCCCTGAAAATCTCTAGATTAAAAAAGTAAAAATAAATAAAAAATCAAGAAATAATTAAGTAAATAATTAAATTCAAACTCTTTTTTGATGACATAAAAACACAGCTATATTAAATTGATTAAAATGTTTTTTTTTTTTATTAAATAAACCAGTATATTAACCAATAAATGCAACCTGTGAAGAAGGGGCAATTTTCTTTTTCATACTTTCTCATACTTTCTCTTATCAGTTTACAATATATATATATATATATATATATATATATATATATATATATATATATATATATATATATATATATATATATATATATATATATATATATATATTTACAATTATTTATATATTTACAGTTTATATATATATATATATATATATATATATATATATATATATATATATATATATATATATATATAGAGAGAGAGAGAGAGAGAGAGAGAGAGAGAGAGAGAGAGAGAGAGAGAGTTGAAGTCATAATTATTAACCCCCCTGTTTAATTTTTTCCGGAGAGAAAATTTTTCAACAGTAAATAAAATTTGACTTCAGTTCACCTATAGCGCATGTCTTTGGGCTGTGGGGTAAACTTGAGCACCCAGAGGAAACCCACGCCAACACCAAACATGCAAACGCCACAGAAATACCAACTGACCCAGCTGGGACTCGACCAGCAACTTTCTCAGCAACAGAGATACCCACTGTGCTAACTTGTCGACTGTTTGCTAGTTCTTTAATATTATTTTAAATTAGCCTTATTCTAAAGTGTCATCATCTTAATCTATCATCTAAAACATGCTAAAATATTTCTATTTATTCATAATTTACAAAGGACTCCCAAAACTGTACTTGTGTGTCACTTGTCTGTAATGAACCAGACTGAACTTCAGTTAAAAACTCCTGCTTTAATCAGCCCTTTCATTTTATGATGTGAGACGTATGAGATTCTAATGTAAGTAAACAAAAGACTATTATTAGCGCTTTGCAGCAGGATACAATTTGTATTGTTTATTGTTGTAATGGGTGGTTATGTTGTTCTGTAATGCCATTCCATTTCCTGCTCTCTCTCGCTCTTATTCTAAAGCACCACTTTCGTTGTTTTAGGAATTTAAAGCTAAATTAAGCTCTTTATCTGTGCTAAAATTAATACATTTATCTTTAACTGATCTGTGCTACAGTATTTTAGGTGTGTATTTAATACACAAAAAGAAAAACACTGGGTTCCTCACAATCAATTTGTGTTGGGACGACATGAACAACTTAAAGGTGCAGTAGGTGATTGTCTTCAGAAACATGTTTTGTTGTGTCTTTGTTGAAAGTCTCTTCACATTGCATTAGTAATTATTAAAGTTAATGATCTAAATGTATTTATATGTGTTTTTATATTCTGGGTAAGGCGTAAGACTAAAAAATGTTTATTCAATTAAATATTGACAGGCCGATAGTTCCCATCATTCTGATAAGTAGACCAAACTGTCTGTCAACAAATGTAGATTTGAACATCTGCGCACCCGTTCACACTGAATGTGTGTGTACATCTGCACACAAGAGAAAGAGAGACAGCGCTAAAAACAAATGCTGCATCAAAACTTTTTAAAACCCTGAATTAATATTGGAGTAAGGATGACACCATGGCTGAAGTATTTCTATTAGACAGATAATGTTCTGTTTTACAACTTTTTTAGTCACGCAAAGCTGATGTAGATTTTGTTGGAACACAGGATTTCAACTCTGTTATTCGCAGATGATGTTGTTCTGTTGGCTTCATCAGACATGGACCTTCAGCATGCACTGGGGTGGTTTGCTGCCGAGTGTGACGCGGCTGGGATGAGAATCAGCACCTCCAAGTCCGAGGCCATGGTGCTCCACCGGAAAAAGGTTGTTTGCCATCTCCAGGTTGGAGAAAAGTCCTTACCCCAGGTGGAGGAGTTTGAGTATCTCGGGGTTTTGTTCACGAGTGAGGGAAGGATGGAACGTGAGATTGGCAGGCCGATCGGTGCAGCGGCTGCAGTAATGCGGTCGATGTGCCGGTCCGTTGTGGTGAAGAAGGAGCTGAGCCGAAAGGCAAAGCTTTCGATTTACTGGTCAATCTACGTTCCTACTCTCACCTATTGTCATGAGCTTTGGATCATGACCGAAAGGACAAGATCTCGGATACAAGCGGCTGAAATTAGTTTCCTTCGAAGGGTGGCAGGGCGCACTCTTACGGATAGGGTGAGGAGCTCTGACACCCGGGAGGAGCTCGGAGTAGAATCGCTGCTCCTCCACATTGAGAGAAGTCAGCTGAGGTGGTTTGGGTATCTGTTTCGGATGCCTATCTATCTATCTATCTATCTATCTATCTATCTATCTATCTATATATCTATCTATCTATCTATCTATCTATCTATCTATCTATCTATCTATACACACACACACACACACACACAAACACAAACACACACACACACACACACACACACACACACACACACACACACACACACACACACACACACACACACACACACACACACACATAAAGCCTAATATTACATTTATGAGTGTTTGTTTAATATGGTAGGGTTGTATTCCACTGTATTACAGAGACAGGCATAGCCAGTTGAGTTCTGAGTAGGCTGAATAGGCTCAACCCACTTGTTTACTGTAGTAAAAATCTCTTTCTATATTTAAGTGCATTTTTTGTTTCCATGTATTAAATAAATAAGCTGAATATTATTGAAATCGCAAAATTAAACTCGAAGTATACATTAAAAATCTATCTAAATAATGTTTAGGGGGAAATGTGTGCTTGGGATTGTTGTCAATATCCAAGATCAGAGATTATTTAGGCTATATTTAAAAAGTTCTTTCCTACCTTATAACTTTTATGTTTAATTCTAAGGGTTGCCATTTCTGTTTTTAAAATTTACTGGCAATCTGAGTAAAAAAAAAAACTGAAATTTGAGTGTTTATTCAGTGTGCATTATATATGCTAGTGTGAGTACGGTAAATGTCACTACTGTGGTAGCAGAGACCTCTGGTGGCTGTTTTGAGACAAATTCTGGTTGGTTTGAAAAGAAAAATGTTTTTTAGTTCAAACCAACAGATTTAAACAGCCACCAGAGGTCTCTGAGGTCTCCCTTTATATGGCAATTTAAACAGCATTTACCTCAGTTTACATGATCTTTGCAATATAATCATGACAAAAACAGCATAAACATAATGTAAAATGCCACACCCAAATCAAGCACAGGCTCGTGTTTGCAACATTTTTGTAGCCTAATTTTCATATCAAAATCACATATAAATATTTAGTTCCCCTGTAATTGTTTTATTCAAATAATAAATACAATCAAACTGCAAATGCAACAAAAACAACAATTAAGTTAACAATTAAGTTACCTCCCATCCCAAATTATGTTACTGGGGCCAATGGAAGATTATTCACTGTTTATTTGCTCTCCCTCAAGTGGTACCGAACCTTTTTGAGTTTCCTTTTTCTGTTGAACACAAAATAAGTTATTTTGAAAAATGTTAGAAACCTGTAAACTTCAATAAGAAAATAAAATATGGAATGGTTACAGCATTTTTCAATGTAGCTTATTTTGTGTAGGGCTGCACAGTGGCGCAGTGGGTAGCATGTTTGTCTCACAACAAGAAGGTCATTGGTTTGAGCCTTGGCTGGGTCAGTTGGCTTTTCTGTGTGGAGTTTGCATGTTCTCCCCATGTATGTGTGGGTTTCCTCTGGGTTCTCTGGTTTCCCCCACAATAAATAAAGTGTGATAAAGTCAAGCAGGTTTGTGAAAGTGGTGTGTTCTAGTTTTGTATGATTACAGTTGAACCAACAGAGTTAACAAAGAATGTTTGTAGACTTTGAATGTCTCTGAAGCCTTGCTGTCTATGGAGGATGTCTATGGATAAATCAAATTCTTTTATTATATTCTGAAGATGAGATGACAGTATGAGTATTTAATACTAATTAAATAGAATTTTTTTATTTAGTTCTATTATGCCACCAGTTTTGGTGGTTATTGTGATGCATCTTTAACCTTTTTTATTCTTCTTATATCTAAAGATAACGTTATTCCTCGCTTTTTCAAACAGCACTCAAAAAAAAATATATATTTTTTTTTTGCTCGTTCAAACTACTTATTTAAAGAACCCATATTATAGGTTTTTGAAAATGACCTTCCATATAATGTGTAATATTCATATTACACACTAATAGGGACTCTTTAAAATAAGCTGAAACAACACAATTCTTAAAATTTTATTGGGACAACTTTTTTTTTTTTTTTTAATGTTCAATCCACATACATTTGTTAAAAGTGTTAAGGTAACTGAATAAATTTGTGTTGGGACAACCTGAATGTATTGTGTGGAACTCTGCAGTGAGGTTTTAGATAGTCTTGGGTGGACTATGCTGATCTTAATTAACAACTCCCTCAATCAGGACATTTAGCTATATATGCATGTTGTATTTCCTTAAATGTAATATGGGAGTCTCTTCAAGCTGGTTCTGTTGGTTAGTTAAAGTGTTAAAAATCATTTGTTTATCAGCAATGATTAACGATAATGATTGAAGTGTTCTACTTGATTATAGTGTGGCTTACAAAATGGTGGACCACAGGATTTTAACTGAGCATTCTAGAACATTGGGGCAGCCTATAGGCAGTGTCTGAATCTTATCTTTTAGATAGATCTTGTTCAGTGAGAGTTTAATTATGATTCTATAAGATTGCATCTTCCCTGGGGAATTCCACGAGGGTCCATTTTGGCACTATTGTTGTTTGCTCTTTATACTGAAAGTTACCTTTCAGGGATATTTAGTGTAAACATAAATCATTGTGCTGATTATACTCCGACTCAGACTCAGTTCATATTCTATCTCAGATTCTATGAAAATATTAGAAGCATGCTTACATAATCTAAAGGACCTGGATGGATTTAGACTTTTTGATTACTTGATTAAAAATAAAATAACCCCCCCCCCCCCCCCAAAAAAAAAAAATGTTCATTGTTAAAATTTCATTGTTTCTAGCTTTTATTAGTGATTTAAAGATGGAAAGACAAACAAATAAAGTTTTTTCATCTACATTATGTCTGCTAGAGGAGATGAAACCTTTTTTATCCACCACTGACTTGGAGAAAGCTATTGATTTTACTCAAGTGGATTATTGTAACCCCTTTACTTTGCAGTTGATTCTGGTGCTTTAGGGCATCTTCAGAAAATCTGGAATTCAGTGGTGAGTATGATTAAATCGGCTAAAAAACACAAGTCAGCCGCTCCTTTACTTGCTTCACTAAACTGGCTTCCGATAAGACATAGAATTATTTATAAGAGTCTTATTTTTTTCAAGCCTTTCATAATCTAGCCCCTGGGTATTTGTCAAGTGTGGTGGTAGTCTACAATATCTTCTAGGTCTGAGAATGAAACTTTTGTGTTTGTGTAGGGCAAAATGTAAATTAAGGGAGGGACTTTTTATATCCTAAATTGTAGAATGACCTCCTTTACACTATTAGATCTGCTAAGTTAAACTACATTAAACATTCATATTTTGAAGACAATGAAGAAGCTGTTGTGAAGGACATTTTATTTGTTTTAAAATCTGTTTATGATGTTCTGTGATTTTTATTACGTTTATTGTATTCATTTTAGAGTGAAATTGTGAAACATGTTGGGCAACTTGGAGTTGTATTAAATTGTGGTGTATAACTAAATAAGAACAAATAAATAAACAAGAAGAAATACAGAATGATTTTATATTCAAATGCAGCAAAATTTAGCTTTGCAAATCTATTTTTACTTAAATTTTTTTTAAACAAGTTTAGTTTTGATGGTCTTTATAAAAATGATTATCACATGCTCCCTTCAAAGAGCACTTCAAAAATATGGAATTTTGAATGCAGCTTGCCTTTTGAAAAAAACTGTGAACTGACAAATCCATTTCCAAAGATTTTTGAATATGCATTAATAATTTTGCATACATTATTCACTAATAACGTTATCTCTACGTACATATACAGTTGAAAGCAAAATTATCAGCCCTCCTGTAAAATTTCATAATGCTATTTCAAATAGCCTATTTCCTAAGTGCTGTTTTACGGAGAGATCTCTCTCACCTTTAAAACATACATTTAATAACTAATTTCTAAAATCTAATTTGTTTCGTCTTTGCCATGTACATTATAATTAAATTGCAAATTGTAATGTAAAAATTGTTTAAACCAGCCAAACGAAAATACATTCTCCATATATATATATATATATATATATATATATATATATACACACACCCAAATAAATGAAACAAGCGGATTCCGGATCCAAGTGCCATATCAAACTGTATAGGGAGACTCAACAAATTATAATAATAATAAACGTTTACAAATCGATGTGAACTGAGAGTTAAAGCATCGTGGTTAAAGTTAGCCATGGCAATTTCCTAAGATATGCTTAATCTGACAATTTAACTAAAAATAAAAAAGCGATAAAAGGGACCTCGCACTCGGGCTCACCACCGCTCGGTGGCTTTAGGATGACAAAGAACAGTGGACAATAATAGTTTAATAAGCCGTTATATATTTAAAAAATCTGAGAACATCACGGCTGTATGCCAAACTTTCTTCTGTAACCAGGTGCCGTTATTACTGTGACTCAAATATTGGCATGTAGATGTGTTCAGGAGAAGAGTTTTATCAAACGTGAATTTTCAGGCCGAGTTGACATTGTGTAGCTGAGTTATAAGCCAAACTTCCCTCTGCCAGCAGGTGGCGCTATGACTGTGACTCAAAATTGGCATGTAGATGTCTTTAAGAGATACATTTTATCAACCATGTGAAGTTTCAGGCAGATCAGACATTGTTTGACTGAGTCAAAAGTACTTCCTCCTCTGTAAAAAGTGAAGCAAATCTTTTTAAAGTGTTCAAAAGGAAATTACAGGTGCTTTTTCATCAAAACTGCAAAAAAAAAAAAAAAGTCTTATTTAGTTAACTTCTTACATGTTTTGTCTTATTTATAGTCCAAATATCTAATTTTTGAATAAGGAAGCATTTTCTGGAAAGGCAAAAGCTATTTTCTTGTTATCAGAAATAATAATGCAAAATTAAGAGATTTTTTTCTTTATAAAAAGCAAAATAATCTGCTATAATGGGGTCAAAATGATCTTGTTTTGATTTTGAAATAAAAATATTTTGCTTGTTTTAAGGACAAACTCACCTAAAGGGTTAGTTCACCCAAAAATGAAAATGCACTTACCATTTACTCTTTTTACTGAACACAAAAGAGGATAATTTGAAGAAAGCAACCTGTATCCATTGATGTTCATCTTAAGAAAAACAATTGTGAGGCAATGTAAACAAGTTTCTAGCCTTCTTCAGTATCTTTTATTTTGTGTTTAACCGAAAGAAAGAAAGTGAAGGTTTTAAAGAAGTGAAGGGTGAGTAACTGATGACTGATTTTTTGTTTTAGTGTGAACTGTCCCTTTAATTGACTAATTATTTCTGAAAACAATGCAATACTTTGTTTGCTTGTCTAAAAAATATTCTTAATTTAGGAACTGATTGATATTTGGACTAGAAACAGGTGACACTGTGGCTCAGGGGTTAACACTGTCGCCTCACAGAAAGAATGTCGCTGGTTTGAGTCCCTGCTGGGCCAGTTAGTACTTCAGTGTGGAGTTTGCATGTTCTCCCCAGTCTGTGTATATAGCCAGCCTCCAATTCTATTTTTATAATCACACTTCATAAAAACAGTCTGCTGAAACACTTTGATTGCCATTCTCCCTTTGTACGTGTCCTCGAAGGGGGGAAAGCCCCAACCATTAGCAAAGATCTCTCCCATATTAGCATAGACAGTCCTGAGTGAGAAGCAGGCAGCCACCATTAGAGTTTTGAATCTGCGGCTACTCTGACACATATGCCTTTATACCTCCACCCTCTTTTGAAAAGAGAAAATCTCATTTAAATCTAAAACGGCACCCTCCAAATTTGTAAAATTTGGATCTAAAAGTCTAAAAGGGGCAGTTTCAAACAATTATAAAGCATTATTTTTGAGTTTTTTTTTTAACTGAAACTTCACAAACCCACTCTAGACACATCAGAGACTTTTTACATATTGTTTAAGGGGCACCTCATAACCCTATACAGAGATATCGATAATCGATATAATACTTATTGAAAATTCTCCATAACACAGATGGTTAATCACATGGGTTTAGCTACATGTTCACTATGTTACGGCCTACTCACACTATGCCATCCGTACCGTGCCCAGGCCCGTTTCCCGGATCGTTTGAGAAGTGTGAGTGCGCTGAATCGGGCTCAAGCACGGTTCACTTGGCCGGCCCTGGCCCGGTTGGAAGAGGTGTGCCTGAGCACGGTTCACTTGGGCTTTGAAACTGAAAGCGATACGTGACTTTTAAGGGGCTGTTTCATATGGATTTAATAATCATTCTTACTGTTCAGTGAACGCAAACTGCCGTAGTTTATTAAAGACAAGAACTCCTCACAGCATGTCAGCTGCGCGGCTTCAGCAGACCTCCTCATTCCTGCAGCACGAGGGCTTTATGATTGTTTATGAGCGCCAAAAGTGGCGGATCTGTCCAGTGAAATATCTGACTGCGTGTCGCCGCATCCCTAAGGACTGTTTGGTGAAATATTTGACTACATGTCACTGCATAACAAAAGACTGAAACGATATAAGTAGAGAAATCTCCACTGTGCTACTGGGTGAGAGCGTATGGCAAGCCGTTTTAGCATTTAAACATTGTTCTGACTATCCATAAATATATTTAGAGATATCTCTAATTATATTTTGACTAGTCATAATTATAGTTCGACTAGTCAGATTGGAGATATCTGCAAATATATTATGACTGACTAGTCATATTCCCCCATTGACTTCCATTGAAAAAAATTTGCAGATATCTCTAAATGAGTTTTGACTAGTTACAATTGTAATTAGAGATATCTCCATATGAATTTTGACTAGTCAAAAATCCAATTCAAGATATCTACAACTGTAATTCGACTAGTAGTAAATTAATTAGAGATATCTTCAAATATATTTGTAAATATCTCTAAATAGCCTATGACGAATTAAAGATATCTCCAAATGTATTATGACTAGTAAAAACTCAGTTAGAGATATCTCTAATTACAATTGTTACTAGTCAAAATTCATTTGGAGATATCTCTAATTACAATTGTGACTAGTCAAAACTCATTTAGAGATATCTGCAAATATTTTTCAATGGAAGTCAATGGAGGAATATGACTAGTCAATATATTTGCAGATATCTCCAATCTGATTTCGTACTAGTACAATTGTAATTGCAGATATCTCTAATTGTCATTCTGAGTAGTGGAATTATAATTATGACTAGTCAAAATGTAATTAGAGATATCTCTAAATATATTTATAGAGTCAGAACAAAGATTTAAATGCTAAAAAGGCTTGCCATAGAGAGCGCTTCTCACTGAACAGAGTAGCAGCGATGACGTAAGCGTACCGAGGCCCGATATGGTGTGAGCGCGGGCCGTCGGGGGAGACGGGAGGGGGGACAAGCGTGCTTCGGCCCGGTTCGAGGCAACTGTACCTAGTGTGAGTACGGCCTTAGAGTTTATTTAGCAAAAGTGTTTTTATCTCCAATTACTCCCATTAAACCCCTTCAAATAAACGTAAAAAGTTTTTTTTTTTTTTTTTTTGCAATTAAGGAATTTTTATTCTAATTTAGTATTTCCATCACTCATTTCTCATATAATACATTAAAATGTGCATTACCACAGAGTGATGGAAACCCAGCTGTGAAATCTCTCACACACACTGCCTATACATAAATGGTTGTATAACCTTTCTAACAAATGCACAAGACCTCATTTACTGCAGGGCTTGCTTCTGGTCACGTGATGTTGCCATTGTTGTAAAACTGTTAAATAGCCAGCTGAATTTCTTGAGGAGTTCAGTAAAAGCCCTAACAATCAATGTGTTGATGCCACAGCCTTGCTCACTTTATCCCTGGGGCCATCATCATCATCATCATCATCACCATCATCATTACCATCATCATCCACCTCCATAAAACATCCTACAGAACTGCACTGCTAGACTTCAATAGCAGAAACATGCTGCCCTTGGATGGTGTAGTTCTGCAGTCTGCACAAATCCAAGGATCTTGTCATTTGAAGCCGAATGTATGCCGAAAGGTATGAGCAACACACTTCAATATTTCAGTTTTCATACAGAATAGAGAATAACACTTTTCTCATACAGTCTGTTGGTAAAAAGAGATACAGGACGCTTGCTGGCATGTTCTTAAAGAATTTCTCATCTAGATATTATGATGAGACAGGGTGAAGAAGGCCTGATATTGATACCCTCAATCTTAAACTGAAGGAAAGTTAATTTATTTATGTTCAGTTTGCTCTTCCAAAAGGATTGTAAATTCTGAAAATTGAGGATTGCATGTCATAATGTACAGTTGAAGTAATTAGCATTCCTGTGATATGTTTTTTCTTTTTCAAATATTTCCCAAATGTTTATTAACAGAGCAAGTAAATTCAATCAATATATATAATTAAATAAGCAAGCAGCAAATATACTGTGCTTGTTATTCATTAGACATAAATTAAAAAATACTGTGCTTGTTATTCATTAGACATAAATTTACCACCCAGCTTACAGTATTAGTATTTCTTTAATTTAAAAGTGAAACGAGGATTAAAGTGAGCATTAAACAAAAGCCAATGCTTTTCTGCAGCTTCCAGATTGTCACTTATGATAGTGCGGAAGCAAATGCATCCATCTGGGCTAAAGTTAAAGTTAAACAGGCACATAAAAAATGATGGCCTATAAGTTGTCTTGTCTTTTTTTGTGACTGACTATATTGTACTATACAAAAAACAACTGCCCAGTGTTCCGTCAGCGGTATTTCACAGTGGATGATTTACCTGTTTGTGTATCTTTTTAAATAAGCATAAGCCTTTTTATCATGTCAATACTTGATTTTTTGTGCATATAAGTAATGAAATTGGTCAGGAGCTCATGAGAGAAAAGAGGTTTGCAATAAAATAAAATAAAAAAAACAGACTGCACCTTTTTAATGTTTCTAAGTAAAACTGCTTTATATCTAAACTTACATATAATTAAATAATACTTCATTGTGGTTTTCTTGAATACTAATAGGCCTGTTTTTATTTTTAAAATCAAGCTCACAGTTTAATGAAGAAATTAACTACTCATTCTGCTGCTCTCTTCATTAGTTCCCTTAAGCTCTATTAGCATGGGGTTAATATGTTTTTACTTAACCTTTAGTCATTTTTAATAATTAAAGAAGGTTGTGATCTTAATCCCATGTGAACAGGGCTTTAGTAACAATATACAGC
Source organism: Danio rerio (assembly GCF_052040795.2). Classification (NCBI taxonomy): domain Eukaryota; kingdom Metazoa; phylum Chordata; class Actinopteri; order Cypriniformes; family Danionidae; genus Danio; species Danio rerio. The sequence goes on from NC_141034.1 coordinate 9,887,513, forward strand.
AAGCATGTCTATTTTTTTTCTTTCTATTCTTTTTTCTTTTCAATAATAAGTGCTTGAACGGGAAAAAACTGTGTAAAGAGTAAGACAACTTTGTAAACCAATAGACTTATTTAAATTATTATAAGCAAAATTAAATAACATTTTTGTCCTCCAGCATAAATTTTGCCCAGGGCCTATAAATTTGTAAAACCGGCCCCGATTTAATTCCCTGTGTAATATTATTACAGAAGCTTTATGCTTTTACTAGCATCATTCAAATGATGGATCTGCGACAAAGTAACGGAAGCAACTGTCACTACATATTTCATTTGTGTAAAACTACAATCACATTGCAATTTTCTCCCCATAGACTTCCATTCATACGCATGTGTATGCGACAGACCGGAAAGGCAAGCTCATGCGACAAGTTTTGCAGTTCACTGCATTGGAAAGATCTAAAGATATTTACATTAGATGTCGCCTATGTTGTTGTTGTCTATTGGAAGGAATGCGTCAATAGAGTCAACATTTTTTGGACAGGGTAGCGCTCCTTTAAAATGAATGTGAGACCAAGGTGCAAAGGACTTGCCATCTAGAGCCAGAGATACAGTGTGAACCAGCCTGATCTCACAAGGAAACGTAAGTATTTTACGTTTTGTCAGTTTAGTGGCTAATTCGTATGAATTCGTACGAGTTTAGTCGTATGAAAATGTACGATTGTAAAAAGGTGGCGTGGCACCTAACCTCACCCCTAACCTCAAACGTCACTGGGTGATGAGCAAATCATACTAAATTATACGAATTAGATTGTACGAATTCAATTAGCCACTAAATCAAAAAGTTACGAATTGCCGTGAGATTGTGTTGGTGTATACATATATCTATGATCGGGAGTTTTGCAGTATGCAAATATATTTTTTTAATAAAGAAAATTATAATTTGTCATGGGCAGCACAGTGGCGCAGTGGGTAGAAGGATCACTTTACAGCAAGAAGGTAGCTGGTTCGAGCTTCTGCTGGGTCAGTTGGCATCTCTGTGTGGAGTTTGGATGTTCTCCTCATATTCGTGTGGGTTTCCTCCAGGTGCTCCGGTTTCCCATATGGAGTGTATGGGTGTTTCCTGGTGTTGGGTTGCAGCTGGAAGGGCATCTGTTACGTAAAACATATGCTGGATAAGTTGGCGGTTCATTCCGCTGTGGCGACCCCTGATAAATACGGAGACTAAGCCAAAAAAAAAATTAAGGAATACACATCTTATATCAGTGGTTCTGTCCCATGTGTGATGTTGACCAATAGGAGCACATCATTTCTTCAGTACACAGCCTTTAAAAATGGCAAAAACGAAAGAGAGAAGCCTGTGATGATAGGTGAACATAAAATGGACGAGAGCTTCATGGGGTTTTGGCAACAGTACGCTTACCTGTATATCATCAAGGGACTAACTTAGCATGAAAGAATAAAAGATATTGATTTATAGGTGAGGTGCTTTAGCAGCCCGGTTGAGTACTGGAGTTAGTATGAACACTATTAAATGACTCATTACGTTATCATTTAGAATGCGCTGCATGACATTTATATATAAATTTATCTCATTGCCCGCTGTCTACTTAATGTTTCGCTGTAATTTTAATTTGAAGTAACGTTACCTGTTAAAGAGTCACGAAACCCCAAAACACATTTTTTGAGCTGTTGACAGTCGTATATGTGTCCCACACTGCTAAAAACACTATTAGGACATATATTTCACTAAAAAGTGAAAAATTTGTTTTTGCGTTATTTAGAACAAATTCGTACTTCCGGTTTGAAACAGAATTTTTGAAGCTGCGTCATGGCCATGAGATCTTAGCGTGTATTCCAGCGTGTAGACTGGACGTCTGTACCTGGGAGTACCGTATCTGAGTGTGTTGCATTGATTCATGAGTATGGCTTGGTTCAAACCAATCAGCGTGCTCTATTGTGTATGCGGTGCAACTTCATTAATATGTATGCTAGCTTTCTTAGACTGTACTTGAAACAGTGTTCAGGCGGCAGAGAGATGCCACGTTGTGTTGCCAAGAGGAGTGGGAAAAGAATAAGAAATGTTTGGCGATATGGGTCGTCAGTGTTGCTTTTACAATGTGCTGCAGTGAAGGTTTTGTTTTCATTTTCTCTCTATGAGAAATCCGGATTTGCTGCTCGTCTCTTTTAAAAAAAGACGCGGCTCCAGTATGTGTTGATTGTCCTGTCTACAGGTTTGGTATGTGTGTGCAATCAGCGCCCTTTCTTTGTTCATTCAGATGGCAAAGTTTTAGTTCGTATGGTTAGCAGTACTCTTTCAGTGTTTAAAGACAGACCTTGGTCAAATTGATCTCTAAGTTACTTAGTTGACGTTAACATCACTACAATATTATGGACTGAAAGATCTGCTGTAAATGCTGCTCTCCGAGTGTAAACACGTGAACACTGTAAGCAAACTATTGCCTACCGTCGTGTTTAATTTTCGCCGCATTTTGTGACAGAATTGTCTACTCACACACGGCTTTCTGACCTACCGAGTGCATTAGAGTTACCGAGAAATGCAGAGTTTTTTTCTCTTATACGACATGCGGTATTAAACATTCCACGGTTCATGGCCCTTTAATGCTAGCGTTGAGTGCGGGGCTGCTTTTTTTACAGCTATTGCTGGGAAACCGTTTCTGCAGCTCAACAAGCTAATATGGTTTTATTACTGTATAAAAAAAATCAACAATACCATAACTGTAAAAAACAAAGCTTGTGCATTTAAGAGAATAATGTTTAAATAATTTTAGAGTTGATTTGAATATTTTATCTCAAATGGTGTCAGTTAAATTTTTTTAACAGTGCATCCGATATACTGAAAATATGGATTCAGTACTGTATATAAAATCAACAAAGGCATAAGTGTAAAAAACAAAGCTTGTGCATCATAGAGAATAACATTTTGACAATTTTAGAAATGTTATGAATATTTTATCTCAAATGGTGTCAGAGTTTAATTGACTTTTACAATTTTTACTTTAAACAATACTGTATTTAAAAAATATTATAAAATAAATAAAGTGCTAAATTCAAAAACAGAGTGCAATAAGCAGGATGTTTTTCTGAACATTTTGGTACTGGTTTTATTGTATGATTTCATATGTTTGAATTGTTTAATTAATTCGTATGGTTAATTTATTTAGAAATAAAGCCTACATAGGACAACATAGGGCACATATTTACGGCTATCTGACCTATTTTTGGCTCAAACTCTAACAGGAGCAAATAATTTAATTGGTTTTGAAATCGAATGTCTAATGAATGTCAAACGTCAAACTAACTTTACTACATTAGCACACCTCACAGGATTAACGTACTGTTTTGGTTCAAAAAACTGAAACAAAAAACACACACATTTATATAGCATGGGAGACTGTGTGGGAAACAGTTGATGGACAATTACTGATACATTTGTAATGTATGCAATTTCTTTTTTCATTTAACAGTAAATATGGTTTTTAACAGAAGTACCGTAATTCACGCAAAGCATCTTGGGAAAGGAAAAAGGTGGAAAGGACATATATAATTAAAAAAGGAAAGGAAAGGATGTTTTGAAGCATGGTATGCTTTATTTTGTCCAAATCAGTGTAGACCTGTGGTATCAAACTCTCCTGACATTAAAGGGGCACAGTCCTTCAGAGTTTAGATGTGGCTCAAACACACCTGTCACCAGCCAGTATGCAGTAGTTTACAGGTAATTAGGAAACCCCTAAATAGCTGGTTCAACCATGGCAGAAATCATTGACCATGGTATCCAAAAGGCATTAGTTCAGTTGCAAACATCTGCAATAATGGCAACAATCAAAGAAGAACATAACCCACGGTATGAACTCATTTGCAGCATTTACCACACATTCATAAATATTTTATTATAAATAATAAAAGCATTTCATTAGATGATACATTATCTGTGACATTTAAAATACAGAAAATATAACAAATATTACAAAAAGAAAACATCATATTAGTCAAATTCTGTAAATTACTGTAAAATCAAGACATGTGGTTCAAATAGTCCTTCAGTATTTGGGGAATATCCAGACAGTCTATGGAGGACATTTTGTTTTCCGCCGGAAGGAACTTCCATAAAGAAAGTCGCACCTGAGACATCAGTGTTTTTGGACAAACTGCGTATAGAGAGGATTTAATGTTACAATCACAAAGAAACACACACACACAAACACATTAGACACATGTGCTAATACTAAATAAAATAATGTGAAAATGAACATGCCTTTTATAAATTGTGGGCATTTAAAAATACTTTTTTGTTGTTATTATTATACTTTGAGAGTGCTATTTATGAATATCCACATTGTATTTGCAGTGGTGTTCATATCAGTGTCAAATGCTTGAAGACAATTGGTTAACTATCTTAATAGTTAATAAGTTCACATGTTAATCTGGCCTACTATACAGTTATATATATCGCTGTGGTGATATATTAATAAAGGGACTAAGCCGAAAAGAAAATGGATGAATGTTCATGGTGATGGTTGACTTAGGTGGGGGGTTTGGTGCCAAGCCACTTTATTAGAATCATACATTTTTGTATAACTGAACTTATACGAATTTTTACAAATAAGCTACTAAACTGAGCTAAAATTCTGTGACTTTTTATACAACTGTTGTATGTGATCTCTGGTAACACGTTAAAATCATTGTTGTAACCTGATTAATAGTCTTAAACGATTTAGTAAACGGAGTTACTGTCATGATCACCAGCAATCTAGCATGTGCAGATCACTGGAGAACTGCTCATCTGCCAATTTAATGAACTACAACTCCCATCATGCACCTCACACACACCAGCTCCTGATAAGGCATGGGTATCTTTAAGGTGTTATTGGTATTACTACTTTTATCTATACCATTTATCGGTTCGCTATTTAATGGTTCTCTTACCGGTACTTTTTGTAGTGTTTTTTTTTATAATAAAAAACTAATTGATAAAAAAATAATAATAAAATGAAAAAACTAATTGAACAGAATTAACATCACTTTATTTTATTATTACGTTTTTAATGTAAAATAAAAGAAACCAATAATTGTAAAACAAATAAATAAATATATGTATATATATATATATATATATATATATATATATATATATATATATATATATATATATATATATATATATATATATGTTTTTGCTGTAAAATACTTTTTTGAAGGAAAATGACTCTCAGTTTTTAACCATTCTTTTGGAGAAAAATCAACATGTTTGACTTTTCTGGCAGAAGTCAGGATCTTTCTTGGTTTATTGTACTCCCTGCAGTTGAAAATACCTTCTTTTAGTTGCAAAATGCAGTTAAATTATATAATGTTTATGATTTATTTATTAACGCATTCACATAAATAAGTTACAGAGTTTTGGGGATTAACTGTGTTGTTAATACAGTTTTGAAGCAGCTTGCAATGTGAAAACAAGCTGTATATTTTTTTTTTTATAATTTCTTAATAAGCATAGTTTGTTTTTAGGCCATTCATAGGCTATATTTGTAAATTCAGCTGATGTTATAAAATAAATGTTAGATTTATTTAGGCTGCTGCGAAGGTGTGTGTTTATTTAACTATTAATATTATACTAATTTAGGTGATTGACAGCCGGCATATCGATGTGGATCATGTAACGTTACTGTTAGTAGCTAGGCAGACAAAAACTTTTTTATAACTTCAGGTTACTGCAGTTAATGCAGTTCTGAAAGATACTTTCACTTAGCCAGATTGCGTGCGTTTCTGCTTAAGAAAACAACTTGTTGCGTTTGTTGCAACGGGCATTGTCGCTGTCCAGTCAGGAAAGACAACCCATTTGGTTCACTCCGCAAGCTTCCGAGCTGTGTGTGCATGAGTCTGTGTCACGAGCTATGTGTGTGTGCTTAGCGCGAGCCTCTGCTGAGTGCACGAGCACAGTCAAGGCTTTTATACTTGATGTGTTCACCGGAAACACAAGCATTTCTCATGTGATATTGCCAACTGTGCAGACGAATGTCAAATATCGCAAATTAGAAAAGATCGGTCAGTTAAATTATGCTACTGTAAATAATGTTTATTCAGTGGGAATTCTCCGGTACTGATAGCAGTAACGATACTTCGGTCTTTCATAATGTAGCACCGATAAAGTACCAAGTTTTGGCACCCATTCCTACTCCTGATTTCCCTTGATTACGAATACACAGCTGGAAGATCAAGATAGACTAATCAGATGGACTATAAACACACACACACATCGTTGCTGAGTCTTGTAAGCTTTACGTGTGCAATTCAAAGAGTTTCCTTGTTCCTGCCTTTTTTGTTTATTACTTTAAAATTGTTTTTTGTTTTATGTTGTTTTGCCGCCTGTCTTAACTATTCGCCTTTACTCTGACTATGCTTTAGAGTTATCTGCATGCTCCTGTCTGTCCCTGTTTTGACCTTTGCCTGTCTGACAACCCTTAATAAACTCCATTTGGATCTTCAACTCCATTGTACCCCAACTCAATACAGTTAATGACAAAAAAAAAACTATTTTATTTAAAAAAACTAATATTAATAAGGTAAATAAAATCTTTGCACTATCAAATTTAATCCAATAACTAATGTTGGCTAATGAGACTTTGATGTAAAGTGTTACCTATTGTACTTATTGGAATTCAGTTTTAATTTAATTTGGTTGAAACATGTATTTACTCTGAACACCTTTTGGGGGTTGATTTTATGCACAATTTTTGGTTATTATACCTGCTTAAGTAATTTATTACTTAAGTAATATTTTTTGCCACTTAAGACAATATTATAATAATACTGTATAGCAATTAATTACAACAGGAAAAGCAAATACCGTCATAAGCCTAACACGCACGCACTCACGCACGCACTCACACACACACACACACACACACACACACACACACACACACACACACACACACACACACACACACACACACACACACACTTGTTTATTGTATCTTAAGGATAACTTTCCTTAGGCATAATGATTTTTATGAGATCATATTTTTTTGTCCCTGAACACTGGCTCTACCTTCAAACCTCCCTCAAAAAAACTTTCTGCATTTTACAGAACATAATTTAATATGATTTATAAGTTGTTTTCATTGTGGGGCCTAATAAAATGTCAAATTTGTCATGATTTACAACATCCGTGGGGACATTTGGTCCTCACACTCATCTTCGCATACACAGGAAAATTCCTGAAGCTGTTTTATTGTGCATGCCTTATAGATTCAGTGGTTACTATAATACACTGCTAAATGCTGCAGAATTGTTTCATCTTAAAACTTGGCAACTGAACGTTAATGGGATGAGGCTGTAAAAGCATTTGATATGTAAAGAGGCACTTATTATTAGTCCATTTTTTCTTGCAAAAATTTTCTCCAATACGCAACCAAAGTCATGTGCCACTTTCTTGAAATAAACTAAAATCGTGCCCTTACTATGAGAAGGACTTATTTTACAGTTGTGCCAAAATCATTCCACAAATCTTCCTAGAAAACACATGAAATCGTGTTTCATATTCATAAATGTACATTTTATGGATTGGAAATAGAAAAAAAGAGTAAGAAAAAAAGTAGGAGAACGTCTAAAAAAAAGCACACTTGCATTTAAAGTCCGTGTGAACCGGCATGGTAGTTGTTTTGGTAAAAGAAATGCAAAATTTAGGCTGTCAGTGAAAAAGATGACTAACAACAATCCAAAAATAGATATCAAACAGACAGGTTAGTTATCACGTGTGTAATCAGTCATTCCGTCTAAAGGCTGATTTATACTTCTGTGTCAAACGCTGGCGTATGCTACTGCATTGACGCATAGCCCTTCGCTGACGTGCACCTTTAAAAAAATGTAACTACACGTCGCAACGACGCGTAGCGCAAGCTCTGTGATTGGTCGGCTTGGTAGCACTGACAAGTCTGGGCGGGACCGAGAGCCGTGCGAATGGTGCGAGCCCGATGGAGCGATTGTTTACAAGTGTGGAGTTCCGTGAAGGAGCTCTGCATGGAAAGTTTTGTTTTGTGTTTACCTCAAAATGAGCGAGTTTGAGTGACTTGTACATCCAGGAAGTGTTCAGGCAAAGCAAAACAGCAGCGAAGAAACTCGACACAGAGAAACATTTACACCTCACTGACAACTAGCGTTTTGGAAGTGTTAATGCAGACCAACAGAGACAGCGCAGAAGTATAAATGCACAGCTACGGGCGTTGCATGCGCCGATGGTTACGCCGGTCACTTGACGCAGAAGTATAAACCAGGCTAGAAGCTTTCTTTTTCTTTTTCACTGACAGCCTAAATTTTGCATTTCTTTTACCAAAACGTCTATGTTTGGATGTCTATTAGATGTTTTTTAAGTACAAAGTTACTCGCGGTTATATTAATATTTCCTAGAAAAGCTATCAAAGCATTGTTGGCAGTGGATTAAGAAATACTGAGTAAACAAAATTTAAATCTTTATATTTATCAAAAATGGAAGTAAAATCAGGGGTTTTGAAAAATTGCTTAAAGCTGGGAAAACACTGCTGAAGGTACATTATTCATTTTGGACTTGGACTTTTTAAGTAAAATCTTCTTTCCAAACTCACAGCCCAAATTTAGCCTTGCTTTAACCAATGTGTTTATGTTTGGACATCTTTTAGATGTTTTTTAAAAATAAAATTGCTTTCGGTTATATTAACAGAAATTTAAAACCTAAATCCTAATGTTTATCAAAAATGGAAGTAAAATCAGTGGTTTTGACAAAATCCTTAAAGCTGGAAAACACTGCTGAAGTTACACTTAGGAATTATTCATTTTGCACTTAAACATGTTTTTAGTAATATCTTCTTTCCAGTATTCAGTTATCTTTCAAAAACAAATCAATATCAGTACATTTAAAGATCCGGTAAAGTGCTTTAAAATGTCAATGAGAGTGGTTGAGATTAAACACAACACATGAAAGCAAATGAGAAGCGTCTTAAATTGGATGGAAAATGTTTGATTGGTCAATAGATTTGATGAGAAACTGAAGTATGAGGTGGTCAAAAACATTGTTGGTCCATTTAGGTTAAAGTGTAATGTAAGCAACGTAAATGATGTCTCTTTGTGAAATATGCAGAATATAAAATAGTCACACTATTCGAAAAAATTCACATTTACACTGGACCATGGGCCCCGCCATTGTTTTCAATGATGTAATTTGGGCGCATTTTCAGTCAAATGGATGTTGCTTCTCATTATCTTTTTTTCTACACGAGGAGTAACATTATAACATTAAATGCTTTTAGATAGAGAGGGCAGAGAAAAGAAACGGTAGCCAATAAACATGCCGATGCTTGTCAATATCTGTCTTCATTGCTTTATCAATCATAACTGGACAGTTTCTGATAGGGTTCATTGTTGTCAGACACGGAAGTCATGATGCATTTGTTTAGGGGCGTACTCACACTATGTACATTGCCTTGAACCAGGCCGAAGCACACTTGTCCCCCCTCCCGTCTCTCCTGACGGCCTGCACTCAGATCGCATTCGGGCCTGATAACGCTTACGTCATCGATGATGCGCTGTTCAGTTTAAGAAGCGCTCTCGCTCAGCACAGTGGACATTTCTGTAAATCGCTTTAATCATGGGAGGCAGTGACACACAGACAAATATTTTGCTGGACAGATCAGACACTTCTGATGCTCATAAACAATCATAAAGTCCTCGTGCTGCAGAAATTAGGAGGTTTGCTAAAGGTGCAGCTGTCATGCAGTGAGGGGTTTGCGCCTTTAGTAATCTTCGTATAGCATAAAGTGAGTACGCCCTATATTAAACACTGAACTTACTGATTACAGACACTACAAATAGCCAATCACCAGCTCTTTTTGTGAATGAGCTGGTATGATCAATTGCAGTCATTTTTAGGTGAATTTCACTTAATATCTGCGAACGTTTGGACTCTTAAGGCCAGGGGCGGACTGGGACTAAAAATCCGCCCTGGCATTGTAGCCACACCAGCCCACATTACCACACCGACACAGCCCCATCCAAGGACACGCACATTCACTACTTAAATTTGTGTACAGATGGTAAAATTATATAAGCAGTTCCTATTTAAGAGATATTTAAACATTTAATGTATGTGACTGAAACAAAAACAACCCATTTATATATGCAATTATGTCATTCATTTTCTTTTCGTCTTAGTCCATTTATTAATTTGGGAATCGCTAACGTATCCTGCATATGTTTTATACAGTGGATGCCCTCAAAGCTGCAACCCATTACTGGGTTACCTAATTCCCAATTGGCCTACCCAATTCACCTATAGCATGTGTTTGGACTTGTGAAGGAAACCAGAAGGAAACCCACATGAACATTCAAACTCCACACAGAAACACCAACTGACCCAGATGAGGCTCAAACCAGCAACTTTCTTGCTGTGAGGTGACAGCACTACCTACTGCGCCACTGCACTGCCCCCTTTCGAGACTAGTTCAATTAATTTTATGTAAATGGCAATGTCTGACTTGAACGCCTTTCCCTTTTTATGGTCCATCTCTGACAATTAGCTTGTGTTGCACTTACTGTTGGTTTGACATTCTTGCCAAATTTTGATTATGTCTGCGTAACCTCAGATTGGGTCGGCCCATCTCAAAACCAGCCGGTTGTTGCTGATTGGGCCAATGCTTAACATTTACATTTACATTTAGTCATTTAGCAGACGCTTTTATCCAAAGCGACTTACAAATGAGGACAAGGAAGCAATTTACACAACTATAAGAGCAACAATGAATAAGTGCTATAGGCAAGTTTCAGGTCTGTAAAGTCTAAGAAGGGAAGTATTAGTAGTATTAGTATTTATTTATTTTTTTTGTTTGTACAGTTAGTGTGATATTCAAAGAGGCAATTGCAGAATTAACTATAATTCTTACTATTATCACCATCATCATCATAATATTCACATCTTGCACGAGATAAAAGCTGCCTACATTTAAAAAACAATACATATGAAAAAAAATAATAATAAAAAAAATAGCTGACCGGCCCACATTTAAAAAATGGTCCGGCCCTTCTGGCATTTGCCAGAATTGCCAGATGGCCAGTCCGCCCCTGCTTAAGGCTACGTTCACACTGCGAGGCTTAGTGCTCAATTCAGATTTTTTCTCAGATCTGATGTTTTTGCATGGCTGTTCATAGTGCTCTTATAAATGTGGCCAATATCAGATTTGCAGTGTGAACAGATCATAGTCCTAAACTGACCCGCACGCACAAAAGTGCATTACGGAGAACGCAAAATGTTTAATTATGCACACAGTGTGTATACTGCATGAGTAAGCACGTTGTCAGATCATGTTTACATGATTATTACCCTTTTCACAGACAACCGTGGTGTATTTTATGAACTGTAAATGATTGTTCTGCTACTACTAAGGTGCATTTCGGTATTTGAGACCTAAAATAAGTCTCCTGTGATAAAAAACACTGATCGTTTGTGATTTATAACAAGCGCTGTGCATGGCGCTCTGACCACCGGTGTAGTGAACTCATCAAGGGTTAATGAGCAGCCGCAGACTGAACTGTGGTTTATCTCCGTTTGCGGAGTTATTTAATTTTACCTCGTTATAAACAGCAGACATGTGCAGAAGGGTGATTTGGGTACACGAGCACCTGCCCTTTTTTCTCTAGGAGAGAAAGTTCACTTTTTGGCTTAACAATCAACCCGTGCCTCAATCGTTAACCAGATTAGCTAACAAGCACCAGTTTTGCCTTCAAAATCTTTTTTAACATGATCAACCAACTTTCTGTGTTACAGTAATCGCTCTGTGTGCCATTCTACTGTGCTGCTGAGGGGTAGATGATGTTTGCAGCACAGAATGATGACGCAAAGATTGTGTAAAAGTCACATGAAATTCGACATAACCGTTTACATTGCGGTCGCATGGCAAAACGTCAGATCAGTGTCTGATTTAAGACTGCATATAAAAGTGGCACAGATCTGACCTGAAAAGATCAGATTCCATGCAGTTTGTGCTGTTCACACTGTCATCACCTGAGTCACATGAGGGGGAAAAAATCAGATTCATGCCACAATTGCCTGCAGTGTGAACATAGCCTTTGTATAAAATGACCGCATTTAGTTTAAGTGTGTGCTTACAGCTTTCTTTACCAGTGCGCTTATTCAGTACCCAATTCACTAAAAGCCCTAAAGTCAGCTTAAAACCAAAATTTACAATGTTTAAGTCCTATCATACACCCTGCCCAATGCGGTGCAAGGCGCGACGCAAATGTTATTTGACATTTTGCACCACACTGTTTAAACAGCAAATGCATTTGCGCTCATATGTGCACCCATAGGTGTTCTGGTCTAAAAAGGAAGTGTGTTAAGCTGGCGCGTTGCTATTTTGAGGAACTAAAATAGACTGCAAAATAGACCAGCTGAGAGCCGGTCTGAAGTCCAGCGCAGAGTGTATTAGTTATGCGCCTTGCTTACACATTGCTTAAAACACACAGGATGTACAGCAATAAGCAAATATCTTTACAAATGAAAAAGAATGAAAGGAATAAAATATTACAATAATTATTATTTTCTAGCCTACATAAATATAAAAACCACCGCCTCCATGCCTTCTTCATCTCGGGGGGCTTTTTTTAATTTATTCATGACAACTTGCTTTTTTTATAATGTTATTATTAGTTGTAGTATTATTTATTAAATGCATATTTACATTTATTTTATTAAAAACAAGCTTAGATTTGCCCACCTGACAGGTTTTAGATCATATCGTGCATAGCATGTGTGTTTAGATATAATTGTTTTGATATCATATAGCTGTTTGACCACTCTTCGTTATTATTGTTCATTTATCTATTTGCTGGAAATTAGAACTAAATTTAGAAATAGTTTAGAAACAAATCTTTGCATTTAACAAACTAAATTAGTTATGTAGGCTAATGGATGTCTGTGAGTACAACACGTTTCCTTATCCACGAGAGTGCACAGAAGAAACAATTCATTTTGACAACCCTAATATTTTGAAAACTACACAGAAGGAGGAAACAATTTTCATGACACACTGTACATGTTCTGATTCGGAGGAAGAAGAAACTGGTCCATATGAACTGTAAAAGTTACTGACAAAGTCCCTGTCAAAGTCTGACAAAGCCCCCTAGTCTCTGCTACTCCCTCAATAGCAAAACAGTCAACGAATCCCGCATTGCAGCCTAGGTTATTGCATCAAAAATCAGAATAATGACAGGAACAAATACAGCACTAGGTTGGCTATACTGTGGTATTGTTGTCAAAATGAACTTTAAACCTTTATTTGACGCAGCCGAATCTCCATCTATCAGTGATCATCATCTTTGAGTCATAATAAGTCCCGTGATCCCCCAAGCCTCCACTAGTGTGTGAAGTGAAAGCATGTTTTACCAGAACTGGAACTACATATTTGGTGATATACTGTATCAACGTCAATGCGATCAAACAAAAGATCCGAACCCAACACGATTCTTTTATTTGACTCTGAGTCAACTATGTCGCTAAACAATCAATAGTTTTAAACAAGGTCCACTTTTAGATTTAAGCCTCAGCTGGATGATTTCAGTCACTTAGAGCTGTGTTACACACTGCATGGAAGGTCATTTTCAAAAACCCATAATAGGAGCTCTTTAAAACAAATATAAATATGCATTTAATAAATAATACTGCTAATAATAATATTATACAAAAGCAAGTTGTCATGAATGAACTGAAAAAAAAACCTGAGATGAAGAAGACATGGAGGCAGGGTTTTTTATATTTATGTATACATTAATAATTATTATAATATTTTAATCCTTTTATTTTTATTTTCATTTGTAAAGATATTTGCGTATTTCTGTACATCCTGTGTGTATAAAGCAATGTCTACGTGTTTAACTCGACTGCTTCACTTCCACTTTAAGTGCAAAAAGTGATTGTAAAATATTTCTTTTGAATGTCTATAATGTTGAAACCGGTCTTAAAAGATTGACACAAGTGTAATTGAGACTCACCTCTCTCTTTGAGCAGAAGCACTACTGCTTCATTCTCACTGGTGGTTTTATCTCCAACTAAAGGGGGCAGATAAACATTTGCTCCAAAGTCTATGAGCAGCTGAATGTATTCCAGCCCACAGCCATGTCTCAGACACATCTCCAAGACAGTTTTAGGCTCTTTGATCCTGGCCAGCATCTTTTCCTCAGTGCAGTTGTAGTCTGGGTTGGCTCCAAACTGCAGCAACAATTTGAAACAACCTAGATGACCATACACCGCTGAAATGTACAGTGGTCCTCGGCAAGCTGTGGCATTTAAGGCCCAGTCTGGCATTTTGGGCTTGACGTCTACATCGGCGCCATATTGAAGGAGCTCCTTCAGGATGTCCACATCCCCCTCTCTGGCCGCAGTCAACACAGGGGAGCAGTTGTTATGTGGGCTTCCATTAGGGTCTGCGCCAGCTCTTAATAAAGCGACAACACAATCTATGTGTTTGCCAGAGACGGCTGTGAAAAGTGGTGTTTGAGCTTTGACATCCAGGCTGTCGACCTCTGCCCCGTGAGCCAGGAGGACCTCCAGACAGCGTAGGTGACCCTGAGCAGCCGCCGTGCGCAGTGGAGTGACTGGGATCCCCCAACCACTGCGGTTGTTGATGCACTTTCTATATTGTTCCTGAGACAACAGTTCAGTAAGGAGTTTGTCGTCGTCTGTGAAGACAGCTTGATTCAGTTCGTGACTGCAGTTGGTGTCTTCCTCCTCATCCTCTTTGGGTTGAAGAAGAGAAAAGATCTTAGAGATGTCCATCAAACTCATGCTGGTGGACTTATCCCAAAGCACTCTTCAACAAACTGCTCGAGTCTCCATGTCATCGAACATACAGTCAGGGAAGAAAGAGAAAGTGTTTCAATTAGCATTCGAGCTTAACAATGACTACCAGAAATGGCAAAAACACACATCATTTACTCAAGTAGAAGTACAGATACTCATGTTTAAAATGACTGGTAAAAGTTGAAGTACTGACTACACTTTTCTACTCAAGTAACAGTAAAGAAGTACGGTCTGAAATCAATACTTATTCATTGCTATACCTGTTTTAGTTTCACGGTCGCAACTACACTGCACATCATAAATATCTATACAAAATATCTTACATTTCTAATTTTTTGTAAAAATTTTTGTTGCCAATTTTCTGCAGCAAAATCGCCATATTCAAGTAGTATATTCTAAAACATAATTATTTTGCCTATATACTGTATTTATAACTACGGGGTGGGCCATTTATATGGATACACCTTAATAAAATGAGAATGGTTGTTGATATTAACGTCCTGTTTGTGGCACATTTGACAATGTTTAAACGATTTAATGTTAATGTAAAATTGCTGTTTACATGGTAGACACTTAATCAGAGTATTGCTTTTATTGTATTAAAATTGGATTATTAAACATACTCAATGTCTTAAAAGTAATGTACACACAATGTTTTTTTCTTCTAGAAATCAGAATAACAGAATAATTTTTTACAAAATTATATATATTTTTAAATAAAACAGAATAACTTCGAACCTTTACTACATGAAATGCCAGTTACACTCTGAAAACTTCTGGGTTGTTAAGTTGTTAATTTTTTTTTCAACTAAATTTAAATTACACCTTTAAACCCAACAGTTTGTGCGTTGTTTACCCATTGTTGGCCTACAACAACCTAGCATTTTTTTGCATTGTTCAAAAAGTTATTATTATTATTAGTATTATTATTCATTCCTTCATTTTGTTTTTGGCTTAGTCCCTTTATTAGTCCAGGGTCACCACAGCGGAATGAACCTCCAACTCATCCAGCACATTTTTACGCAGCGGATGCCCTTCTAGCTGCAATCCATCTCTGGGAAACATCCACACACACTCATTCACACTTATACACTACGGACAATTTTAGTCTACCCAATTTATCTGTACCGCATGTCTTTGGACTGTGGGGGAAACCGAAGCATCCGGAGGAAAACCCACGCGAACGCAGGGAGAGCATGCAAACTCCACACAGAAACGCCAACCAACCCAGCCGAGGCTCGAACCAGCGACCTTCATGCTGTGAGGCAACAGCACTACCTACTCCGCCATTGCGTCGCCTATTATTATTATTATTACTTTTGTTTTTCCATTGATTGCATAGAAAAACCATGTTTTACGGTTTTAAAGGATGTTCGTAAAGGAACAGTTCACTCAAAATGTAAATTCTGTCAGCATTTACTCACAATTTATTAGGTCTAAACCTGCATTGAGTTTCTTTCAGCACAAGCAGTTACCAGCAATCTTAGAATTATTCTTTGACTTTGAATCTTTTGTTTTTTTGTGTTTCAGATATGAAGAAAGAAACTCAAACAAGTTTTGAAGGTGAGGAGGAGAACTTAAAGGCGAGTATTTATTTATTTTTACATTTTGAGTGAACTATTACTTTAATGGAGCCGTTAATGCCAAAAAACAACTTTTATCTATTCTTTAAATGTTTTAAACAATACAATGGAGTAGTTATTAAATTAAATGTACCCTTTCATATAGACATTTTGTTGATTATTGGTAACTTGCAACTACATGTCAATTAGCAAGCATTGAGTATTAAAAGATTGTCTGTTTAATATCTCCTAACACTTTATTTTGAGGCTTTACCAACCTGCTGACAGTAAACAATTCTGCAACAACTTGTCAATTACATTTTTTAAATAAGTAAAATTTAAAATTAATTAATAAATTTATTATAGCAAATTTCTAAAGGAGCAAATTCTCACTTCAGAAGATAGTATCAGTAGAAACTGTACAGTATCGTAGAAACTGTAACTAAACTTGAAAATATTTAAATGGAATATTCTGGCATTTTATTTTTGACTTTTTTGTTTTATGCATTTTTAAATGCTCTTAATTATTTTCAAAATTGTGGCAGATATACTGTACATCGTCCCTCCATTATAGGACAAAAAAAAAACAAAAAAAACAATGTGGGTTTGACAACAACAAATCAATATTTATGTACAATTGAGGATTCCAGTACTTGCTTATGATGTTGCAAATATTTTAGAAACAGTGTTTTAATGTGTTTTAATTGTGATGAGTTTTATAACACACTTCCACACTATTTGGATTAATAATGTGGAGAATCATGCAACACTGAAGATTGGGGGAAGGGCTGCTGAATATTTAGTTTGGTCAGGACAAAAAATAAATAAAATAAAACAAATAAATGTACAAACAGAAAGATATTTTTAATAAATATTAGATAAATGTGTCTTTTATCAAATATTTGCAGCATTAAAAATCAGGGGAGCATAAAAGTCTTCTTTAAAAACAGTAATAATTATAATCATTTAATTTTCACAAGCTCTGTTTCCATCCAAAGTTTGAATTAAAGTTACAGTTGAAGTCAGAATTATTAGCCCCCCTGTTTATTTTCCCCTCAATTACTGTTTAACGGAAATAAATATTTTTCAGCACATTTCTAAACATAATAGTTTTAATAACTCATTTCTAATCAATGATTTATTTTATCTTTGCCATGATGACAGTAAATAATATTTGACTAGATATTTTTCAAAACACTTCTATAGCTTAAAGTGACATTTAAAGGCTTAACTAGGTTAATAAGGTTGACTAAGCAGGTTAGGGTAATTAGGCAAGTTATTGTATAACAATGGTTTGTTCGGGAGACTATCGAAAATGATATATTGCTTAAAAGGGCTAATAATTTTGATCTTAAAATTGTGTTTAATAAATTAAAAACATACTGTGAAAATTTCCTTGCTCTGTTAAACATCATTTGGGATATATATATATATATATATATATATATATATATATATATATATATATATATATATATTTTTTTTTTTTTTTTTTTCAAAGGGGGGCTAATAATTTTGTCCTTAAAATGTTTTATAATAAATTAAAAACTGCTTTTATTCTAGCCGAAGTAAAACAAATAAGACTTTCTCCAGAAAACAAAAATATTATCGAACATGCTGTGAAAATTTCCTTTCTCTGTTAAAGATCATTTGGGAAATATTTTTAAAAAATAATTCAAAGGGGGGCTAATAATTCTGACTTCAACTATATGTGCAAAGCTGGAATATCGCAAAAACATTTGCAATTAATTTACCGTTTCCTTTTAATGAGTCAAAGAGAACAAAATCTTCACTTCCTGATGAACTGGCGGCAAATATCGAAAAGAAAAATTCAATTTTTCACAGTTCCCTGTGGGTTCAGAAGACGCAAACACCACAATAAACTGTGAGGTAATAATACAGAACCACTTTGATGACAGACCTAATGACAGATGGCTAAGGTTTAGAATGACTAAAACATTGCAAAAAGATGACTTACAAAGGAGTCGATCCACTTTTTTTTTTGTCTATTAATGATGTCCCATCATGCCTATTTTTGCTATTTCATAATCTTTTAAAACAAAATCACATTTTTTGATGCACATGCTGGAGTTTAATTGGTCTATCATAGTTTATACGCATTTCTTCTTATCGAATAAAACATTCAAATTACTCACTTGTGTTCATATGTTTTCTTTAAATGTGCATTTTCAAAATGTATGCACATTTTGTCATTTCCTTTTTATGTGATAGTTCAAAATGTGCATAAAAATAAGTGGATTAAAAAATAGCTACAGTCAGTTTGCCAAATGTGATCATTAACAGTGGCGGTTAGTGGCTATTTCAGAAACAAATAAACAAATATCATAGCATTCCACCAAGCAGAGACCAGGTATCCTTTAAATGCAGGTTATGACATGCTCCAATAAAATAGAATTTCTTATAATTGTAGCTTACCTGTACAGTGTGTAGTATCCACAAATAAAATGCATGTAACGCGGTAGCAGCGAGGGTCAGTATGACACCAACAGATCTGAGCAGCCACAGGCGCTAAGTTTAGGCCACAAATGGATCAGCCCAAACTTCCATTCTTGGAGAGCCAGAGGAATGAGTTATAATTAGAAAGGTGATAGACCTGTGACAGACACAGACAACATGGCTGTCGGTGTAACACACCATGCTCTAATGGGATCTCTATTGTGAGATTGATTGAGAAGTTTTGCCAAACAACAAGGTGTTAGTGAAAGAGTGAAGGCTGTAGCTTGTGTTGTAATCTCAGAGTCATTCAGCGTTTCTGTCATGATAACTGTGTGCTGCAGCTGTTGGGCTGTCGGGAGCTGTAGATGACTCAGCTGCTGATGTACCTACAGTCCTGAGAGACAAATGTTCTGCAGTTATTTTTGTTTTCATACTGTCTGGGAGTTCTTCACTGGTAAACCATGCTATTTTAAGTTTCAAGATAACCCTGTATAGATTGTAGTAATAGATTTTTATTATTACATTTTCATATTTTTAGTTTTTATTTTATTTTAAGTGAAAGTAAACTATTACGATCCTTCTGCTAAACTAACTATAAAGAATAAAGTGAGCTATTTATATATATTTATATATATAACTATTTATATATATAACTATATATATATATGTATTATATATATTCATTCATTCATTCATTCATTCATTCATTCATTTTCTTGTCAGCTTAGTCCCTTTATTAATCCGGGGTTGCCACAGCGTAATGTACCGCCAACTTATCCAGCAAGTTTTTTACGCAGCGGATGCTCTTCCAGCCGCAACCCATCTCTGGGAAACATCCACCCACACACATTCACAAACACACTCATACACTACAGACAATTTAGCCTACCCAATTCACCTGTACCGCATGTCTTTGGACTGTGGGGGAAACCGGAGCACCCGGAGGAAACCCACACGAAGGCAGGGAGAACATGCAAACTCCACACAGAAACGCCAACTGAGCCGAGGTTTGACCCAGCAACCTTCTTGCAGTGAGGCGACAGCACACCTACTGCGCCACTGCCTTGCCCATATATATATATATAAAAGAGCAATATCACACGAGTAGCAGTGCGTTAGTGCCCCCACCAGTGCCGATATACAGCCATATCGCACTTCTACGAGTGTGATATTGCGTTTATATAACAGTTTGATGGCATAATTGTGTGTATAAAAACAAAATCAAACATGGAGAGCCTCAAAAACCCTTTTGTATGAGGAACTACTTTCTTCCACCTTGGATTAAAATCATACACAGCAAATTCATCTGAGTTAAATTCTCGGTGTTGAAGCATTTCAGAGTAAAGTGTTGATGTTAAAGAGTTAGATTTTGATAAATGAATATAATAAGAGTTAGAATTGATTTTATTCAGTGCGAAATCAAGGAGTTATCTTTTTTACACTTGGTGGTGTTATTTCCAACATCCGGGAATTCATGCAGCCCCAGTCACTGAAGAATTTTTCAGACGCCATTTTCTATCTGAGGTTTAGAACAGCAACTGGTGAGTCAAACTACCTAAATGTTGGTATTTTACTGACTTTCTTTAAGGAAATACAGTTGTAAATATATTGTTAAGTTAATAACTTTAGAATGGAGTGACAATTTTAATCTTCTGCGGTTCATTCATGGTCGTTTGTGTATCTAGCTTAACTGCATTACTATTCACTTCCTTTCAAGAATGTTTTTATATATGCTTACGCATACATAGTGCATAAAAACATCAAATGTACATGTTCAACACATTTCTGTCACGCTTAATGCCATTTTGTGCGTTGTTGTCCTTTAATTCGAAGCAAACTAGCGAGGGAATCCCCTGAGCAGCCTAGCCCAACGTTACTCTGCCCGCATGCTAACGGCAACACAGGACGGTTTCCATAAGCTCTGGAGAGTTTCTAAAACATATCTGGTGAGTAAATGAACATATACTTACTAAAAGGCTTCCTGACTAAAACATATGATTGTTTGTTATTCGTGTACGTTAATTTGGTTATTTTAAACACCGCGGCCCTTTTAAACTGGTTCATTCGTGGCCGTAACGTATACCGTTAGTTCATAGACTCGCGTGATAACGTACGCTTGAATTATATTAAGCGTTGACAACCATTAAAGTCGGAATGTTAACATTAATGTCTTTAAATGACCGCGTTTGCACTTTCTCAGACATTTAACGTTACAGAAGTCTCCCGGAAGTTGCGGGACTAACGTTAACGTTATCCCGCAAATGCACAGAGACTCCCATATGCCCAAGTAGATGCCCGCAAATGAATGATAATCTCCCGGAAATCGCGCGTCTCCCGCCCGGTCATTAAACACTTTGCACACCCCTCTCCACCGCATCCCTCCCAGCTCTTCAGGTACGTCGCGCGCAAGTCACCCCCACCGCTCTTTAGGTACGTCGCGCGCAACTCATCCCATTGCTCTTCAGGTTCTCATCTTTCCCGCTACCTCCCGCAAATCAACTCTGTATCCCCCGAAAATTACTTTTCCCAACTCGGGATGTCTGACGTTAGTAAGTTAGGCTATTTATGTAGTCAGGAACATTTTAGTCAAGCTTTTTCTCCCGCATGATATCGTGTTTAAAACTATAGGCTAAACTTAGCATGTACTGTACACAACATTTCCGTTTTATTAAAGACAATTTAGTGCGTTGTAAACAGCCACCTGTCTGTAAAATTAATCATCTGATTCATATTTGAGCAGCCTAATGATGATACAGGTTTCATTTGTAGATTTATTATCAATAATCAACATCTGAATCAAAAGATATCTGAAAAAGTTTGAGGCATACTTTGTGATGTTCATCTCTCCTTTTTATCTGAAAGTTATGCATATGTGTTAGATACTAATGTGTTGTTGTTTTTTAACAGCCACAATTCTCTATACAATAACACAAGACCCTGTGACGGTGGCTGATTAGAGACGGATGGTGTATTTCCAGAGTTGGTGAAATGACCAAGCACACCTTCTTGGTCATATGTGGTGATAATAATGAAGGTATGTTTGATAAAGTTCTGTATTTGTTTCACATAAGCTGAGAGGGTATTAGAGCATTAGAGAATAACAAATGACATGAAGGTGATAAGTTTTGTATTGTGGGTGAACTGTTACTTAAATAATGTTTTGCTCTTTACTTTGCACTTTTCCTCTTCTGCTTATCCTAATATTTTAGATTATATTTGGACCTGAAACATCTGCTAGACTCCAGTAAAGGTGGCGTCAATACTGGACCTGAAAGGGCCTAACAAGTTGAATCAGGTAAAGAAACATGCACGCGCGCACGCACGCACGCACGCACACGCTTACAGAAAAGTGTTGTTTATGAAGTTTATGAATATTTTTTACACTGTGGCCAATATTTTGGGGAAGTCAGCATCACTAAATGATATAAAAGATTTTAAGATCCTCTAAATTTTGCTCCAAGTGTTGTGTTAAATTCAGGATTCTGGACAGACAGCTGCCTGTTTTTCCAGTTCTAGTCATAGTGGTTAACCTAATTGTTTTTGGAGATTCCAACAGTGATATATGTGTTTTTTCTACTTTTCCATATCCTGTCACCTCAACCAGCTGGGAGAGTCAAGTTGTGGATCATCATGAAGATTTTCAAAAGGTGAGTTTGGATTTCTTGAATGTTTTATTTACTTTAAATGTTCTTTTAAATATATCATAGAATTTGATTGCAATTTGTTTTCAAACATTTTTCTTAGTCATGCTGGAGTCTTGAAGAGTTCTTAGATGAGCATCACCCTATATCCGTGCATCAGGAACCACCAGACGAGCGGTCATCAGCTACTACTGTACATCGTCATGGATAAAAAGGTCATCCTGTGGCTGGGAAGCACTTCATTCAAAGGACATGCTTGATGAGATTTCCTAGCTCCAGTTTGTTTTCACACAAGTTTACAGCATTTATAACTTCATTTAAACTGCTGTGTTTGATATGGAGGACCAAGGAAACACCCGAAGTGAAAGATTTGCACGCCAAGTTGTTTAAAATGCAATTTCACAAGAAAACTATAAGTTCAGGAGTAAACTATGAGTGACGCTATATTGAGCTTTCAAATTGCTCTGATAACACATCAAGTTTGGACCAAAGGACTGAAACAGCCTTTTTGAGCACTGGTCATACATATTTTGTTGATACTGTCTGTACTAATAAAACATTTAAAGCATATTTGACATTGTTGCATTTTAAAAACTGAATGAATTGTTGAAGTGGTGAATGTTTTCAAATAAAATGTTTTTTCTTTTGTAATTTACAGTCTATTTTACCTTTTTACCATATTTACACTCAAGAGAGTTGAATAAAATAACAATATATTACACCAGGCGGTGTTAAATATAGTTACATTTTTTAACTCTGCCCAGAGTTAAAATTAACCCTTACTTCGGTGTCAATGTGCCAACCCTTTTGAAAGTGTTGATTTAACTCTGTTTTGAGTGGACCCCATGAGACACTTTTAAAGTGTTGAAATTAACACCCATAGAGTTGTTTTGGGTCCCCATATTTTGCTGTGTAAGCTGACAGTTAAACAGCTGTTAAAACAGTTAAAAGCATCTTTTAAACTTTAGGTCTGTAGTGTCTGCTTTTTGCTGGGTGTATGTGGGCGGAGTAATACACAAAGGGTAAAGAGGCTGTAGGAGTTCTGATATTGCAGAATATCGCACGGCTCTCAGCCAATCAGATTTGAGAACCAGACAGAACTATACTGTATATATAAATATATATATATATATATATATATATATATTGCATCATAAACCGCCCCTTTCCAGTTGTACACATTTGCTGCTCTGCAAAGCTCAGTTCCACTTGAAAATGACTAAAAGAATGTGCTGTAATGTAACTTTTGCAGCACGAGATGCGCATTGTTCATTGATGTACATTTAAATCATTCATGTTTTTAAAAGCACGAAAGAGTGCATGTTGGTGTGTGCACGTTTGGCCTCTGAGACGAACTTAGCACACAAATCCAGCGGCATCTTAATGTGAGCGCTTTAATGGTCAAATACATGCACATTTGTGTCAGAGCACAGTGTTTAGTGATTATTCATATATATTAACCCTCATTTTTGTAATAAACAAACAAGTTGAGGATCAAAAGACGTGAAAGAGAAACCATTTGAACCGCACTATGCTTAAAGTGACACCGCGCAATATCCCTGCTGTTGCCTGTTTTAATTATTATTCAAACAACAAAAGGAGAAAATCTCTCACCGCTCTTGACTGAAGGATTTTTGTAGCTAAAGTTTCTTACATTAAAGATGCTTATAGCACAGTTTGTTTCATATTTTTATTCTATTGTATTTATTTCCCTTTCCTTATTTACAGGGAGGAAAATACCTGTGTATATATATGGTTGAAGTAAGAATTATTGCCCCCCCCCCCCCCCCCCATTTCATTTCACAACTCATTTTAATGATAACAGATTTAATAACTCATTTCTAAATATTTTATTTTATTTTTGCTATGAAGACAGTACAATATATTTCAAAAGATATTTTTCAAGATACTAGTATTCAGCTTAAAGTGACATTCAAAGGCTTAATTAGTGTAATTAGGCAAGTCATTGTATAACAGTAGTTTTGCAGACAATCAAAAATATATATTGCTTAAGGGGGCTAAAAATATCGAGCTATTAAAATAGGTGGTGATTTAAAAAGAGTACCACAACTTTGAAATGAAATATGATGGAACCTTGGGTAATTAATCAATGTGAAGAGTACTTGCAAAAAGTAAAACATATGCCGGATAAGTTGGCGGTTCATTCCGCGGTGACGACCCCTGATGAACAAATTTTTATAGGAAATTTGTATTTTTAAGGAAAATGAGTGAATTAGTAAAACTAACAACTGAAAAATATATACTTTAATTTTATTATTTAATTATTTACAAAGTTGAAGTCGAAATTATTCACCCTTCTGTAAAATGTGCATTCTTTTTCAAATGTTTCTCATGTGATGTTTAGCAGAGAAGAATTGAAATTGACTTGAAGAAAATATTTAAATTGAAGTTGAGAAAAAATTGGAATTTCACAGGAGGGCTAATAATTTTGACATGATATATTCTGTGTGTTTGTGTATATGTGAGTGAAAAATTAAGTTCAGCCTTTATTTTCTGCAAGCTTACATTAAGTACTGACATAAAATGACAACCAAATCTGCATTATTTTAGCTTTTTTTGTTTATTTTCAATGTTAAAGCAGATGATTTATGCAACAGCTGTTTATTCTCTAAGTGACAACATTTGTGCCTTTGTGTTTTTGTGCTGGTTCTCAATAAATAATCACATACTGAATATTTTATTTTAATTTCAATCCAATTGATTTCTTCCTGAGGTAAAATTCTTACACAAGGGTTTAATCTGAAGAAAGATTCCAGGGCTGCCATTGGATTAGAGGCACAATGGAGCACATTAACTAGGGGTAATCCTGGCGAATATCGCAAATCCTTTCATATGACTCTGACGAGAGCAGAACTCTACAAGAAGACACTGGTCAGCTAAAAAAATACAGCCAAATGTCTGTGAGTATTGATCAAATGTTCATTACTATAAGTATTTTAGTATTTTAAGTATAAAAATAAACGTTAATCTCATGTAAAGGATGTAAACAACTAAAGCAGCAGGATATTTAAATAATGTTGTTTATTTATTTATTTTTGCTACATGTCTGACCAGTCAAAAGTTAAAATAATTTTTTTTTAATGTTTCTGAAAATGTTTAAGAAGTCTTATCAACACACTGATTTGCTTTGCACCTTCATCTTTTTTTCCTTCTAATACTTTTGTTTACTTCATATATTTATTGAAGCTGTTTGTTGTCTGGGTTGAACTAAATTGAGTGTGGTGGTTGACAGCTTATTTTCACAGTGTAAGATTTCTGGCCTGGATCAAGTTGGTTCATTTTAATGTTGTTGTTAAACACTTTGACAATTGTCTTTAAACCTAAATAAATCTATACAAAATCATATTCAATTTTAAGATCTGATTATGTAAATGTTCTAATGCCTAGATATACTTATCTCCAGTGCACTTTTATCTAAAAACATTTGTGAAATTATTTTTGGGTTATTCATTAGTCGATATTATGTGGAGTTAATAATATGCCAAAACGATCTGAATTGTGTTAATTTGAATTATTGATTCATTAATGATTTATGAATTTAATCATCTGAATTTTTATATGCTGTTAAAATTTGTTTTGAATTTTAATTTCTTAACTTGAATTTCTTAACTTGAATTTGATTTTCTTAACTGGAATTTTGAACTTTTGAAATTTAAGACATTTTCATTTTCAAACTTTTGATTTTTTGTGTGTTCTTAATTCCTAGACTGCATATATCCATTTAGTAAAAATACAGTTTCAAGCTTTCAAGATGAAGAAATTCAGATCATCAAATTCAATATCCTGAAATCCAAAAGTAGAAATTCAGATGGTGAAATTCAGATTCAACCGAAAGTAGGTCAGGGGTGACCAACAGGGAAAAGTAGACGATCACTGAAAAGTCCAACTAAGCATTTTGGCCAATCACACAGCTGCATGAGTTTACTGGTGTGTGTAAGGTTCAGGAGGACACAATTCTTCTGCAAACTGACTATTGGGGGTCAGCTATTTTCAGTAGTTCTGTGTTTTTTTTAATCTACATATAGCTTGATGTAAAATTAAACTCATATGTATTTGAATAGCGGGAAAACAAATGCGTGGACGATGTTGCTTTATGATTGCTGGCTTGAAGTTAAAAGCTATAAACACATTTATTAAACCAGCCTCAAATCTCCGAGTGTCCTCGTGTGAGTACACAGAAAGGATGTTCAGCTTTAAGTATAGGGAAGGCTACTTTTGGTTTTGGTCACGTAAAATAAAATATTATGTTGAAAACTCAAGTTAGAGATTTAAATAAAAGTTAAGAAATTTAAATTCGAAACAATTTTTAATGGCATATATAAACTCAGATTTATTAAATTACAATTGTCAATAATTCAAATGAACACAATTCAAATTCAGATTGTTTTGACATATTATTAGCTTCGTAATATTAGGGTTGCACAATATATAATTTTAGCATTGATATCGCAATGTCTGCATTGGAAACAGTCACATCGCAACATCTGCAATGTGGAGTTGGGAATATTGAAGTTGATCAGCAATGAAGAACGTAGGTCCGTGTACGTTGCGTTCATTCGATTTTTGATCTTAAACGAAATTTAAAAAACGAAGAAACGGCCGTTTTTCGTTTTTTTTATTTAGCTACAAAAAAATTAAATAACTGATTTTGGCTCGATTTTCTTTTTTTGGTTTAGGGTAGGAAAACGGATAAATGACTTTAAAATTCATTATCCACATGTAGGCGGTTCTGAAACGCCCATTTCCTCTGATTGGTCAATCAAATCTGGGCTCCTGACGTCGCCTTCAAAATAACAGTCCTGTAGTCTTCGTCCTCTGCGGATCAGCACCCAGGCATTTAATGTATTATATTTAATATATAATATATTAGCAGTATTATTAGACATTTATCATTACAATTTATCATTACTGTTATAGTTCGCCGCCAAATTTGCTGCTATGCACCTGATACTGAGCAAAAGTTTTGCGAGCAGCACTTGGTTTGCACGATTGTTTCCAAGCTAGGCCTATATAATAGTAATAATAATAATAATAATAATAATAATAATTATTATTATTATTATATAGTTTTTATTGTTTAGTTTTAATTTTTATAGTTGTTAGCAGGGCCAGAATAAGAGTTCATTGGAACACATGCACACACATTTTCTCTCACGCAGCAAGCCAATTCCATTCGAGACTTTTGCTGGATTAATGTGGAGTATACGGAACCCCGGAAGGGACGTAGTGGGGGAGAAAAAAAATGGGTGGGTGAAAAAAAAATAATGGGTGAAAGAAAAAAATGGGTGGGAGGAAGATATATATTTCTAAGTTTTTTGCGTTCTCTCGCAAAGATGTTTTGCGTTCCCTCGCAAAGATGTTTTGCGTTATCTCGCAAAGATGTTTTGCGTTCCCTCACAAAGATGTTTTGCGTTATCTCGCAGAGATGTTTTGCGTTCCCTCGCAAAGATGTTTTGCGTTCCCTCGCAAAGATGTTTCGCGTTCCCTCGCAAAACTGTTTCTCCACAAACACTTCCTGTTCACTGCACTCACGTAAACCCTCCCGTTTTTGCCGAAATTCTCCCGTATTTTACCATTCTACCCCACTTTCTTTACATTACTATGCGTATGCTACCTATGAACCAGTGAATGCATGCATAAGCGCTGACTGACAGACGCGCTTCGTACAATAAACTGATCCCAGATCAGCGTCTGTACACGCCGTTTACAGAGGAGCGGGTGTATGTTTAAACAGACAAATACACTGAATAATATGAAACATCTCCGTCCTGCATGTTTTATTTTAAACAGCTTATTTTCTCTTAAATGAGCACAAACAGTTTCTAAAGTAATGGACTGCTTTCATTATAGATCTGTGCATTCTTACAGAGACACCTCTGTTATCAAACTAAACAAAACATGAGATTCATTTGCTGCGCACTTGTTTGATAACAGAAGTGTCCCTTTAAATGGCGCGTACAGACGCTGATCTGGGATCAGTTTATTGTATGGAGCGCGTCTGTCAGTCAGCGTTTAAACATGCATTCACTGGTTCAGAGGTTGCAAAGTGAAAGGCGACAATCAGCGCACAGTAATGTAAAGAAAGTGGGATAGAATGGTAAAATATGGAATTTCAGCAAAAACGGGAGGGTTTATGTGAGTGAAGTGAACAGGAAGTGTTTGTGGAGAAACAGTTTTGCGAGAGAACGCAAAACATCTTTGCGAGAGAACGCAAAACATCTTTGCGAGGGAACGCAAAACATCTTTGCGAGGGAACGCAAAACATCTTTGCGAGATAACGCAAAACATCTTTGCGAGGGAACGCAAAACATCTTTGCGAGAGAACGCAAAACATCTTTGCGAGATAACGCAAAACATCTTTGCGAGTGCACGCAAAACATCTTTGCGAGGGAACGCAAAACATCTTTGCGAGAGAACGCAAAAAACTTAGAAATATATATTTTCCTCCCACCCATTTTTTTTCTTTCACCCATTATTTTTTTTTCACCCACCCATTTTTTTTCTCCCCTACTACGTCCCATCCGGGGTTCCGTATTTCTCCGATCCAACTGCGGAGTGTTAACATTCAAGATCATTAAAGTGAAGTGATGTTGACGCTGTGCAAGTGCAAACACCAAATGAAAACAACCGCGAACAAGTGTCTCGTGAGAATACACGTCTCGCGGGCGAACATAAAACAACTTTGCGAGATAACGCAAAACATCTTTGCGAGGGAACGCAAAACATCTTTGCGAGATAACGCAAAACATCTTTGCGAGGGAACGCAAAACAACTTTGCGAGAGGACGCAAAACATCTTTGCGAGGGAACGCAAAACAACTTTGCGAGATAACGCAAAACATCTTTGCAAGGGAACGCAAAACATCTTTGCGAGGGAACGCAAAACTTTGCGAGAGAACGCAAAAAACTTAGAAATATATATTTTCCTCCCACCCATTTTTTTTCTTTCACCCATTTTTTTTTTCACCCACCCATTTTTTTTCTCCCCCACTACGTCCCTTCCGGGGTTCCGTAGGAGTACATACCCACCCAGCACGAGACGTCATTTCGACGTCGTTTTTTGGGCTAAATCAAGTCGGCCCGTCATAGACTTTATTTAGCCCAAATTTCGACGTCGAAAATTGGTCTGTATTTGGTCCGTCGGATTTGGTCCAAACATAGACCAAATATCGACGTGGTCTTTGTTTTGTCCGTCGGATTTGGTCTAAACAAAGACCAAATATCGACGTGGTTGTTTTGCCCGTCGGATTTGGTCCAAACATAGACCAAATATCGACGTGGTCTTTGTTTTGCCCGTCGGATTTGGTCCAAACATAGACCAAATATCGACGTGGTTGTTTTGTCCGTTGGATTTCGAATAAACATAGACCAAATATCGACGTGGTCTTTGTTTTGTCCGTCGGATTTGGTCCAAATATAGACCAAATATCGACGTGGTTGTTTTGCCCGTCGGATTTGGTCCAAACTTAGACCAAATATCGACGTGGTCTTTGTTTCGTCCGTCGGATTTGGTCCAAATATAGACCAAATATCGACGTGGTTGTTTTGCCCCTCGGATTTGGTCCAAACATAGACCAAATATCGACGTGGTCTTTGTTTTGTCCGTCGGATTTGGTCTAAACATAGACCAAATATCGACATGGTTGTTTTGCCCGACAGATTTGGTCCACATTTAGCCCAGTATCAGACTTGAACATATGGTTAAAAAGAATTACATAAGTTCCTTACAAAATGTTTTACATCTATTGCTTTTTTCCAGTCCAATGTAGAATGCAAAATATATTTATATAGCAGTTTAGTGCCATTACATTTCAATAATGGCAAACAAATAACGACGTTACTGCTGTTAACTCCTTCTCTATTTTCCCTTCTGCTTCATGCACTGATGCATATACTTTTCATTTAAGTTGATTTATTAATAAGGCAAAAGATTGTAACAAATAATGTAAATTTAAATTTGAAGTATATCAACGTAAAAAAAAATAGATTAAATAAAATAGGGTAGAAAAAAACAAAATCGTAATACACTTTATAATGCCATTTTCTTTTATGATTTAATCTATTTATCTTATTATTAATAAATCATAAATGTACTATAATCATATTTGCTGTAACAATAGGCTAAACAGGATGCTCATCAATACATATTTTTACAAATAAATTAAAAGGTTAAATTATTTTACAAGTTATTAATTTCTACATCAATATAAAAACCAATACCTTCATTCCTTCTTACCTCGGGGGAGCTTTTTCATATTGCCCACTCACCAGACAACAACAATACAACATTTTTTTGTGATGTGTTTCATAGTTGAGAAAGCATATAGTGTATTTAAAAACAAAAAACATGGTTTTAAAAACCCAGGCTCTTTTACAATCAATATATTAAAATGAAAAACGTAAATAAAGTATTGTCTTGCTTTGCTTTGATCTTTTCTCTTACTCGCGTTGCTGCGTGTCCCTGACCTGTGTGAACAATATCGAGAGGTCAGTAAAACTGAACTCATTTCATTATGATTTGAAATCAGTGTAAAGTGCTGTCGATTGACGTGTTGTCCTTTTCCCTTTTAAATATGCCAAATTATCATATGTGATCTCCTCAACTGACAAGGGAAAAACGTCAAAAACATACTAGATGCTTTAAACTGTTCACTGCGGTAGTGCAATGCAAAATGGAAAATTTAGGATTCAATAATGAATTTTAAATAAATATTTAAATAATTTTAGTTTTAGAGTGCAGGTCGATGCACACACATAGGCATAGAGCGCTATGATAATGCTAAATGATCATATATATTTTCTACAACCAACAAGTAGAATAATATGCAAAGATTTGCTATTCAAAAATTTGTTCATAATATAAAAAATACTGATGTCCATTGGCTCTAGTGCATTAAATAATAATTAATAATAACATTAAGATTTTTTTTTATCACAAAATATAGAAAATGGTATGTTGATATTTATTGAAGGTATCATTTCAATGTTTAAAATTCCAGCATTGTGAAAAACTAGTTACAATTATTGTAAATTTTATTATATCCATTAAAAACAATATGGGGGATTCTATATATGTTTGACATTAAAAGTAAATGTAAATTATATTAGAATTAAAGCTCTTTAAAACTGCAATTGTTTCCAGTATCTTATTTAGTTTTTATAATTCAGCTTTTGCCAATCATAAATGATTAAATGTTTTAATTTAGGGAATACAAAGATTTTTTATATTGTTTGTAAACTTACAATATGGATGAATTTAGTAATGTGTAAAAATAACACTAAATCATAGCAAGAAACCTCCTTATGGGTAATTACTAGATTGTAACTGAATTGGCAGTAACAATTTACAATTTTACAATTTCTTTAGTCAAACATTCTACTTGCTATAAATGCTAAGATCACTTGACACTGAAATCAGGATTAAAATATTTTTTTAATTGTCCAATATGTGATTTTTATTAGCAGTATTATAGTTATATGCATATATATTTTTTTAAATAAAAAAATAATTATAATTCTATATATTCTATATATTCTATTTATATTCTAATATCATACAAACACTCTAAAAAACGCTGGGTTGGTTTTTTAACCCAAATGCTGGGTTGAGACTGCTGGGTAACAAAATTGGGTTGATTCAACCCAATTTGGGTTGAAAATCGATCTTTATCTATAACCCAGCAGTGCTGGGTTGGGAACGCGGACGTGAAAGAGAGCACGCACGTCACGTCAACATGCAGGGACATCAACGTGAGAAACCGCCATTTTCTTTGCGCTGTCTTTGAGGGGAAGCGAGTGAAATTCTGTGTGAGACGTAAGTTATTTAGTGTGTATTTAACAATTTTCATAAGAAATAACACACTTAGTTTACTTAGTATAATATACACGCGCTTTTTTTCTGTTTCTCCGCCTGATGGCCGACTTGTTGCTCCGCCTCACGCTGACCTGTGCTCGCCTTATGGCTGAACTGTTGCTCCGAGTCCGCCTGACGAGCCACCTGTTTCTCCGGATCTGTTTCTCCGCCTAACGGCGACGTGTTTCTCCGGACGTGTTTCTCCGGACCTGTTTCTCCGGACCTGTTTCTCCGCCTAACGGCGACCTGTTTCTCCGGACCTGTTTCTCCGCCTAACGCCCGAGCTGTTGCTCCGCCTAACTCCTGACCTGTGCTCGCCTCACGCCCGACCTGTTGCTCCACCTCACGCCCAGCCTGTTGATCGGTGGACGGGTAAGCGCGCATGGCATCGGAAGGAGCTCGAAAAGTATAAGGTAACTAATGAAACTAACGTGAAGCATGTTTGATGACCACTTTATAAACACAACACCTAGGATAATTTAGGAGCTTTTTATTGTAATAAAATACCTTTTGAATGACACAGATTTTTATGTTGGCTAACGTTAGGTGATGACAGTAAGTAACGTTACTGTGATTTGTGATCTTTCTGGGGTGTTAACTGTAAAGCAGTAAGTAGTATTTTTACTCTTGTATTTCTTAAGTTTGTTCATGGATTTTTGTGACAATACTTTGATGCATAAGTGTTGAATTCAGCTTCTAACAATGTTTTTTTTTTATCAAAATATATACAATAATTGTCCTGCTCTGCATGTACATTTTGTTTAGCTGTACATCTGTACATTGAATAGCAAATGTTATTAATTTACTATGAGCATTTTACATTCTAGACGTGATTTGAGCTATCTTTAATTAATCCTTTATGTAAGGGTCGTTTCATGCTAACGGAAATGTCTGAGCTAAGGCTAATTCCAACCTAATCATCTTCGACTGCAAAAAGAAAAAGTTTGACCACCGTTTTATGTGACACCCTGGATAATTATTATCATTTAGGAGTATTTTTGTGATATAGTGACTTTTGGCTAACATGATCTTTTTTTACTTAATTTTGCTTAAACGCTTTTATCTGTTATTCTTTTTCAGATGGATAATTGCGTGAAAATCAAACTAAAAGAATGCAATCTTGAGGAGTTAATCCCCACATTTGAAGGTATGTAATAATATTTTACTTGGTTCATTGTAATCATTAGGGCTGCCCTTGTCTAAACATTTGTCTGGTTGACTTGTGATGTTCATTTGAAGCATTAGTTGAATAATTACAGATTTATTAATAAACCATTTATTCATTAATTCATTTTCTTTTTGACTCAGTCCCTTTATTAATCTGGGGTCGCCACAGCGGAATGAACCGCCAACTTATCCAGCATATTTTTTACACAGCGGATTCATGCAGCATACATTGACTTTGCCAGTGTGGACTTTTTTTCTGCAACTAGTGGGTAGCACATTCGCCTCATAGCAACAAGGTCACTTGATCGATCCTTGGCTGGGTCAATAGGCCTTTCTGTGTGGAGTTTCCATGTTCTCCCCGTGTTCGCGTGGGTTTCCTCCAGGTGCCCCGGTTTCCAAAGACGTGGTAAAGGTGAATTAAGTAGACTAAATTGTCAATGGTGTATGTGTGTGAATGAGTATTCCCAGTGATGGGTTGCAGCTGAAAGGGCATTCGCTGCATAAAACTTATGCTGGATATGTTGGTGGTTCATTCCATTGTGGTTACCCCAGATTAATAAAGCGACAAAGCTAAAAAGAAAATGAATGAATGAATAATAAATTTTTAGTTGACTAATGGTTATTCAATTATTAGGGGGCAGCCCTAGTAATCATTAGCCACTTCAACACTTTAAACTGAGAGATTGAACTCTAATGCCAATTTGTTTTTGTCTGGTTATTTTTTAAAATCTGCTGTTCATGCAGCCAGTGACATTCTCTTGTTTTATTTTTAGCACAGGAGCGAACCTTTCCTCGTTTTTAGGTCAATTTGAATACAATTCAGAGGGTAAGGATTCAATTAAAGGTTTCTCGATGCATAATGATGCATTTAATGCATAATGATTGTCTTAGTTATTTTATTAACAATGAAAATGTTATTTTTATGTTTGTTATTAGGGTGGCATGGGGGCGCAGTGGGTAGTGCTGTCGCATCACAGCAAGATGGTCGCTGGTTTGAGCCTTGGATGGGTTTCCCCTCCACAGTCCAATGACATGCGGTGTAGCTGAATTGGGTAAGCTGAATTGTCCATAGTGTGTGTGTAAATGAGAGTGTGATGGGTTGCAGTTGAAAGGGCATCTGCTGCGTAAAACATAAAAAGATGACGGTTATGTGAAAGTTGTGATTTGGTCACAGCTATGGTTTCAAATTTTTAGTGATAAGATGCTTTATATAGATAGTGAATGCAACAAACTCTAAATGCCCTGTAAGCCAATTATTTTCATTTAAGGAGAAGTCCACTTCCAACAAAAGATTCACACATAATGTACTCACCCCCTTGTCACCCAAGATGTTCATGTCATTCTTTCTTCAGTCAGAAAGATTTTTTTTTTAGGAAAATATTTCAGCAATTTTATCCATCTTGAACTGAGATTGTGCCTCATTTTTGAAGTTTTTAAAGAAAATTTAAATGCGGCTTCAAATGATACAAATACGGTTGCAAACAGTCCCAGCTCAGGAAGAAGGGTCTTATCTATTCTCATTAAGAAAACACATTTAAATACTTAATAATTTCAAATGCTCATCTTGCCTTACTATTACTTATTAAAAAAAGTTCCTTAGGCAAACCTGTTGTTGCATTGTCATCTTCACTCGGGCCAAAAAATTGCAGCATGGTGCCATGGTCAGTGGTTAACTAATGCCAACACTGGCTGATAGCTTGGTGTGTTATGGCCTTAATTGCTTCTAAAGGTATTTTAGGTGTTCTAAAGTTAACTCTAAAGATATTTAACTTTTACACTTTTGAGTTTTTAATAAATCTTACTTCTATTTATTTTTTCAGATTGGGACCAATATTGCTGAGTATCTTCATCCATTGAATTCAAGAATCTATTGAGTTTCCTCATGTTCTCATCCTTGGAGACCACCACTTCTTTCAAGCCTTTGCTCACGTGCTGTGCTATTTATTATTGCAAAGTACATTACTTGCCAAAGTGGACGTTTGCTATAAAGCATTCTACATCTTTGGTGTGAACTACCCCAAGCAGTGTTCCCTGGTGTGGCAGACTGTGGTTTATGGACATCCTGGGGAGGAGACACTAGCAGTAAGGGTTCTGCTAGCATTAATTTTTGCTGACAAACAGTAATCATTAATACTGTGACCTCACTGCTTCCTTGGATTCTGTGTTCTTTAACTTGTACTTTGGATTGTGGGGGAAAAGGAGCACCCAGAGAAAACCCACACGAACACGGGGAAAACATGCAAACTCCACACAGAAACACCAACTGACCCAGCTGAGGCTTAAACCACCGACCTTGTTGCTGTGAGGCAATCGTACTACCCACTGTGCCACCATGACACCCATTTCTAAAGAATAGTTTTAATAACTCATTTCTAATAACTGATTTCTTTTCTCTTTGCTATGATGACGGCACATAATAATGGACTAGATATTTTTTAAGACACTCTACACTGCAGTTACATTGCAACTAATGTTTCTTACAGACTCTTTTATATCTCAGGATTGATGTTTGCACATGATTGTTCGAGTAAAAGTTAAAAAAAGTTTTC
Source organism: Danio rerio (assembly GCF_052040795.2). Lineage (NCBI taxonomy): Eukaryota > Metazoa > Chordata > Actinopteri > Cypriniformes > Danionidae > Danio > Danio rerio. The sequence continues at coordinate 9,923,579 of NC_141034.1, forward strand.
CTATTTCAAATTTGTTTTAAAATGCTTCCATCCTCAGGTTTCATTTTAACTTTTATATCTGTTTTTTTCTTCAAAACTGCATTTACATTGAACTTGATCATCCTTACTGATGATTGCTTTATATCTCATATATTGATGTTTGCACATAATTGTTAAAGGGAAAGTTATAAAATGTTTTCTTATTTTTTCTTAATATAAAATTTGTATTTTCTTAGTTTTTATTGTTTGTTTTGTTTTTTCAAGCTGTTTGATGCCTTTTCATTATTACTTTCACATATTTTTTTCTGCATTGCAGTTGATGATTTATATGAGAATATGTTGATGTTTGTGCTCAAATTACTTTCTGACTTCAGTCATTTAGATGCATTTTCATTATTACTTCCTTATACTATTGTTTTTCTCTACTCTGCAATAACATTGCAATTGCCTTACTGATGATTCCTGATTTATAAATGATGCAAATGTTTTTGAATGTATTTCAAATATGCATTTTCTTAAGGTAATTTGTCTGATTTCAATCTGATGCATTGTTACTGAACTTTAGTCAGTGTTTCTGTGATACAGTTTGATAAATTTTCACAGAAATCGTCTTAACCCTTTAACAACCCTTTCAAGAAAAAAAATTGGATTGCATTTCTCAACTGCTAATGTCGCTATTGAACACAATCAGTACATTTTAACACATGTTATAATTTCTAAAATATCAACCTCTACCAAATGATTGATATGTATGTTTATGGTAAAAGTACCAGAATTATGAAAAATCTGAAAAATTATGTGTAAGACCAATTTAAAAAAAAAAAAAAAAAAAAAAAAAAAAATATATATATATATATATATATATATATATATATATATATATATATATATATATTTAAAAGAAATATTTTGAACACTAAATCATCTTTTTTCTTATGACTTTAACAGTCATTATTTAAAACAGTAAAAACGAGGTCAACCATTTGGTAGAGCAGGCAGTCGAAGGGTTAATGCTGAGGTGCAGATGGGAAAAATCTCAAATTCATTTGGACACATTTTATCTTTTGTCATAAATAAAATTCCATTACTGAACAACTATGTATTGCTGTAGAATTGTTTTTATTTTAGTGATTTTAATCATCAGTTTCTAGATTAAATTTCTGACCCATTTTGGGTTACATTCAACCCAGCAGTGTAGTAATTTTTAACTAATAGTTGGGTTAAAATCACAACCCAGCATGCTGGGTTAAACTTGTAACCCAACTTGCTGGGTTAAAGTAACCCAGCGTTGGGTTTGTCCCTTTTTTACCCAGCGCTGGGTTACCAAAACAACCCAAATTGGGTTGTTTTCAACCCAGCAGTTTTTAGAGTGAATAATATAAATAAATAATGAGGCTATTTATTATAAAATGAAATGTAATATTTATTATTTTTTAGAAATGAAAAAAATCATACTTTGATAATAATAATAATATGATAATAATAATAATATAAATAATTATGATTGTTATTATTATTTTTATATTAATAATAATAATAATAATAATAATAATAATAATAATAATAATAATATTAATAATAATAATAATAATAATAATAATAATAATAATAACAATAATAATATTGTTGTTGTTGTATTTGTTATTATTAGGATTTTTTTAAGTCTATTTTTACAATTTCATACATGTAAACCACTGCAGAAAGTTCTAACCGGCAGGCCCATTTCATATACAGTACATACTTAATAAATAACTTACTATAAATTAAAAGAATTAACGTATGCTTTTTGTTTTCACAAGCTTTGGAGATGTAACATAAATTCCGCTTTTTAATAAAAGGTCACCTATAGCTTTCGCCATAAGGCTGTGTTCAAAATGACATCAGTGTTTTTAAAGTGTACTGCAAAGGGAGCACAATTGTAAACATGAAGATCGCTAAAACTGAGTTGTAGAAATAGTTTGAAAGCAAATTACACCCAAGAAAGATGATCTTAATGCTTTTTTTATATTCAATAATTCCAACTTTGAATGTTAGAATGTTCTAAATGAATAGACCGTAGGGGGGATAAGTGGCAATAGAACACAGCCAGGAACTCTTCTGCGCGAGTCAGCGTGACATGCGTGCGCGGGCTCATCATTTGAATTAAATAACGGACACAAGCAACGGGCGGAACGGTAATCAAAGGTAAGTAAGTTACGATATTCGACGTTTCACATGTTTTATTTGTCGTTTTACTTATAATTTATGTTGAATTGAACTTTAGATGTGTAGCGTTTTACATTATAATAATTTTTTAATGAACACTTAACCACTTTATACGTTTTTATGTCGCCCTGTAGTGACGAGGTCATTGACAGCAGCTAATGAATAATAGCTGTTTTGGTTATTTATTTGGCGATTTCAGCAAAATTACTTAATTTTATGTCTTCATTGCTTTCTAACCTATGTAAAAATATAAGATGATCTGTTAAATCGACTTGGAATGAGCATAAAATATTGCTCCGGCTATATCTGTAAATTAACAGTTTTCAGTATTTTGTGATTTTTTTTTAATTTTTTTATTTATGTATTAATTTATATTGTCTGGGCTGGTGTTGTATATTATGCTACAAAAACTTTGTAATAAACTGTCAGTGCATTTTCTGTTATTTTATCAATTTATCTTTAGCCTATAAGCTGGACATCTTACTCCAGATATGAGGGAGGCGCAGCTAGGCGCCGCGTTTCACTTTGGCAGCAGCTGCAGGTGATGAGAATGATGCAAGTAGAATCTAACTGTCAAAGAGAACGATGATCTTAATTTTTTTTGGTTTAAAATAACTGTTTAACATAATACACTAAATTTACATATCATTTGAACCACATACTAGAACATAGGCCTATGCCTGATTCATCCATTGCTTATGCATAAATTATACAAAAACATATAATTATAATTATTAATTTTTAATTTACCAAATCTGAGCTCCTGACCTCGCCCTCAAAATAATAGTCTTGTAGTCCTCTGTGGATCAGCACCCAGGCATTTAATTATTATTATTTGATATATATTATTAGACATTTATCATTACAATTTATCATTAAAAAAAAGTTATTTTGCAGCCATTTTTGCTGCTATGCACCTGATGCTGAGCAAGATTTCCGAGCACGACAGTTTTACGATTGTGATCTGCACCGAGGAAAAGGCAGATGACATAATTCGTAAAATAATAACTTTAAAATGTAAATGTTTGTAATACAGAAATTACAGTGAGCATAGGCCTATAATTAAATCCTTATTAGCAAAACAATTCATCCACAGCACTGTATAGCAGACCGGCCCTAACAAAAAAATACACTTCATATAGGCTTTTTTTGTTGGAAAGATGAGCTTTTTGGAACGAATTTTGTTTGGTATAATTTGTATAAGTAAGATATCTTAATTTTAATGTATTTTTTGTTGGCCAGTTAACTACAAACAACAATATGTGAGGTCCCCTATATAGGCCTGGCTTCAGTGCCAAAACACAAAATTTTTTGTTAAATAAAATAATAATATAAATAAAATTAAAGTGAAATATTCACAGTTTCAGAGTAGCCTAAATTAAACTGTTGGCTATTAATATCAAAATAATCCATTGCGGCTGTCAGTTTCGATTTAATTCCGTGATTTGAATGAGCCAGGACAGTCTTACAAACTCTTTGCAGCAATGAAGGTATTCCCCGGTTAACTCAAGTTTGAAAAAATATACAGAATTTGTATTGAAGCCTGTATGAATGCACTGATAACTGTACGGTTCTATACCACCTTAAAGGATATATTGATGTCCAAAGAATAGAAGAAGAGTAAAGAGGTCAGACACAAGTTATTATGTTTAAACAATGTATTAATTTCTTTATGATTAATGTGTAAACATAATCATCACAATACAAATCAAACAAAATAGCATAGGCCCACGTAAATGGTAAACAATTATCACATAAGAATGACAATAATTTTAATACTGAGAAGTTGTAATATAGTGATGAAACAAGTCCCATAGTTTTAGAGAATAAGTCCACCTTATAAACAGGAGGTCCAGCGATCACTTCAGCAGACGATCCGTGGAAGTGATGCCATTATGCAACATTTGCCGGGATCGTATTTTCATATGCCATGAACGTATAATGTAAAATGAGGAGTTATTGTGTTAAAACAAGTTATCAGATGAAGTTAAATGTTGCTGTAAATTTTTATGCAGTTGCAGGTGATTGTGTATGTGTGTGGTTATAAAGTTATGTCAAACTCCGAAGCAAATCACACCACATCTTCTTCTCATCTGATAAGATTCAGTCAAACTGCTTGCTCTTAGAATGGTGTGGTTAATAATCTTGTTGGCTATAATTCTTTAAACTGTCGACTAAGCATCGCGATGTGCACTTGCCTTTTCCTCTGTTCCTCTTCCGTTACTGTGTCAAATACATTCATTGAACTCGCGAGCGGACCTCTAACCACGCCCACATAATAACATAACAGGTAAAGAATAAATGTACAGTTCGAAAACAGAGTAATTAAACAATCTTTTGTAAAGAATTATAGTGATATGCAAAAACATATGCCTGAGTGCACTTACAAAACAATTAAAAATCTTATATTCTTCAAGGAGCCGTCTTTGCTTTTTTTTATGAACAACATCCTCCAAACTTGTGCAGTAAACTCATTGTGAGAGATTGCGCGTGTCTGGCCACGATGAAAGATTTTTATATCCAAATTTGTGCCAGTTTGTCAAGATACACATTTTTAAAACACCTTATTATTTTTCAGAACGTAGATGACGTTTGCATAAGCAATGACTGATCCTATCACCTGATCCACCCGATTAAATAAAAATGTAGACTTTAGCGCTTAAAAAATACTCCCATATAAGCTATGTAACTCTTGCGAATTCACGGAGTAAACTGCTGAGCTCTACAGTAAATCTATTATTAATGTAGCGTAAGTAATAAATTTTAAAGTGTTGTTTTGAAATATATTTCTTTGTTATTGAAAAAAGCCAGAGAGAGAATGATGATGATGGTAAAAAGAGAGAATGGTAAAAAAATACATTTTGACTATTTAATTTTGTAATATCCAAATAAAACACAAAAGGCAGTGTTCGGAAACAGCCATATGGCCAATTAAAGTATTTCTTAATATTCGGCTGAATTTAAGCTTTCATCCTTACATGTACTCATATCCATCTATCCATCTCTCGCTTTCTCTCCTTTTTTCCTCTCTAGGCTATATAGCCTATGCACACACACACACACACACACACACACACACACACACACACACACACACACACACACACACACACACACATAAAGAGAGAGAGAGAGAGAGAGAGAGAGAGAGAGAGAGAGAGAGAGAGAGAGAGAGAGAGAGGCAAAGACTATAAAGGGACTTTGATATATGTATTTGATATATATATATATATATATATATATATATATATATATATATATATATATATATATATATATATATATTTATATATGTGTGTGTGTGTGTGTGTTAAATAGGTCTAGTTTTAATTACATCACAATAATACGTGAAAATAATAAATATTATAAAGCTGCGCCTAGCTCGGAAACAATAATGCAATGTGCTGCTCAGAAATGGCTTTATTTTGCTCAGCATCAGGAGCATAGCAGCAAGAAGTTTGGCAGTGACGTTAATTTAATGTCAAATAATTATACTGCTGTTTTTATATAATTTATGCATATGCAATGAATGTATCAGGCATAGGCCTATGTTCTAGTATGTGGTTCAAATGATACGTAAATTTGGTGTATTATGTATATTAAACAGTTATTTTAAACGAAAAAAATAAAGATCATAGTTCTCTTTGGCTGTTGGATCCGACTCTTGCATCGTTCATTTATGGGACCTAATATCTGCTCTGTGGACTTTTGAAGTAATATAATGTTTAAGAAATAATATAGGCTATAGATAAATTAATGTAAACACAGTTTATTACAAAGTTTTTGTAGCATAATATACAACACCAGCCCAGACAATGTAAATAAATACATAAATAATAAATAATAAAAAAGTAAAAATCACAAAATACTGAAAACTGTTAAAACAGATATTTTGTACTCGACATTAATCCAGCGAAAGTCTCGAAAGGAAGGCTTATTATTATTATTATTATTATTATTATTATTATTATTATTACTATTATATAGGCCTAGCTTGGAAACAATCGTGCAAACCAAGTGCTGCTCGCAAAACTTTTGCTCAGTATCAGGTGCATAGCAGCAAATTTGGCGGCGAACTATAACAGTAATGATAAATTGTAATGATAAATGTCTAATAATACTGCTAATATATTATATATTAAATATAATATATTAAATGCCTGGGTGCTGATCCGCAGAGGACGAAGACTACAGGACTGTTATTTTGAAGGCGACGTCAGGAGCCCAGATTTGATTGACCAATCAGAGGAAATGGGCGTTTCAGAACCGCCTACATGTGGATAATGAATTTTAAAGTCATTTATCCGTTTTCCTACCCTAAACCAAAAAAAGAAAATCGAGCCAAAATCAGTTATTTGATTTTTTTGTAGCCAAATAAAAAAACGAAAAACGGCCGTTTCCTCGTTTTTTAAATTTCGTTTAAGATCAAAAATCAAATGAACGCAACGTACACGGACCACGGACCAACGTACAGAACCATGTTTACATTTTCTATTACATTTGATTATTTTAATAATAGGGGCAGGACAAAACAGTGATGTGCATATGGTGGCGCCTCTATCAAAAATATATCGAAGTTGCAATTCTAAAGAAATATATGTGCTGTTAATAAAAGAAATACATCTTATAACTTTTTTATGCATTTTTACCTCTTCATTTACAAATATTATAATATATTGTGGATGGTTTTCTTGTGATACTGTATATTGTTGATATGATCTATCATTATCAGGGGCAAAATATCAAGATAATATCATATCTGACTATTTATTTTACTTTTATCTTTGCTCTATCTTATTTATTTATTCTCTCAATTTCTTTGATTCACTCCTCTGCAAGATTATCCCAGTCAAAGTTACTGATTTTATCCTACGTGGAGCTATTCAAGTCATCTGTCGAAACTATTTATATCGCAATATAAATCGCAGCTAACCAAAATATGTCAGATTTTTCCAATATCGTGCAGCCATAATTGATATCAATCAATCAATCAATCAATCAATCAATCAATCAATCAATCAATCAATCAATCAATCAATCAATCAATCAATTCAAAAGCAAATTATTTTCTTTTGTACTTTTTCTTTCTTTCTTTCTTTCTTTTTTCTCTTTTGTTTAGCTAGCTGTCTAGCTAGTATAGGCAAGGCAAGTGTATTTATATTGCACATTTCATACACAATGGTAATTCAAAGTGCTTTACAAAAACAAGAATAAAAGAAACAAAAAAATGAAATGATTAAAAACTGTTTAAAATGTGTAGGTTTTTAAAGGAATGAAAAAGAAAAGAAAGACATGATAGTGTGATCTGTCGGAGGTAGCACAGTGCTCATTCAGTAAGGGCACAGCTAAACAGATGTGTTTTCAGTCTTGATTTAAACGTGCCCAATGTTGGAGCACATCTGATCATCTCTGGAAGCTGATCCCAGCAGCAGGGGGCATAATAGCTGAAGGTGGATTTACCCTGATTTGACTGAAGTCTTGTAATTTCTAATTTACTTGATCCTAAAGATCTGAGTGATCTATTATAGTTGTATTCAGTCGCGTATCTGTAGTGTATTAAGGTCCTAGGCCATTTATTGATTTATAGACAAGTAGTAATACTTTAAAATCTACTCTGAATGAAACTGGGAGCCAGTGTTAAGACCTGAGGACTGGTGTGATGTGCTCTGATTTTCTGGTTCTGGTCAGAATCCTGGCAGCAGCATTCTGGATGAGCTACAACTGTCTGACTGTCTTTTTAGGAAGGCTGGTTAGGAGTCCATTACAGTAATCCACCCTGCTGCTGATAAAAGCGTGAACAAGTTTCTTTAAGTGCTCACTGGAAACAAAGCATCTGGTTCTTGCAATGTTTTTAAGATGATATTACGCTGATGTACTGACGGCTTTGACGTGACTACTAAATTTCAGATCTGACTCCAGAATCACATATAGTATAGCAGTAATTCCATAAAAGAACAATTACTTGCCTAAAACGTTTTCACTTAACACTTATTAAAAAAAAAAAAAAAAAAAAAAAACATTTTCCCTGTAATTAAAGGTCAACACCAGGTTAAAGATTTTTAAAGTGATTAATTCAATAATAATAACAAAACAATTGTATCATCATTTACTGGCTCACCTCTTGTTCCAAACCTACAGTATATGTTTTTTTGGCATTTTATAAAATGCAATTGAAATCAAGAATCTGTAATTTGGTTATTCTGTTTAAGTCATTTAAAGTCTGCATTTCTATTGCATCAAACTAATGGGATGTGGATCCCAATATTCTGGTTAAGGCATCAAGTTCATGTCAACAGAGAATGACCACCAAATTTTTTTCAGTACATTAACCTCTATGAATTAATTAATCACCGGAAAAAACAATTTGTGCTAGTAAAATAAACAATTAAAGAATTTAATAAAGAACGAAGAGTAAAACAAGGAGGTGAGTGTACAAAATAAGTTTAATGAATAAAACAAACAAAAAAAGTACTTGATAGTACTTAGTACTTAAGAATTAATAAAACTAAAAGAAAGTTCTAATCATTTCTTATCAAAATGTTAAAGAATAGAAAAGCAGCACAGCCAAACACAATGGGTGTGCAAAGATCTTTGACAGAACAGGTTAATATTCCAACATGATGATTCAGGTAAGGAGCCAGTTGAAGAGTCATGAAATGACAACAAGTGTGTCAAGTGAAAGTGATTAATAATCAGGTGATCCGCTTGTTAAGTAATGACATGTTGGTGACGTATGTAATACTGTTTCCGGGTTCAAGCTGCCACTCATTTGAGTTGAGAAAGTATTTGTTTATGATCATTTTTAATTCATATTACACATTAAAGTTAATTTTATATAAAGTCATAGTGTTCACAACAATCTCTGGGCTTGCTGCATCACAAATACCAACATTTAAACAATTTATAAAAAAAAAGAAACCCAAAAGAAAATGTATATCAAGAGGTCCAGGGCTATGAGCCCAACTAAAGCAAACACTTTTCTCCATGATGGTGACTTTAGTCTATGTTGTCCACATATGTCTTAAGATAACTGGGCTACATTTGCCATATCTCCTCTGGGCTGCTTTAGGCTTACAGCCACATTAGCTAAAGCTAACTGTGCCGAATATCTTTCAAAAGTGGGCCACATATGTTTTAAGTTAACTGGGCAACATTTGCCATATTTTTTTTGGGCCACTTTAGGCTCAAAGCTGCAATAGCCAGAGCTTACTGTGCCAAATATTTGCCAAATGTGGCCCACATATGTCTTAAAATAACTGGGTCACATTTGCACTTACACGTGTGAGCCACTTTAGGTTTAGAACCAGATTACCCTTAAATGACTATGCCACTATTTTGCCAACTGTGGCCCACATTTTTCCTCTGTCATTTGGACCAAATTGATCATTTTCCACATGGGCCACATTAGGCTCACATTCAGATTACATTTTGCCGTAAGTGCCAAATCTTTGCCTTAAATGGCCAATATATGAATTGGAATCTTTGGCCCCCCTTTGCCATTGTATTGGTGGACCACTTCAGGCTCACATTCATTTTGTCTGGGCCGAAGGAACACCACCAGTGCCGCATAACTGCCTAAAGTGGCCCACATTCGTATGCTATCAGGGTGTGGAACCTGTGGAAGGCTTCTTCTGCAGGACTTCAAGACTCCATCCTTTCCCCCCCAGTAAGAAGAGTCTTGAAGCGACAGATGATGTCAATGCTCAGATGAAACCGTTGCGGAGAGCCTCATTTATAAACACTCAGCCATAGTCTTCTGCTTCGGGATGGACAAGGGGTAGATTTTTTTTTTTTGGTAGGATAGCACCAGGTAGCAGGTCGATGACACAGTCCCATGGACAAAGTGGTGGTAATTTTGTTGCTGCTTTCTTGTTGAATTTGTTTAGGAATGGCCCATAGTCTGTTGGTATCTCCACCACTTTGAATGTTTCCGGGCTCTTGACATTGGTAGATTGGAGCTGAAAGGGCTGTTTATTGGAGTGTACTGGTTCTGGAGACAGTAAATACAACCCTTATCATAACACAGAAAATGTTACTGGTTTTCCAGTTTACAGTAGTACAGAGTTTTCTTGGAGAGCCAGATTACAATCACCTTAGAGCCCTCCAACACCAGAAAATTATCATTCCTCCCAGTTAAGACAGCCAATTTAAAGATGTAAATTTGGTGATTCATGCATCTCCGTGTAACACCCAAGTGACTTCCCCTGGATGGTGGGGATTTCAAGTGCCTGAGAGTGTTTGAGTGGCTGATGTTTGAGTCTCTTGAGTGCAGGTAGTGAAATGAAGTTTCCAGATGAGCCAAAGTCGAGAAGGGCTTTTGTTGGTACAGAGCAAGATGAAGTAATTATTTGAACTGTGGTAACTATCCGACTGGATATTTCAGGGAGTAGTCAAATTTTAGTAACTGTTTTTATAATTTACACACAAATACAACAAAACCTTGCTTTTCTAGAACAAATAAAACTTTCACCCAGTCATTTGTCATCTCAGTCTGATCTTTATGTAGAAATGCATCAACAAAATAAAGAGTGAATCTCATAACAAAGGCTATATACTGTATGTGTCCTGCTGATTTCTTATATGTGTTGCTGACGGATCATTTAGCTCAGGCCAGCCCTGTTCCTGGAGAGCCTCCTTCCTGCAGATTTCAGTTGCTACCCATATCAAACACACCTGAATCAATTAATTAGGACCTGAACTCCACGTGATAATTACAGGCAGGTGTGTTTGATATGGGTTGCATATGTCCACATCTATAAACATGATGCATCACAAAACTAAAAATGATTGGTTGAATAACCTGTCATTCATGTAACATAGTGGGCAGTCCTTGGCTAATCAAAACAGCTAAAGCTCCCAGACCTTCAGTCATCAGTCTGAGATCTGGCTATTCAAGACTAGTAGATTCATGACATCCAGTGTTTTCACAAACTTAATTGTATAATGGGTATGTATAGACTATTTTTTTATTTTGATGGCTGCAATATATTCCTTTAAAAAGTGGGGAATACAGGCTAAATAAAAGTAAAAAGGATAAAGAATAATAAAAAAAAAACATTAAGTTTCAAAACTATCTATATCTATAATAAGCAGATGAGATGGGTGAGATGTTTATGTTAGGTTGTAAAAGAAGCATCTGAGCCAGCAAAGCTGGATCAATTCAATTCAATTCAGCTTTATTTGTATAGCGCTTTTACAATGTAGATTGTGTCAAAGCAGCTTCACATAAATGGTCATAGTAACTGGAACAGTGTGGTTCAGTAACTGGAACAGTGTGGTTCAGGTTTTACTGTTTAAGTTCAGTTCAGTTCAGTTTAGCTCAGTTCAGTGTGATTTAATCATTACTGAGAGTTCAAACACTGAAGAGCCAATTCATCGATGCGTAGCTCTACCAATCCTGAACCATGTGAGGCAGTGGCGACAGCGGAGAGGGAAAAAAAACTTCACCTGATGGGAGTGAAGAAAAAAAACCTTGAGAGAACCAGACTCAGTTGGGCACGACCATTTTAATTTCTCCGCTGGCCAAAAGTCTTGTGCAGAACTTCATTCGCCGTGGTTTATGCTGGAAGATGGCCTCAATGAAGACTCGTCTGTCCCTGGAGCGTCGCTGGAATCAGACACATGTTCTCCACTCCCCACGACCATCAGCGCAGCAGCAGCTCAGGATATGGCCTGGTCCCGGATATGGAATCCTTGGGATCATCACGTCGCTGGTCTTGGATCCAATCAGTGACTAATCTGAGGACCTCGGGATGAGTATCCCCAGGTGAAAATAGAGAATAAAGAGAATAATTAGCGTAGCTGCTGTTCATAGTGTATATAAACAAGATGCAGAAGCCAGTGTGGAACCCGCTAGGTGATGCATTGAGTGTATGCTTTACTAAACAGATAGGTCTTTAATCTAGTTTTGAACTGGGAGAGTGTGTCTGAGCCTCGGACGTTATCGGGAAGGCTATTCCAGAGTGTAGGAGCCATGAAAGAGAAGGCTCGATCTCCTTTACTTGATTTTGCTATTCTAGGTACTACCAGAAGCCCTGAATTTTGAGATCTTAAAGAGCGAGTTGGTTCGTAGCGAGACAGAAGGTTGGTTAGATAAACAGGAGCTAGATTATTAAGAGCTTTAGGTGAGAAGTAATATTTTAAATTCAATACGAAACTTAACAGGCAGCCAGTGTAAGGAGGATAAAATTTGGATCAAGGCTCATCATTTTTTGCCCAAATCCTCAGAGGATTGTCAAACATTAAAAATCATATTTAGCAGAGCAAAATGTATATATTAAGCAGCATACAGTTAGGGTTGGTGTTATGGTTCTGTTCTGGAAACTCATGCACCCATCCATGCAGAATAGTCATAATCGAGAGAATAATCAAATCAGATTTTTTATTTTTTTTTATTTTATGACATTTTACACAAAATCCCACCTTTTTCAGAATTGGAGATGTAGGTCTTGATAAGTCCTCTGTATACTATCAAATACTTGAAATTAATATTTTGGGGGTTATTGACTCTTGTTAAGACTTTGTAGTAAAATTCAATGCACGTAATGCTATTCTATAATGGTATTTAATTGTTTAAATGCAGATAATTTACTCACAGTTGCTTTACTCTACATTTAACAAAAGCAAATGTTATATAGCACATATGTATTTGCTGTTTTCAGATAAACGTTCGGGTCACTACAATGGATGCTGAGCTGGAGTTTGCCATTCAGTCCAGTACAACTGGTAAACAACTTTTTGACCAAGTATGTATTTTGTTTGTTCGTTTTAACTCCATTAATGCAGGACAGAATTGTAAAACTTTAGGGGGGAACAATCAGTGACATCCTATTATTTTTCTCCTCCTATTTAAGGTTGTGAAAACAATTGGACTCCGAGAGATCTGGTACTTCGGACTGCAGTATCAGGACAGCAAGGGCTTCTCTACATGGCTGAAACTCAATAAGCGGGTTAATATTTATTGTATATATATATATATATATATATATATATATATATATATATATATAATTTTTTTGTACTTACCCAGCTGTCTTATAGGAAAGGCACAGGACTCTTTGCAAAACAATTTCCTATTAAGAATATGAATCATTTAACATTTTAACATTTCTACACTCTGTTTAATATTTTTACACCCCCTATCTATATTCATATGCTGCGCTAGTGCAGTAGTTCACAGCATTAGTCTGTTCTGTGTTAAAATAATATCTGCCCATCCTAAAATGGTCTATAACCAAGACCATTAAAAAGTGACATTATTCAAATGGTCAGAAGTGTTTAAATGCATTATATATTAAATTGTAAAACATAATGTAGATTAAAATTGGAGAAAAAAACTATAATTCCCTAAATTTCAAGTTTTAATTTGAAGTTTTCTTTTTTTTAATCATATTTCATTACATATTTTATCATATCCTATTTTTCATATATCTATACATATTTTAAAGCAAAGAACAACTTGTCATAACCAGTTCTTTTTCAGTTCTGTGACACAGATGAAGCTATTTAGCTAAATAGCTATAGCTATTTTGTTGCTCTTGTTAGCTGTGCCAATTCAAAGTATTTATTGCTATATATATTATTTAGTTTTAATCAAATATTCAAAATAAGGTCTTGACACAAAGCCCAGACAGGGTTTTTGGCACCCCTGATCTATTCAATTCTATTCAATTCATCTTTATACCTATAGCGCTTTAACAATGTAGATTGTTTCAAAGCAGCTTAACATAGAAGTTTTAGTAAATTGAAAATGTGTCAGTCCAGTTTTCAGAGTTGAACTTCAGCTTAGTTCAGTTCAGTTCAGTGTGGTTTAATTTCTACTTCTGATAGTCCAAACACTGAAGAGCAACTCCATCGATGCGCAGCTCCACAAGTCCCAACCAAGCAAGCCAGTGGTGACAGTGGCAAGGAAAAAACTTCACCAATTGACAAAGTGAAGGAAAAAAAAAATCTTGAGAAAAACCAGGCTCTGTTGGGGATGACCATTTCTCCTCTGGCCAAACTTCCTGTGCAGAGCAGCAGTCTAGGCACCGCAAGCTGAAGAACGCTGCACGTCCATCGTGGAGAACTGCAGGTGTGAGTAGGTCACCGGCAGGTGATCATACTGGCTCACAGGATCAAAGCAGAGACTCGTCTCTCACTGTGGTCTTTTAAAAATTAGTCTCATGCTCTCTGCTTCTCCATGACCACCGCGGCGTCAGCTCAGGATACGGCCTGGTCCAAGATTATGGATACCTTGGCATCATTTCTTTACAGGTCTTGGATCGCATCAATGGCGCGGCATAATCTCTAGAGGCCTCAGCATGAGACCTTCAGGTGGAAATAGAGAATCAAAAAATATAATTAGATAAAGAAAATAATTACAAAATTAAAAATAAAATAATTGATCTTGACATTGATTGGCTTGTACAGGTGTGTTTGATTAGGGTTTGAGTGCAACTCAGCAAGACTGTGGCTGTGTTCCAGTCCAGTTTTAGAAATGCACTCAGAAATTCCCCTTTTCCCTCAGCCACCATTTTAAAGTGTGTTCCACCTTATCAAGTGAACAAGGGAAATTTACATGAATATGCCATCGATCCCTTTATTTAGACCAAGGGAGCTAGCTTTTTGTCCACTCCAAAGGAGCAATTGTGACATCCCAACAGTGTAGTTCCCAGGTTCTCAAAGGTTTAGGGCATTCCATTTAAGGCCATGCAGATATTACACGAGTAGTGGACACTTGTGTAATTAATGATATGCATCATTAAAGGAGAAAGAGGAAAGTTAGCTAGAGAAGGGCATTAGAGATTGTATTGGAATGCAGCCTGTGGCAGTCTAATGTAGTGGTTCCCAGTTCCAGTACTCATGAGCCCCCGTCCTGCACATTTTGTATATCTTCCTTACAGATCACCAGCATGTTAACAGAGATATTCACAAACTGATTCTTGTGTGTCAAATTAGAGAGACATGCAAAATGTAAAGAGCTGGGGGATCCCGAAGACCTGAATTGGAAATCGCTGGTCTAAAAGAGCGTCTCAATCAACTCCCTAGTGACAAGCCAATAAAATAAATATATATAATAAATATGATATTATGAATAATTAATAATCATAAATAGTTTTTTGACTTTGATGAATAGGACAGTAGAGACCGTAAAGTGTGGGGAGTAGAGAGAGGGGAAGGATCACAAAGGAAATTGAACTCGGGGCCATCGTGAGAACCTCAGGGCTATATGTCAACACCTAAATGCCAGTTTTGGTCGATATTTTTGTTGGCTGAAAATTTGTGCGTCCCTGACCTTTAACATTAGACAGTTGTTTTCATTCACCCTTTCTGTTACTAATTTGTCATTTGGATCAGTTTATGTCGACGAACTTTTGATACTAAAGAACAATAACAACTACATTTGTGTTTGGATGTTAGGTGACTGCTCAAGACGTCAGAAAAGAAAATCCACTGCTGATTAAATTCAGAGCAAAGTTCTACCCTGAGGATGTGGCAGAAGAGCTGATTCAGGAAGCCACACAGCGCTTGTTTTTCCTCCAGGTGAAAGAAGCCATTTTGAATGATGACATCTACTGTCCACCTGAGACGGCGGTTCTGCTGGCTTCATATGCTGTGCAGATGAAGCACAGTGACTATAATAGTGAACATCACATTCCTGGATATTTGTGCAGAGACAAACTGCTGCCACAAAGGTGTTTCTTTATTTCTTTTAAAGCTTTTATCACAGTGTACCACAGTGTTTATAGTACTGTATAAAAAACTTTAATACCTTTTTATTTGTTAGAGTTCTAGAACAACACAAACTAACTAAAGAGCAATGGGAACAACGAATTCAGGTGTGGCATGAGCAACACAAGTCCATGAGCAGGTAGAATCTAAATTCCCACATATACACAACTCCACAACTATATTCTAAGGCTAAAATTAATTGTTTGAGTTTTATGTCAACAGAGAGGACGCAATGATAGAATACCTGAAGATTTCCCAGGATCTGGAGATGTACGGAGTGAACTATTTCAGCATCAAAAACAAAAAAGGATCAGAGTTGTGGTTGGGTGTTGATGCTTTGGGACTCAACATTTATGAGCGATCAGACAAGTATACCTGTCTATATTTCATATGCAACCATTTGGTGCATTAGACCACACTAATATTCCTGTTTTTTCATCAGGCTGACACCTAAGATTGGATTCCCCTGGAGTGAGATACGGAATATTTCTTTCAATGACAAGAAATTTGTCATTAAGCCTATAGACAAAAAGTCCCCGGTAACTAAATCTTACAAATGTATCACTTAATTACTTCATTTATTCTTTTATTTATTTTTTGGAGATGTTGAACATTCTGTTTGTCATCCATCTCTTTTATAACTGTCTGAAATATTTAGCATCTAACCTTTTTCAACCACAGGACTTTGTGTTCTATGCACCTCGCCTTCGAATTAACAAGCGCATCCTGGCTTTATGCATGGGAAACCATGATCTTTACATGCGCCGCCGCAAGCCAGACACCATTGAAGTGCAGCAAATGAAAGCACAGGCCAGAGAGGAGAAGAACAAGAGGCAACAAGAGAGGTGACAGCAATAATAACAAACATATCTCACGGCACAGAGCGAACCAATCCATCACTATTTTTTAATATACCAAAGGCAAATGTTGAGGATGTTGGCTTTTAGGTAGAGCTTTATGTTAAAGTAAATTTATTACAGTTCTGTTCTAAAAATCTAGTAACAGTGAGTCAGTAAATGTGGTCAACAGGGTAGTCAGTAACATTAAAGATCACGTGAAGTGCTTTGAAATATGCGTTTATTTTTAATGTTTGGCGTAAGTTGACGGTTCATTTCGGTGTGGCGACCCCAGATTTTTCCAGTGATGGTTTGCAGCTGAAGGGCATAAACTGCGTAAAACATATGCTAAATAAGTTGGTGGTTCATTCCGCTGTGGTGACCCCAGATTAATTACGAGACTAAGCCGAAAAGAAAATGAATGAATGAATGAATGAATGAATGAATGAATGAATGTTTGATGTACCGAAACACAAAGAAAGAGTGGGACATAGTGTAGCTCCTCCCAGGGCTGGACTGGGGCAAAAAATCAGCCCTGGCATTTTGGGCCAGAGCAGCCCACTACATTCAATCAAAATGCTATCTATCTATGCACATCCAATATTTTTATCAACTCCTATTTTATAAAAACACAAAAGCCATATATATGAAATAAATAAATAAATAGACATTAATCTCTATTTAATTTCTGTATACTGTCCATAAAGATATTTGTTGAGTTCTAAAAAATACACTATCCATTCATTTATTTATTTTCCTTCGCCTTAGTCACTTATTTATCAGAAGTTGCCACAGCGGAATGAACTGCCAACTATTCCAGCATGTTTTATGCAGCAGATGCCTTTCCAGCCACAGCCCAATATTGGAAATCACCCATACACACACACTCATACACTAAAGCCAATTTAGCTTATTCAATACACTATTCACTCAGCCTATATTAAATAATAAACATAACAAAAACTGCCTGCTGATGCATGAGTAAAACAAAAAATTAGTTTAATTTTGATATTATGATTAACAGACACCAAACAGCCTTGTGTAGCTACATATGTACATGAGCGTCATCTTCACTCATTTATAACAAAAAAGGGCTTAAATATTACTGCCTCCTTTCATTTTAATTGAAAGGAACGAACTTTACCCCGTCTCTTTTGCAGAATATCAGTTTTAATAATTAATAATGGCCATTATAACAGTATAACGTACAATAAATTTATATGATAAAGGTAAGCAATCAGTCAATGTGCAGAATCAGTGTACGTGGTTACATAAATTATTATATTAGCTTATCTTTGCACTCAGCCAAAACAGTTACCTGAGAGCAAGTGATTCAAAAGACATAAGAGTTGTTAGATAGACAACAAGATGAATTCAATATCACGTTTCACAACTATAGTGAGATAATATCTAGCAGATGAACTGACGTGCACTATACTCGCACCTGGGGTTTATGCTCACCCGCTGAACTACTGGCTGCAGCTCTAGGCAGAGTGTGTGTGGTCACGTGATTTGCATTTTAGCCGTGTACTAGAATGAACGAAGAACTTTTTAGAACCGCTAAATGAAACGCCGGTGTATTTCCTGCTATTTCTCTGCGCCTTCCTTCCGTTTCTTCTCTCTGACTCTCGATTATTTTGATAAATACACACAGACGATGCACGCTCACACAGAGCCCAAAATAGAAGTTGGGCCAGCCCAATGTCAATAAAGAAAAAAACCAATGGGCTGCAGAGTGTCACATGGGCCTGCCCGGTCTGTCTGTCTGCGGAAAAAGCATCTTACTTTCAGAGTCACAGATCAGAGCAGCGTCAATTAATAAGGCAGAAAAAACGATATGCTGCTAAGCCTTTTATAGGCCGATTAGATCATAAGACGATGATGATCAGCCTGGCCCAAAAAGTACGTCGGCCCAGCGGGAATCTGTCCGGTCTGCCAGATGGCCAGTCCGCCCCTGGCTCCTCCCCTTTTTATTAAAAAAAGGCCAATAATGTTTTGTTTTTATCCTTGTTCTGCCAGTGAGAGAGGTTGAGCTCAAGTGCATCAAATGAAAAGCAAATGTGAAGTGTCTTGAAGGGGGTGGGGCATGTCAGATTTGGAGAGAATTTCATTGGTCTTGATTTAATGAGAAACTGTAATATGGGTTGACTTGAATTAAACCGTTAATCCATTTAGGTGGAAGTGACAAACTACTTTACATGTTTATTTAAGTTTAATATCTTCTAAACGTGAATTTTGTCACCTTTTATTTTCACTATGTGCAAGGGCACTGTTCTACATTGTTGTGACTCCAGGGTCTACATATTATATCTTACTTTGATGATTGACTGAATTTAGCACATTTTATGTTTAGCTTTAGCATTGCTCTGGATCTTCTACAGTAGATGACTCAGAAAAACCTGTAGAGGAATTTTATGTTAACAAGGTCAGCAGACTGCTTTACTAGGTGTAAACTTGAACTAATGCATTAGACAAGAGCTGCTGTTTATGTCCAGAGATTAATCCTTTCTGTCTCAGTCTGGATCAATTCAAAACAGGGCGAGACATTCCTAAACATTCCTTCTGCTGCTGTAGCCCATCCGCCTCGAGGTTGGACGTGTTGTGTGTTCAGAGATGCTCTTCTGCATATCTCTGTTGTAACGAGTGGTTATTTGAGTTACTGTTGCCTTTTAATCAGCTGGAACCAGTCTTTATTAGTGACTGAGGCCATTCTCCCCTGACCTCTGGCACAACAAGGCATTTGCACCCGCAGAACTGGCGTTCACTGGATATTTTCTCTTTTTTGAGGCCATTCTCTGAACCCTAGAGGTTGTGCGTGAAAATCCAAGTAGATCAGCAGTTTCTGAAATACTCAAACCAGCCTGTCTGGCACCAACAACCATGCTACATTCAAAGTCTCTTAAATTGCCTTTTTTCCCTCATTCTGATGCTCGGTTTGAACTGCAACAGATCATCTTGACCATGGCTGCGTCCGAAACCGGCTACTACTCAGTAGGTACTGCATTTGAATTTAAACGTACTACTCGGCCATTAGAAAAGTACGCTCTATACAGTATGAATGTGAAAAGTATGAATGGAATTCGGACGTACTACATCCGCCATTTTGTCATGTTCATGTGACCTACCTGCGTCAGTTGCGTCGCTTCACTCCCATTCATGAATTCTCTCACGGGGCATAATGGGATAGCTCAGCGTGCATGGGATGCGCACTTCAGAATCTCGACGGAAGTAGTAAGTCATTCGGGTACTTCTCATGTACTGGTTTTCGAATTCTATGAATTCGGACATACTACTCGGCTCGCATACTGATTTTAGCGTACTATATAGTATGGAAGTATGCGGTTTCAGACGCAGCCCTTGTCTACATGCCTAAATGAATTGAGTTGCTGCCATGTGATTGGCTAATAATAAATTTGCGCTAACGAGCAGTTGGACAGATGTACATAACAAAGTGGCCAGTGAGTGTATAACTGCCTAACTTAATTTTAATGTATAAACTTTTTGGAAGCAATATTTGCATTTGGTTTTACAAAACCATTAGAAATGCAGTTAATGACAAGATAGCACACTACATTTTGGTACAGTGGCTAAAATAAATTGTGTTTTAAGTCTGGGACACAACAAGCTGATGCCAAAGAACTAATGCTGTCAAAAAGCAACTGTGTTGTCACCTTATGTCGGCAACACCTAGTGCCGTCTGGACCAAAAAGCTGCACTTGAACACATCAAACAGACAGCAGCACACTGAAACAAGAGCACATATTCTGTGCCTGCATGAGGATGTGTTTCCACACCTACAGGGGCAGTAGTCTGTTTTTTTATCCTGCAAAGGGTAACCGGAACTTGGTTGTTGCTTGATCGGAAACGTTTGTGGCCGGAAGTTAAGGAGAATTATTTATTTTATTTATTAAATTTACTATTTTTTGTAGTTTGTTAAACCCTCAACCCTAAACCCAACCATCACAGTAACGCAAAAACAGTAGTTGTACAGAGTATTATTTATGTTATCTATTAAATTATCCAATAAATTGTATTTTTTAACACCTAGTCCAACCCCTACCCTAAACCCAACCGTCACAGTACTGTAAAAATATTAATTATTGTTATACAGTGTCATAAAAAAATGCTGCTGTATTAATGTGCATATCTCACTTCCAGCTGGCCGCATATCTGATCTAGACTCTACCACGGAACTTGCGATGCGCATATACAAATGTAAAAAAAACAGCATTTTGTACCATTTTTACTCTACTTTTCACTTGCTACAGAGGGATTTGCTTGTGCAAATATGTCTAATAATCTAATATTTCATCTTGTTTGTAAATATTTAAGAAATGCAGCAAAATTACAGCTGGCTTCTTACTTAAATTGTTTCCTTTGTTTTGTCACCTTAGTGTTTTGTTATTGCGTTTTGATTCGTTGCTGAATAACCAATCAGAGCGCTCTCTTTCAACAACATTCAATGACTATTCTACATGTTGAATAGGCCCAACTCACTCTGACGTTAATCAAATAAAAGACTATGGCTGTTTCTCAATTCCAAGAAGGCAGAAAATGGACTTGTGTTCTTGTGAAGAACGGTCTTGCCAGGTCACCTCAGAAGAACGAACTCGGCAGACCGCGAAAACAGAGAACGCATCTTTTATTTTTATTTTTGTTTATTTTTATTTATTTTTTACAACGCATTCCTTTCAAAGTTGCAATGTTTTTTATGTATTTTATCTTAGAGCACTTCTGGAAAATGAGAAAAAAAGAAGAGAAAATGCCGAGAAAGAAACTGAGAAGATTGCAAGAGAAACAATGGAGCTCATGGAAAGACTGCGGCAAATTGAGGAACAAACCAAAAAAGCTCAAGAGGGTTGGAACTACGAATGTCTTACTACAAATGTTAAATTGATTTAATGGTTTTAAGTGAGATGTGTGTAATTTTCTCACAGTGTCTTTAAGGAGAACTGGAATATTAATTTCATAAATACTCCATCTGTTTGTCTCCAATAGTCACAAAGTCAGAAGAACCTTTAATATCTTACTCACCTGAAAAGTTTATATACATTATATTTGTGTCATGCAGAGCTTGAAGAGCAGACCAAGCGAGCACTGGAGCTGGAACGGGAAAGGAAATTTGCTCAGGAAGAGGCAGAGAAATTGGAGAAAGACCGCAGAATTGCAGAAGATGTGAAAACAGCATTATTGCAGCAATCTGAGAACCAGACAAAGAACAAAGATAATCTGGTATGGAGGAGTAAATACTCTGTAAAATCCTGTAGAGCTGAGGTCATCAAAATTGGTACTGGAGGGCTGGTCTCATGCAGAGTTTAGCTCCAACTTGCCTCAACACACCTGCACGGAATCTTCAAACATACCAACAGTAGTAAGACCTCGGTTAGCTTTTTCAGGTGTGATTATTATGGTTAGAGCTCAAATTTGCAGGACACCGGCACTCCAGGACCAAGCATGGTATTCCATGCTTTAGAGGTCCCTGCCCTACAGGAACACGTTTGATCATCTCTGCACTATAATAAAAGCACCATCATAAGAGTATGAAAACAATTTCAGCTCCCAGGGGTAGATTAAGTTACCATTGATTAGGCAGTAATACAGAAAATGTATTCAATTTGTCTTTGTGAAACACTGCAGTATTTTTATGATTGTTCATGCCTTTTTTATGCTCACCAGTCCCTCATCGTTATATGATTAAATATTCTGAGAATTATTTACATCTTTATAGGCAACAGAGCTGGCTGAGCTGACGTCCAAAATCAATCTTCTGGAAGATGCTAAAAAGAAGAAAGAGGATGAAGCCAGGAAATGGCAGAGAAGGGTGAGAGTGTAAATGTACTATTGCATCTTTTGGTAATGCTTTATATTACAGCCTGCAAATTAATCATGTTATTTAAAAGTATTTACAGAGTGCCTATTTGAAACTACTGAGAACTTTCGCAGTACCTAATTGCTGGGACAAGGAAATAATGTGCAACTTTTCAGCGCAATGAGAGGGTAATAAAGTGCAGATTTATTGAGTAATTCATTACCTAAAAGGCACCAACTTTTAAATTACAGGGGGATTTTCCTCCAATTACCCTCATAAGCATTAACTTAAAGCTGAATGAACATGTAAAGAAGGCTGTACCAAGTACGAAAAGTTCGGACTTGTGTCCATGGAAGTTCAGGCTTGCTAAGTTCAGACTTGGAAGAACAAACTCCTGAGAACGCGAGGACACGAGTCAGGTACTTCTGCAAGTGGAACAACAGTGTACTTTATAACGCCACTTACCTCACCATGAGTTCATCGGTTCACTGTACATTAACAATAAAATGATTTCATTATATAAAGCATACCCTTATAATTTATATTGTTTTAATATAATAAATCTATATTTTTGATTTAGGAAAATGTAAACATAAAACTATAAATGTGAAGTTTCATTGATTATCAGATTTAAAAAACTATAATGGACATTATACAAGTATATAGTACAAGAAGTACACGATAAGAAATAAAGATAACATTAGTAATTTGGAAAACAAAGACAAACAGCGCACAACCAAGTAACTAAAGTCAATTATAAAACTTGACAAAATAACACTGCCAAAATAAGAACACCTGATAACAAATAATAGATTAAAAAAAAAAAAAAAAACTGACCCTTCGATATGCACAAGATAGATGAAATATCATGTTTTAACTACAATAGAGAGATGAGATCCAGCGGTTCATCAGAGATGGACTGGCCAATTAAAGCTGCTCTCGGCAGGGGAGGTGATGTCGAAGCTCCTGCTGACAGGCTGGGGGTCAGAGTCCACATAAGCTGAGGCACATCACCAAAGACGCACTATCTTCATGAATAAACTGCCTATTCAAGTTTAAAACAACTATATTCTCGCC
Source organism: Danio rerio (assembly GCF_052040795.2). NCBI lineage: Eukaryota > Metazoa > Chordata > Actinopteri > Cypriniformes > Danionidae > Danio > Danio rerio. The sequence continues at coordinate 9,947,198 of NC_141034.1, forward strand.
TGAAAAACTCTTTAAACTTTATTTTGTAACACAATAGTTAAGTATTTTTATAATATTACAGGTTTTCTCCTCCGCCATTAGCTTTCCCTTGTCGGACTGCAATGCATTCTGGGTTACCTAAGCTTCGCAAGTTCGCACAAGTCACCTCTTTATGCAATCGTGGCAAAAGGAGTGGAGCAAGTACGCATCCGGGAATTTTATCTGTACTTGGCAAGATGTGCACTTTTGATTTGGAACAGTACTTCGGCGACTGTTAATGACGTTTCACGAGGACACAAGAATGCAAGTAGACAAGAACGCATATTGAGAAACACCCTAAATGTAAACCATGTGCAAAAAACGTGGTCAAGGCTGCATTTTTGAGAAACAAAAAAAAAAATGACACACACACACACACACACACACACACACAAATATATGGCTCCATTTTGTGTGTAAAACTAATGGGGCAGTACTGTTTTCAGGCGTGACTGGTTTGCTCGGTGGTAGGAGATTGGTTTGTGGGTTTGAAATAAAGGAGGCTTCATGGAAAAACATGAGTATTGGCAGGTGTGATGTAGTTACTTGATCTGTGTAATAAACAGACATCCTAGACTCTCTAAACTTTATTGTAAAAATTATTAATTTCTTCCAAAACAGTCATATACTATTATATCGCATATTATTATAAATGTGCAATGCCTCCATTTCCTTACAGGAAAGTCAATGGGGGGCTATGTTGAGGCTTAGCAACCGTCACACACTCCTCAAAATTGGCAAATCACCATGACATAGATTCCCATTCTCTATTTTATTTTTAGAATAAGTAAAGGATTTGCAAGAGAAAATAGCAAGTAATCATCTCTGACAAACAGACATACTACCTATGGAGAGAAGGCAAGGATATGGGCATTGATAGAGGAGGTGGATATCATATGAAATTAATTTATGTTGCATAAAAATGTGTAAAACATGACGTAATATATTTATAAGTGTAAACTATATTGTTTTCCTTGAATACATTTGGCTTAGCCCCTGGTGTTTTCATATCATAGAAATACCTATGTAGGCCTATCACCAGTGTTTACACAATGTATTCTAATCCTAAATTGTTATGAAGCAGGTAATCAATCTTAATTGATGTCACATCATAGTGTAGAAATGGTTAAATAAATAGCTTAAACAGTAACGTTCGAGGTTACTAAAGTAACCCTTCGTTCCCCGAGGAGGGGAACTTCAGCACTATAAGTGGATTTGATTGTAAAATCCACGCATTGGGAGGTTCGGTTCAGAAGCTACTCGTCTGAAAGAGTATTGAACGGGCCAATTAAGAATGAATTGGCAGCGCAAGCCTGCGCAGGTGAGCGGCATAAGCAATCAACTGAGTATATAAGCTCACCTGGCGCCAGCAGACGCTATCCTTTTTAAGCTGAAGAGACTTTCAACAGCTAAGGGACAGTCATTATGGCGACGGAGTATAGTGCTTCCGTTCCCCTCCTCGGGGAACGAAGGGTTACTTTAGTAACCTCGAACGTTCCCCTTCGGGGGGAACTTCAGCACTATAAGTGGATTTGATTGTAAAATCCACGCATTGGGAGCCCATTGAAAGCGCCATAATGACTGCACCTTACCAACACCCCCGATGAGGAGATAGTCAAGCAAGCGTGACGCACCCACATCATGGGGGTCGCGGTCCTCCAACGTGTCCCTGGCCCTAATTTATCCTACTTCAACAGAAGTTTTACGGATTTATATATATTTTTTGGGAAGTCGTGAGCATCTAGATAATTCTAGGAAAATACGACAGTACGTTGGGAAGCGTGCAATCCCGATAGGGAGGACGCTGCGGAGGCCATCCGTTACCCAAGGGGGGATAGATGGCAGAATTTACATATGGACTAGCCCTAAAAAGGGGGAGTACGCATAGCAAAAGAGTGGTTAGCGGGGAGGGAAGACACGGGTCCGCCCAGGGGGGGGACTTAACCGTGGCGGAATAAGCATATGGGATCGCCTAGTGGGGATCACGCATAGCAGGCACCTTTACCCAAAACGCGGGCTGACCAGCGGGCAGACCTACACGTAGTGGGCCAGCAAGTGACTCCTCCGCTGAGTCAGTGCTGGGGGCCACGGAGGAATCTGCAGGGCTCACCTGACGGGGAACTTTACTGACAGATAAAAAGGCGCACGTATCTCCGTGTTAGGGAAAATGGCGCAGCAAGCGTGTTTCAACACCCTACCGAATTGTTTCCTCAATCACCAAGGGTTACCTAATACCCTTGAGGAAACCGGCTCCACTCGCAGATTGTAAAACCTTGCAAATGTGTTGGGTGTCACCCAGCCCGCAGCTCTACAGATGTCTGTTAGAGGGGCGCCGCGTGCGCGCGCTCGAGAGGATGCGAAGCTCCGAGTGGAGTGCGCACGCGCTCTCGGGGGACGCGGCTCATCTCGGCTCTGATAGTGAAAGAAAGGCATCCACAATCTAGTGGGAACTTATTTCGGTACGGCACTTCCCTCCTGCCGACCGCTATAACAGACAAAGAGCTGCTCAGATGATCTAAACTCTGAGTGCGGTCCGGATAATACGCAAAACGCGAACTGGACAATAAGAAGGGCTGGGTCTGCCTCCTCCGAGGGCAGCGCTTGCAGGCTCACTACCTCGTATTAAAACGGAGTGGTAGGAACCTTGGGCACATATCGCGGGCGGGGTCTCAGGACGTGAGAGAAGCCAGCCCAATTACAGGCACGAGTCACTGACCGAAAAATGCCTCCGGGTCCCCGACCCTCTAATCGATATTAACGCGACCAGCAGAGCTGTCTTCAGGGACAGAAAGATACTGAGTCGAGGATCGAAGGGATCTGACGCGGCTTGTGTAGCGAGGGCGAGATCCTAAGAGGGCATGAGAGGGGGCGGGGTGGATTAATTCGCTTAACGCCCCTGAGGAACCGGATGATGAGGTTATGCGTTCCCACGGTGCTGCCAGCCACCGCGTTATGAGAGCGGAGATGGCAGCCACGTAACCTTGAGTGTGGAGGGCGACAGCCTGCTCTCCAACTTCTCTCGGCGTAAAGAAAGCACAACGCTGATCTGGCAAATTACGGGGGTCTTCTCAGCGAGAGACACACCATTCAGTGAATAGACTCCACGTCAGGGCATAGGCGCGCTCGGGGAGGGGGCTCTAGCCCGAGTGACGGTATTAGCCACCGCAATCGGAGGTTACCTAAGTCTTCCTCGCGTCTAAAAATCTCTTCAAAGATCGGCGAGGGTGCCAGGTGGTGCCCTGTCCCTGAGAGAGTAGGAGCTCTCTCGAAGGGACTGCCAGGGGAGGGCTATCGCGAGGGAGAGCTCTGACATCCAGGTCCGGTTGAGCCAGAGGGGCGCAACCAGCAACCTGTTCCTCGTCCTCCCTGACCTTGCACAGTAACTGCGCGAGCAGGCTCACTGGGGGAAACGCGTATTTGCGCGTGCCCCGAGGCCAGCTGTAAGCCAGTGCATCCGTGCCGAGAGCACTCGGTCAGGGAAAGAACAACTGGCAATGAGCGATCTCGGGGGAAGCAACAGATCGATCTGGGCTTCCCCGGATCGCGCACATATCAGCTGAACAGACTCGGGGTGGAGTCTCCATTCTCCAGGACGCAAGGCTGCCGTGAGAGCGCATCGGCTGCACGGTTGAGCTTGCCTGAATATGAATGGCGTGCAGCGATTTCAGCCGCGGATGACTCCAGAGGAGCAGACGGCGGGCGAGCTGAGACATGCGGCGAGAGCGCATACCCCCTATACGGCTGATATACGCCACCGCCGCCGTACTGTCCGTCCTGACCAGCACGTGTTGCCGCTCCAGCACCGGAAAAAAACGGTGGAGAGCGAGGAACACTGCCAACAGCTCCAGGCGATATGCCAATGCAACTGGGTACCTTTCCACAGGTCCGCAGCCGCATGCCCGCAACGCACAGCCCCCCAGCCCGTGTTGGAAGTGTCTGCTGAAACGACAACAAGACTGGACGCCTGTTCTAGAGACACCCAGGCCTGTAGGAACGAGGGGTCGCTCCAAGGGCTGAGGGCGCGGCGACACAGCGCAGTAACAGAGACTCGGTGTGCGCGCGCGTGCCATGCGCGTCTAGGGACTCGATCGTGAAGCCAGTGCTGAAGTGGTCTCATATAGAATAATCCGAGCGGCATGAAGCGGCTGCGGATGCCATATGCCCCAGGAGCCTCCGAAATAGTTTCAGTGGGACCACTATTTTACTGTCGAGCTCTCTCAGACAGTACAGCATCAGCTGAGCGCGCTCTCCGGAGAGGCGCGCTGCCATGGTGACCGAGTCCAGCTCCAGCCCGAGAGAAGAGATCCTCTGCACGGGGGCGAGTTTGCTCTTTTCTCGGTTGACCTGAAACCCCCACAGGTGGAAGTGCCAGAGCACTTTGTCTCTGTGCATAATCAACTGCTCCGAGAGAGGGTAAAAATCAGCCAGTCGTAAAGAAATTGAGTATGCAGATGCCCGCGAGCCGAAGGGGCGCTGAGGCACCCTCCGCGGGCTTGGTGAGGACCCGCGGAGACAGAGAGAGCCCGAAGGGGAGGGCTTTGTATTGCCAAGCTCGACCTTCAAACGCAAACCGCAGAAACTGTCGGTGGCGAGGAAGAGTGGAGACATGGAAATACGCGTCCATCAGGTCTAATGCTGCAGACCAACCCAGAGGACGAACGCACCGGAGGATGCGCTTCTGCGTGAGCATTCTGAACGGCAGCTTGTGCAGGCAGCGGTTCAAAACGCGCAGATCTAGGATTGGCCGTGACCCACCGCTCTTTTTGGGCACGATGAAGCGTGGGCTGTAAAACCCACTCTCCATCTCGGCTGGAGGGAGCGGCTCGATTGCATCCTTCGCCAGGAGGACAGCAATCTCCTCTCGCAAGACAGGGGCGGACAGGGGGCTGACCCTGGTGAATACACACCCGTGACTTGGGGGGCCGTTTCGCGAACTGAATCGCATAGCCGAGTCTGATTGTGCGTATGAGCCACCGCGAAGAGCTGGCCCGCGCTAACCAGGCAGGCAGAGCTCTCGCTAATGGACTCATCGCTACAATCGCTGACGTACCAGCAGTGGGGCAGCGCGGAGTGGGTGTGCTGATCCGGGAAGCTCGCGGGTCCCACGGAAAAGCTGGAGGTGAGATATTTGCTCTCACTCCAAACCCGAGCTCCGGAGGGGAGGCTCGAGGGGTGGGAGAAAGGAGACCGTCCTCCCAGCGCTCGTGAGCCACTGGCGAAACGCACCGAATCTGCAAGCTAGAAAGCATAGCGTCCCAGACTGGCAGATTTCGGGCTGTCACATCTGGGGAAGTGAAAAGTGCCCTTTCATAATGTTTTCATGGCAGTAAAAAGTGCCGTTGGAAATGGGGCCCCGCCCTCCAGCGGGGAAAGAGCAAGTTCCCTCTTCTCCAGATGGCCTGTCCCAGGGGCGCTTCGCAGTCCGTTGCCGGACTTAGCGGCGTTCTGGGCAGGGGGGCTGCCTGCTTCCGAGGTGCCCGACGCGCTCGCTTCGCCGGAGGCGTGTGCGGGGGCGGAGCAGCTCTCGTAGGCGGGCGCCTTCGGCGAGGAGCAGGTATGAATGGCACAGCGGGCGGAGCGGGCTACGGACCGCCGATAAGACATCACCCACCAACTGCTCTCTCACCGCCTTGAATTCCTGGGTGAATTCACAGACAGTGTCGCCGAACCTGGCTGGGGATATGGGGAAGTCAAGAAAGCGGACTTTGTCGACTTTGTGCATATCAGCCAGGGGTGGCGCTCCTGGACCACTAATGTGGACATCGTCCTCCCCAACGCACACGCAGCGGACTCAGTAGTCCGAAGAGCTAAGTCGGCGGCGGTGCGAAGCTCGTAAGCCTGGGTTGGACCCACCCTCGCGCTGCTCGGCCAGCGCCTGCGCTTGGTAGCGCTGGTAGGTGGCTATCGCATGCAAGGCGGAAGCAGCCTGGCCCGCAGCTATGTAAGCTCTAGCTCCGAGGGAGGTAGATAACTTACAGGCTTTGGATGGGAGACGAGGCGGACCCCGCCAAGAAGAGGCGCCGCGCGGATTTACCGCCATCGCGCACTCAACCTGAGGAATCGCCACATACCCCCTGGCTGTTTCACCGTCAAGAGTGGTTAGTGTGGAGGAAAACGCAGCACGAGCAGAAAAAAGTGCTTTACAAGACCGCGTGAGCCTACTGTGCACCTCCGGGAAGAAGGGAACGCCCCTCTAGTCGGTCCGGCCGCGGAGCTGGGGGATAAACCATCTCCAACCCACGGCCGAAGCAGCCCGGGAAAGCACGGCTAACATGTCCGTTTCAGGATCCGTAGTGACAGCGCTCACCAGCCCGAAGGGGGCGAGCGGGTCTGGATCATCATCGGACAATGAAAGCCCACCCTCCGATGCCGCGGTGGACATCTGGTCTCCGGTGTCATCGGGCGTAAGGGCTACCATCTGTTAGACGGATCGCTTCCCCCGCCCGAAGCTTGGATAGAGCGCTTAGAGGAGCGGGAGGTCCGCGGGCCCGTGGGCGACGGATTATCTCTCGCTGAAACCCTCAGATCTGCCCGAGTGCCCGCTGCAGAGCAGGGGACAACTGGGGTGGTTCGCCCTTTTGCAAAGGCTAACCGCGATCTTGCGCAACAGTCATGGCATCGCAATGACGACATGAACTGCCCGCGAGCAGCGCATTAACATGCTGGACCCCCAGACATGCAACGCAGTGCCCGCGCCCATCATCCGAGGACAGGAAACCACCGCATCCAGAAACGCACAGTCGGAGCGCCGTCCTGATAAGGACGTGCTGCATGACTGTGTTGCTCTTTCTGTGAAGTTTGCAACTTTATACGCACCGCTCTGGAGGACCGGACCCAAAGAACGCCAGGCAAGGGAGAAACCCAGCTCGACCGTCTGCCACTGCGTGTACACACTCTGGACCGGGAGAATGCTCTCGTTCGCTCAGAATCGCTGGTCACAGCAGGAGGAACCCTCATCGACTCGATCAGAAAGTCTCTGAAGCGAAAAGGAAGGCGTCTGCTGGCGCCAGGTGAGCTTATATACTCAGTTGATTGCTTATGCCGCTCACCTGCGCAGGCTTGCGCTGCCAATTCATTCTTAATTGGCCCGTTCAATACTCTTTCAGACGAGTAGCTTCTGAACCGAACCTCCCAATGCGTGGATTTTACAATCAAATCCACTTATAGTGCTGAAGTTCCCACCGAAGGGGAACTACACTTAAAGGTCCTATATATAAGTTTTTGACTGTTCTAAAGCATAAAAATAATATTAAAATAATAATATTTTTGAAGATATTTAAGAAACATGCTAAGTAGTGAACATTTTTGTTTATCTGAAAAACAATGCTGAAGTCAGATTTTCTGCTTTAAAAATGTCTGTTACGGGCCAAAACGTGTCTTTGTTTTAATCCTTATAACCCATCCAGTGCCAGTTAAGCCAATTATATTTCAGCACCCTGGGTTGCCTTGTTGGAAAACAACGTATTTCATTCATTCAATCAGAAAGGCTCTCAAACCATATGTCTGTGACCAAAATGCGACGTCTGGTAGACAGTAGCAGCCTCCGAAATGAGACACAGATTAAGTGTGTCTCATTTGCAAATAACAAAGTTTTCTCCGGTCTACCTCCAATAGGAGCACCTCCAATTCATTGGAATATTCCAATTTGTTTGGTTTTGCCAAAGTGGTCATTATCATATGTATTAAGAGTTCCACATGAGTTCCACATGAGTTCCACATGAGGTTATTAATTAGCAAGTAATATAAATATTACAAACGTAAACAGTTAACATGAAATTGAGCACAACCCCTCTCTGCCTCCTCCCCCGTATAAATATGATAATGACTCCACTTTGGCTAAACCAAACAAATTGGAATATTCCAATGAATTGGAGGTGCTCCTATTGGAGGTAGACCAGAGAAAACTTTGTTATTTGCAAATGTGCCCTTCCGGAATTAGCTGCCACGGTTAACACAGTGGGGTCTGAACATCGCATTGTGAACGAATTAAACAAGAAATGGTCTGATGTAAAGGTGCAGGTTAAGAAAAGAAAAGCGGCGCACCGTCAAAGTGTGGACCGAACATGCGGGGGTAACAGGGGATGCTGAACTAACACCCTTTGAGGAGAGAGTTGCCTCAATTGTGGGCGACACTTTACTGTGTGGAGTAGTATCCGTGTCTGTGGGAGACAGATGTGTTAGAGGAACACTTTGTTAGAGCGGTTATAGCAACACCCCGCAGATCTTATCAAGGCTGAGCCACCGGCATTTCAGCTGCCCAATTGCCCGCTTTACAACTAACCGGGTCCGAGAATGCGCATCACTGTATCTCAGCTCTAGGTCAGTTTGTCAGTTGTTGAGGGGGATTAAAAGCCACTTCTTTAATGGATAACTGCAGACTCTTGAAATGCAGTTAAATAATTATGCTTAATAATAAAAAAAAATAAACTTAGCTGGAATAATATCTTTAAATACATCACTCACCAAAAAGCCACCCATTGCACACCCTGCCACCTTGGAGCCTTCGGACTCCACCACTGACCATTAGTGTAGGCTAATAAGGCCAACACTGCCATTGCCATAGACTAAGGGATGTATACATTTGCAATTTTTTTTATATGATCTAAATCACAAAATTGATTATATATATATATATATATATATATATATATATATATATATATATATATATATATATATATATATATATATATATATATATATGTTGTGTCAATTAACCCATTTGAACAATTATAAGTTAATAGCAATGTTTTTTTACATGTGTTGGTGCAATTTAACATATTTGCCTCTAGGAGTCGCCAATGGAAATAAAACAAACACACACAAGAAATACAAAATACGAAAATTAACTCATGTTAATTTTATCGTTAACAAATCCAAACCTGAGCGTGAAATCTGGTGTACACAAAGTTTTTGTGCGTACGCAGTGTTGATACATGAGGCCCTAGGTGAGCAGGTTACATTGTAACCCCTAGTCCTAATAACATGCTACATGAGGAGATATGCAGTAATAAGCAATTTAACTGTTTGCACCAGGCAAAACACGACAGAAATTTAAATACAGCTATTCAGAATAGTGCACTTACTGCACTCCAAAGAAATGGCAAGGTTTATAACCTAATTAATACATATTACACCTCTTTAACCTTTTTTGTTCATTCTAAAGTTCAATTTCAAACTGTTTATTTTATTTTCAAGATCTGTATCTGACATAAAGTGTACCTGAGGTGATCACAGTTAAATCTTGTTGTTTAGCTGCAAGATATAGACGTCGTTTCTTAAGTATGTACTTTAGGTTTTGGTTAGGACAAAAACTCCTATTAATAGGAAAAATATTCCTTTAATCGCGTGCCATTGGTTTTATTTAGAACACGACTTAAATTAACCTTTAGGCATGGTAGTCAGGCTTGCTCCTATTGGTGTCGTCAATCTGGCAACCTGCACTTGCATGTGTTTTGAACCAAGGGTGCAATACCTAGTTCAACCACTGGGTGTCAAATTTACATACTGCACCTTTAAAAAGAGGATAACATGGCATCTTTAAATTACCACCAGCAAATATTACATGTACACAATATCTACATCTATATAAAAAGTTTGTATGTTTGCACAGCAGTTAATAAAAGGTTTTAGTGAATGTTATTCTGCTTCAGGGAAAATATTTTGTGATTTTAAAATAAGTGGCCTTTATTTATAAAATACTTAAAAGTATGCTTTATAAATTTTAAAGGTATTACACGTTATTGCCCCCAAACATTGCATATCATTAACTTGTACCTACGTGTAGGTATTGTACAAGTTCTTTGTAGTTTCAAAAAGGTACGTTGTAAATTCCTTTAAATTACGCAGTTCTTTTATGGGCTGTAATTTAAAGCATTACCCACCATTTTCAAATGGTTAGCCTCAGACAAACATCAGCAGTCTCATGACAGTTCACTGAGCTTTCTCTGTATGAGTATGTTGACAGGCAATTATGGTTGAGGTAGACCTGGAGAAGACTAAAGAGGAGTTGAAGAGTAAGCTAATTGGGGTCCACATCCAGGCAACATCCCAGACGGAGAATGACCATGATGAGAATGATGAGAGCAGTGCCGAGGCCAGCGCTGAGCTCACATCCACTGGATCATTTCGAGATCGAAGTGAAGAGCAGCGCATAACAGAAACCGAGAAGAACGAACCTCTGCAGAAGCGTCTACAGGTGAGAATAAGAGATAGTTATGTGTGTTTATTTAAAAAAAGATGTAATCAAACAATGAGGTACATCCAATCAAAGTCCCTTTAAAGGGCCATGAAACCCCCTCGTTTCAGCAGGGTGTTTTCACACCTCTACTTTGGAAAAAGTCAGAAAAGTGGGCGTGTCCAGCTCTGTTTAGGGGGAGTATCGGAGGAACTAAAGTGGGATGGTGTGGGAGTGTCTATTTGGGCACGCTGTTTCAGAGTCAAAACACACACACACACACACACACAGGGGAGAAAGTGAATGTGTTTACATGGACATCTGTAGTCGAATTATTTGCCAAATTATTAAATGGTGGACTTTAACTGCAGTTTGGCTCTTTCATTTAGGGAATTCATTGATGTCCCTCGCGACAAACGAGATATTTGATTCGAGGAACTGCTCTAAGCGTGTATTTTTCATGCAATGTTTGATAACGCATGGCGAATGAGAGAAAAAACCCTCCGCATTTCCTGGAAAATTAGAAGCACACGGCAGGTAGCGTCAGAAAGCCGCGTGTGTTATTTTGGTCACGAAATGCAGTGAAAATCCTACACGAGGTTAAAGTTTGGTTGTGGTGCTAACATGTTTACACTCGGTGCAATAGTTTGTTCGATACGAAAAAACTGAATAAACAAAGAGCGCTGGTCGCTCACTTTCCAAATCTGCAGAGACAGGACAATCACCAGCAACTAGAGCCGCGTCTTTATTAAAAGGAGACTACAAGCGAATCCGGATCTCAGCGTTTGCAGATGAGAACAGCTCTCAGGTAAACAATGTTCCTCCTTAGACACGTAAGGTATTATTGTCGAGCGTTGCGTACACTGTAATCCACGCGTGACTCCAGCTGAGCTCTCATAGAGAGAAAATGAAAACAAAACTTAACTGCAGCAAATTATAAAAGCAACACTTCATGCTTGTTTTGCCAACACATGTGGCGTCTCTGTCGTCTAAACACTGTGACAGTAATGAATATTAATGAAGTTGCACAATAGAGCGCGCTAAATGGTTTGAACCAAGCTTTACTCATGCATTAATGCATCACACTGTAAGACGTAATAAGACACACTCTGGCACAGACGTCCAGTCTGCACGCTGGAATACACGCTATTATCTCATAGCCGTGACGCAGCTTCAAAAATTCGTTTCAAACTGGAAGTACGAATTTGCTTGAAATAATGCAAAAACAACCAATTTACACTTTTTAGTGAAATATAGGTGTCCTAATAGTGTTTTTAGCAGTGTGGGACACATATACGACTGTCAACAGCTCAAAAAATGTGTTTTGGTGTTTCGTGACCCTTTAAGGCAAGTCATTTTACTCGCCGGCCACCCTTAAAACTGTTCTCTGGCAGTATGCATTCTGTCTGAATAGAGAAACATTAAATTCTTCAAAACTGTTAGCCAAGCTCATGACTACATTACATATTTGAAATCACCAATAAAATTAAACAACAACTGTCTTATACGCTTCATTTAAATCAAACAAAATCAGCTTTTTTTTTCAGGTTGCCCGAGCTAATGCACATGCGCACTGGAAAAAAAAAAACAAGATCACGACACCAACCTCTTTTATGGCCATTCTACAGATTACCATCCCCTTGATAATGCTTTGTCAATGCTTTGACTTCTGAAGTAGTTCACAACTTGATGGCAAATGTTCTCCAGAAGTAACAGCAACTCTGTTTACAAGTATGTGGGCGTTTGAGTTCCTTCGAGGGGTGGGGGAGGGGCTCATATCACGGATGAGTCATCAGTCTATCGTGATCACTGATTGGGTCCTGTACTAGAAGGTGGGAATTCATTCGCCATATTGATTGTTACAATTGTCCCCATTCAAAACTATACGAGTGACGTGTCTGGTGTATTCTATAGTCTATTTCAGGGGTGGCCAACCCTGTTACTGGAGAGCCACCTACCTGCAGATTTCAGTTGCTACCCATAACAAACACACCTGAACCAATTAATTAGGACTTGAACACCACATGATAATTACAGGCAGGTGTGTTTGATATGGGTTGCAGCTGAAATCTACAGGAAGGTGGCTCTCCAGGAACAGAGTTGGCCATCCCTGTTCTATATATTTGATCCAATTCAAGAAGATGGAGGAAATTTAGTGAGTAAATGACATCAATAAACTGGCCTGGAATGTCTCTTGTTTATCAGGGGTCGCCACAGCTACATGAATCGCGGATTTATCCAGCATTTGTTTTACGCAGCACCACAGCAGACACCCTTTCTCTTTACTTGTTAACTCCATCCTCTTGAATCAAAGACTTTAAAATACACAAGATGTGTCACTTGTATAGTTTTGAATGAGGAAAAGTGTGGCAGCCAATATGGCGAATGAATCCCTGCTTACTAGTACAAGAGCCAATCATCGATCGCGATAGACTGATGATTCTCCTGGGGAGAAGCTCAGTTCATTCCAGTTTTATAACAGACAAATAAAAAAGTGGAGGGCGGTTTCATGGACGAAAGTAAAGAGAGTTGGGGAGCCGCGGAAGAAAGTGAAGAGCGGACTAGGTGAAGATCAGGTGCAGGATCAGCTTTCAGAGATGTCGGATCCAGCTTGTTCTGGACAAATTAAGCCTTGTCTGTGAAGAAAGTATTTGCTGAGATTACAGTGTTTGTTCACCACATAAACTGTCGTAAAAAGAACACGTCTTGTGCGAGCTTCTGCCCAGGAGAATCTTCTGTCTATTTCGATCGATAATTGGCTCCTGTACTAGAAGTCGGAGATTCATTGGCCATATTGACAATTACAATTTTCCCCATTCAAAACTATACAAGTTACACATCTTGTGTATTCTATAGTCTATACTGTGTATTTGATACGATTCAAGAAGATGGAGGAAAGTTAGCAAGTAAAGGACATTAATAAATTGGACAGGAATGCAGCACAAGTCAATAAGTGCAAGCACTCAACATTCCAGGATTATCAGTGATGTCTAAACTAAAAGCCTCTGATTGGGAATTGTGTTCATAAGCACAAAACAAATTTGTGTTTTTTATTATGCACATTATTAAGGGTTCAGCTTTAAAAAAAAAAATAATAAGAAAAGTCCTCCAACCTATGCATGGCTGAAAGCGATGCCAAATCATGCCATGAATTGGCTCTATGTATTTGTTTACTTGTTCTATTTCAATTGTAATTTTTATAATTATAGGATTGACTGCGTGAAAAAATGCTGGATAAGTTGGCGATTCTAAGCCGAAGAAAAATGAATGAAATGAAGATTTACAGTGGCTCCTCGCTAATATGAGGCCTCACAGTTTCGCAGATTTTCTTCATGCAATTTGACATGCTTTTTGCATTGTGTTCTGCATCCTGACCGGCTGTAGAGCATTGTCAATCAATCTCCCCCATGTCGTGTCTCCTGTACAGTACAGCATGCATTCAGCTTGTCAAATTTACATAAATTTTTGATCGCAAGCAGTGTGACTCTGAAGTGCTGTACTGTATGTTTGCAAGTTTTCTCCCCACAATGTCAACAAAACATTGTGCACCATCAAAGCACCTGTGGTAGCACTCAAAAGGCAGAGGAGATGCTAACTATCGCACAAAAAGTTGAACTTCTGGGCATGCTAAAGGAAGGTAAAAGTTACGCAGCTGTAGGGCGCCATTACGAAATAAACTAAAGAAGATTCTTTAATCCTGGACTTATTTTTTTACGAAGGTGTGAACTTTGACAGTTTTAAACAAAAGAGAAAAGAGTGAAAATGTTAATGCCTGTTTGAGAAAAAATGTATAAAGTGTGTAGTAGGGGGTTTTACAGCCTTAAAACATTTATAATAATTGTAAACAATAAAGCTATGTCACAGATTTTGCCTATTGCGGGCTATTTTTAGAAAGTAACTCCAGCGAATAACGATGGACCACTATATTTCCATTGTGCAGGGCCACTTATTGCTCATCAAATGGGCCAATCAAATAAAAATTCTGAAATACTGATTTGTTCCTTAATGTCTTTACAGGCTTTGAGCTCAGAGCTAGCAGATGCCCGTGATGACAGCAAGAAGACTGCAAACGATCTGATCCATGCTGAGAATGTGAGGTTAGGGAGGGACAAATACAAAACCTTGCGGCAAATCCGACAAGGAAACACCAAACAGCGCATTGATGAATTTGAATCCATGTGAATTCCCAATTTCACAGTGTCCGTCTGTTAGTTAATATACAGTTGATATCTGTGTTTGATTATCTATTACATTTTGTTTTCAAATCAGAGGCAGATATATTAAATTATCCTATTGTTTTGAATGTAAAATAAGGATAAATGTTGTGAACCTCTTGATTGACCTATTAAAATAGACATTGAGTTTATGTGACAATCAAATAATAAACATACAAACTTTATGTATTCGTATCCATAATGTATTTCCCCTTGTACTCATGGGTTGTTTGTAATATAAAGCGACAAGTTCCAACCACATGACTCTAGTGATTTGAGCAGATAATTTCCTCAAGGGTTATATCACCTGAAGCTCTTGTAGTATATTTCTTTTGAATCAGTATTAAGTAGCTGCAATCAGAATTTTTGTGAGCCCCGAAAAGCGAACCAAAAACATTTCAGAAATCGACGTTCAACTAATTCTGGGGACTGTGAATATGAACAGAAAATGCTTAAATCTACACCAGCCGTCAGATTTATGAAAACTGTCTTTGACATGGAAAAGTGCAGGTTCTGAAGAGGCACACACTTTTAGTTATGTTGGATTCAGAAATGTGTCAAATCTATGAGTGGATTTCTTTATAAGCTAAAGAGATTAACAAGAGGCTATTTGTAGGACAGGGGTCCTAAAGAACTTGTGTACATTATCAGGTTCCCTTTTAGTAGGTTACTAGACATGACTCATGACTGAGAATAGGCAAGTGGAATCTGCAAATAAGTCCACTCTAGGCATGGGCCAGTTTAGGATTCTGACTGTCAGTATATGTCAGTCTTTGACGTCAATATGATGTTGGTTTAAGATAGCTCAACGTCGGATTTTGGTCATTTACAAACACAGCCTAAAATCAACCAAATATCAACGTCTTATGATGTTACAGATTGACATTGTGTGGACGTCACTACTGTGACCTCTATCAGACGTTAGAGATTAGTTGACATATCTGGCAAATAAATGTCAGTATGTGACGTTAATATGATATTGGTTTAAGATGGCTCGACGTTGAATTTTGGTCACTTACTAACACAAATAAAAATCAACCAAATATCAATGCCTAAAGATGTTACAGCTTGATGTTGTGTTGACGTTACCACTATGACCTCTATCAGACGTTAAATTTTGGTTGCCGTACCTGAAGAATATGTGTAAGTATTTGACGTCAATGTGACGTTAGTTTAACATGTTGGCTCGACGTTGGATTTTGGTTAGTTCCAACGCAACCTTAACTCAACCAAATATCAACGTCTTTATTGTACGTCAGATTATTGTTGTCCTTAGACAACAATTTAATTAAAAAAAATCTTACACATACTATAGGAAGGGTATGACAAAAAAATGCGGTTTTAAAACTTTGACTTTATATACCTTGAAAACGGTTATCATCCCATGCCTAGTCCACTCCCATATTTACTGGAATTGAAGTGGCTCATTGGTAGCCAGATATTGCATGTACTGTAATTAGAATACGGTAACACGTTACTGTGAAACATTTCTGAGGACTGCAGTAATGTAATGAATTACATTTTAAATTTGTACAATTTGATTAACAAAATTACATTGACATTAGTAACTGTACTTAAGTTACAAATATAGTTTTTAGAAGAAAAAAAATACTTCTTTTAAATCACATTTTCTGCTGCAATGTCAGTTGATAAACGTGTTTTAAATTGCGAGCTGAAATGCTTACTGTCGAGAGGGGATGCTTCTTCAATTGGAAATACAGACATTACTTTAATTTCATTGAGCAAAAAACAAAAATATTGCTGTGAAATTCAGTCTATGTCTAGTCTCCAGAACTAGAGTCTCTAGAACTTTCGACTTCTTTAAATTCGACCAGTAACTTGTTCAATCACTATAGCAGAAAGCATTCAATGACAATACTTGTCACCAAGCAGGACACCGGCGCCGCAAAACACGGTGGCCAAACTCAACCTAAACAGGCTATATTGAATTTTTTTGCAGGATCAGGAGTGAAGGTGCCTTCTGAATGTGAAGAGAAGCGTAGCTGCTTATGGGGCCGTTCACATATCAGGTCTTTTGTCCGCCCGCATATTGTGAGCGCATATTGCGTGTGCTCACATTTCCCAGGCACCCCTAGTTGAAAACCGCGAGTCACATGACAAGAACTAACCGATGAGCTTCAAACTTTGGAATATAAACATTTTGGTAAATTAATTATAATAAATTTGTATTTTTATAGGTATATTTTATATGTTTCAAAAGTAACTTCAAAGTAAGTTAATTAGTAATCTGATTTCTTTTTACATGAAGTAATTAGTCATTTAATCAGATTACAGTTTCCCAGTAGTAATCAGTAGTTTGTAATCTATTACTTTTTTAAAGTAACTCACCCAACACTGCCAATTGATTTACCAGATCTACAAATGAGTTGAAAGAAGTCTTCCTATTTTATAAATGTCTAGTCAAGCTCACTTTTTAGCCCATCCACCATCCACCTCCCACACTGCTTTGAATTTTTTCTTTGAAGCGAAGAAGAATGATCAATGTCTTGCACTGATTATCAAGGCCTGAACAAAATCATCATCAAATTTCATAATTCTCTTTCTATGAGCTCTGCTCTGGAACAGCTTTGGGCTGCAAACATAATTTCTAGGTTGGACCTCTGCAGCACTTATAAGCTCATATGGATATGTGTGAGTGATGAATGGAGAAAGACCACCCCCTTTGTCATCATTACTGGACATTTTGAGTACTGTGGGATGATTTTTGGGTTGGTAAACACACCTTCTGAATTCCAACACTTCACGATTGATGTACTCTGGGAGTTTCTTCATTGATGACGTTCCGATTTACTCCCGGAGTATAGCGATACATCATGTTCCAGAGGTCCTCCATAGACTCAAGACAGAGAAAATTAGGCTTGATTAGGTTATCTGCACACTGTAAAACCCAACAGCCAACTTTATCAAATGAAATGAGTGTAGTTAACTTAAAATTTATTAAAAGTTAATTCTACTCATTTGAAAAGAGTTTTTAAGTCAGTGTTGAATGTAATGGATTAATTAAATACCACATTACTTCAACATAAAAGGAGTAAGTTCACAGTACTCATATAGATTAGTTTTTTAACTCAAATGGATTGTAGCAATCGGTTTCCTCAAACGGTTTGAGTTGCCTTAACTTAATTTTTACAGTACTCAGTTGGATTGAGTTCTCTTCATTTATTGGGTTTTACTGTGCTCAAATTGCTTTGTGTACTCAAGTGAAGTTTCACAAACTAATTTCAAGAGGAGCACGTGATAGGATTGACTACAGCTGATCCGTATCACTAACTAACCAATCAGATCATTCTAAATTTAATATTAATATCCAGCCTAAACTTCATTCCTCATCTTCGTTTTGGAAACCCTCCGATCCATCCCTTCTCCCTGCTCCTCTATTCTAAGTTCGGGTGACATGGTGGCTCAGCTGCTATCACTGATGCCCCAGCAAGGGGGTCATTGGTTCAAACACTAGCTGAGCAGACGCTCTCTGTGTGGAGTTTGCATGTTCTCTCTGTGTTTGCGTTGGTTTTCTCCGGGTACTCCAGTTTCCTCCCACACTCAAAAAACATTCAACAAAAGTTAAAGTCACAAGCACCTACTATTTACAAACTGGTGCAGTTAGCGGTCTACTCTTGGGAAGTTATTGAGAACTACCTGATCTCGTATCCCATCTAATGCTTATTGACCAGGCGGGAGCCTTGGGCTCATCTATCTCCGAGCTCAGGGTTCTCTCCTGGGACAGCATGCCAAACCTGCTAAAATAGTCAAGCATTATCTAAGTGTAAACTCTTGAAATGAAGTAAGTTCACAGTACTCATTAGTTTTCGTTTTTTTAACTTGGTTTGTTGCGATCGGTTACCTGAAAAGGTTTGAGTTACCTTAACTTTTTGGGCTTTATAGTGTTTGCCTAAACTGAACATAAACTGGGAGCTTATCTCTTAAATCTGATTGGCTAATTGGTAAGTTGTTCTAGATCAACAAAGACTTTGATACAGGAACATTTAAAAAAATTGCACTAACCCAAAGTAAAGTTCTCCACATATTTTCTTACAATAACTTTTGAATATAACCATGAAAGACACATTTGTGATGAAGTGGATCAGTTCTCTTGTTCTATTCTTTTTATTAACGAAACAAAACCAGCCACAGCCAAAAACTACATCAGACATCAACACAAATAGCATGAGAACAGGAGAAAATGAGAAAACGAAAAAGTGACTGCTGCATTTACAGGAGCTTGTCCTTTCTGTCACCTTCTTTACAGCTTTCTCCTGCTCATTTAGGCACTGATGTTTTCCTGCAAAAATAATTTTGGTCATATAAACGGTTTTAAGGATTTCATGATAGGTATACATCATCTTGGTAAACAATGTCAGTCTAAACGTATTTCTAACCACAGTGTTTATACAGATCTAGTCTGCATTTCATTGGTAGACAACTACATAAAGGTAAAACAGAACGTTTAACTATAAATCATCATACAATCAAGTCAATACTTTACAAAACGTTAGGTCTGCACAGGAAAAAAAGGAACTCCACAAGTTTGAATAGCTATGCCAGTGATCTCTTTAATGTTTGCATTTTGTATATAAGGTCAAGGCCAAAGGTTTGCTAAAACTGTTTTTTTTTTCTATGTTTAAAGTTAACCTCTAGTAAAATGTTGTCATACAACTTCAGTGGCATCAACATCATACATCTACTTATGCATGCCACTATAATTTTGTTATATTAGTCACTTTAAAGATGGTAATTTATGTGTCATATCAATGTTCCATATATATACTTCTATACTTTTGGTCCTGACTTTATAGTTTCCACTTATGTTTACCTGTATATTTGTGTTTACTGCATGTTTGGCTGGTGCAATCTTTCATATATTCAGAAATACAATACTACACATAAATTCTTGGAAAAATATATGCATTTTGTCACAAAGATGTAAAAAAAGAGTGAAAATGTATTTTAGTTTCAGCACCACTGATGGTTCTGTTGAATAGAAAGAAATATGAACTAATGATATTGAATGTCCTCGTGGATGCATTGAGGCAATATTTATAATACATAGGAAAGAAAACTCGAGAAGACTTCTTGTTATTCTCCATGTAAAATCAACATTGTGCGCCATAGATACACAAGACACCGGCAAACACTTCTCTTATTTGTCTCTTTTAGTGGTTTGTTGGTTGGTTGGTTTTCTTTTGAACATGTTCAAGTGTGGTAGACATCAGAAACTCTCACAATTGTTTTTCTTTTTCCCAGAAGGCAAACACTGGGCTGAAAAACCGAAAACTCTCATTTAGACTAAGAGTAATAAAGATGAATGAAGTTTTTTTTAATACTTTGATTAAGTATGATTTTGGTGAAATGCTGAGTACATCAGGGGTTTCCAATGTTCTCCTGGAGAAACATCTTCTAGCTTAGATTAGCTCTAGTCTTATGCTGTGTTCACACCAGATGCAGAACATGCGAGTAAATCGAGCTACTCAGACGTAAATAGTCGTGTGAACATTTTGAGTTTACTCGCTTAATTAACGCATCAAATTCCCTTCACAATAGACGCAGATTCGTGTTATGGGCAGGGCTTCTAACTGCCTGGTGAATCTAGCTTCATTACTAAATGGCTAACATGAATTTTATTGAGAAAATAGCTGTGTTTATGTGCTTTAGGAAGGCTGAAAAACAGCGTATGTTTGATCGGCGCCGTGTCTGAGTCCACTAGATCCTTACAGAGATGCTCCCAGCTCTGTGAGTTCATCAACTCCTTCAGAAACTATACCTGAATGATGGAGGCTTTCAGTGGTTCTTTAGACCAATCCGAGCCTAGTTTGATGAAATTTTGTCCGATGTCGGCAAGAGGACTTCCACTCGGAGAACAGGCACAACGTTATAATCACACACATACAAGAGCAAGCTCCAGATTGGTTAACAGCGCAGACATCCCAACTCTCGCCGAAGTTCTGGTAGTCTCACAAATGCATAGAGATTCCCAGATACTCGCAAACGAACGATAATCTCCCATAAATCTTGCGTCTCCCACCTGTCAAATACGTTGCACACCCCTGTCCACCACATCCCCCCCAGCTTTATGCATACATCGCGCACAACTCCACCCTGCTCTCCAGATATGCCGTCTACCCCCCACCACCACCTAACCTCACTCCACCCCACCCAACCTCACTCCACCCCACCCCCCTCCGCTCTTCAGCTACGTCCCGCACACTCCCCCGAAATTTCCCACAAATCGTCTCTGTCTCCCCCCAAAATGAATTTTCCCAACTTGGGATGTCTGAGTGCGAATGTTTGCTGATGTTTAGATTTTCCAACTCAAGCAATTTGTGCGAAACGCACGTCAAACGCAGAAAATGCTCAACTCGCACCACTTCATTTGCTTGAATTGCCTCATTTGCTCAATGTGCCGCATGTCTATTCGCCACTTTGCATTGACCTAACACTTGAAATTTCATCCGCGACTGGTGTGAACACAGCATTAAACACAGCATTAAACATGCCTGAAACATCTAGACAACATATTTATAATAACTAGATATTTCCAGTAACGTTCCAAGGAAACATCCTGACACCCCTAGATTATGTCATTCAAAATCTAATAATACACCTTTATTATAAATAAAAAAATAGCAGATGTACTATGAAATGTCAGCTTGAACTCACAAGGAAATGTAACTACTCTAGGTATTGTCAGAAAAGTGGCTAAATCATTAAAATTCATATGACTGCATTTGAATGAAAGTGTACAACTTTTAAACAAATCGTGCCCCCCAAAGACCACCCCTAACCCCACCCTTCACTAGGGGATGGGCAAATTGTAATCGTAATGAGATCGTACAAATTAATACAAATTAGCCACTATTTTTTGCTTCGAGATTAAATTGGGAATATTACAAGATATGAAATACTTAATTTAAAAAAAATAATGGGGGGAAATAATGCAGCACTGATCTTAGTGAGCTTTCCTTGAGCAAAACGAGACAATTAGTTTAATTGTTTCAGACAACAAAAGTACTTTACTACATAATAAAGCATTGGCTGCATGCTGCTTATTTCTCTTGCACTTTTTTATCATGCCAATAAAGCTTTAAATTAGCGAAAATAGTTTTTCTATCAAAAGCACTTGCCTTTGTTTCTTTGTTACAACAAGAATTTTAGCTACCTCTAATAAGAGAAGAACAGGCCAAGTTTTTCCCTTCTAGTTATTTTTAGTCTCAACTTATGTTTTAACCTTCATTTTGCTAGTGCAATATCTCCAATATTGTATGTGCAATTCTCACAGACAGTCAAAACTATTATCAGTTCCTAACTGACACATGGTGTTTTCCAACACAAACTGTTCTTTCAGTCAAGTGTTGGGACACATGTTCAATGGTAGATCATTTGTGGTGTATTTTTTACGTTTCAAGATTTAAGGATTTCCCTGTGCGTATTCCCATCTTTTCTTCCCGCCTAAAGACCTAAACTAGTCCAGTCTGCATGTGTATGTGTAGTGGGTAAGGGTGGTATATAAGTGGAGACTGGCCATTTGATATGTAATAGTTACTGAAGTTGTGGTCTGTCATGTATGGTGCAGGTTGGTAGTAGCAGGTAACATTATTGGCATTAGGAATGATATTCTGCTCACCTAGGACTTTGAGTGCTAGAATGGTAATCATATTAAGAGTCTGTCGGCGCTCATGCCCCATCAAGCACACAGTGCTCTCATTGACCACTCTCCGAAGGGTCATCAAGTAATCATATTTGCTTTTTTCCTCACCAATAAAATGGTTGCGCAGGTACGATTCAATCTTGCGCTGCTGCTCGTTCACGTCAGGGAAGTCAATAAAAAAACGTGAACACATATAGCGCTCGAGTGTCTTAATTTCAGTTTCGCAGGCTGGTTTGAAATCCCGGACAAGCAGATTACTGTACTTGAGCAGGCCTCCACCCCTAATTTCTTCAGGGTTACGTGTTGCTATTAGCCTGTAACGTAGGTGGTCCATAGCCTGCTCAAAGTCACCGTACATGCTCTCAGCCAACACTGTAACAAAAGGTAGCTCTTTAGCAGGGGTTATAGGCTCAATGGTGTCTAAAACTGATGTGTCGGATATTTCGGAAACCACTGCCTCACTTACTGAGGATGTAGATGTTTCTAATACTGAAAATGAAACTGCAAAGGGTTTCAAAACCTCTGAAAGTATTTCAGGTGGTTCCAAAACGTCAAATATTACTTCAGAGGGGTCAATGGCCTCAGGTGGTTCTAAAAGAGGTTCTGGGATTCTAGGAGATTCTAAAGTTTCTGTTGTGGAAGGTTCTGGTGATGTTGAAAAAAGTGGTGGTGATACTGTGAGGCTTTGAACCTCTGGCAAAGAGACATGCGGTTCTAACACATATGTTGGGGGTTCTTTACTCTGTGGGTTTGGCACAAGAAGTTCCTGAGTCTGCTTTATGGGCATGGAATAGTTGTGAATTTGAGGTGATATAACATGTTCTGAACTCGACAAATTGGTCAGTACCACTTGTGAATCAATAGTGTGGTCTGCAGACAATAGTTTTACTATTTGAGATGCCTTAGTGGTGGATTCTAAGGGTTGACTAAGATGTTCTGGTGACGTGGGGTCTTTGACTTGGGTACATGAGTCATTATCTTGTGTTTTGAGAGAGGCTGAGTTGAAGCAATAACTGTCATTTGTCTGAAGCAAAGGTTTAGAATTTACATTAATGAGAGGTACCGTTGGTTCACACTGTGTTGCCTGAATGCTTTCGCTACAAGGCTGGTTCATCCTGTTTTGATCTTTGGGGAGACTACTAGGATTTGATGTAGGGTTTAACATAGTGACATGAGTAGTTTCACCAGTTTCTGGTTCTGAGCTTTGTGCTCGACTTTGAAAGCTTTTCTCTGGTGAAAGACTCGTGTGCAAAGTGTCTTCTGAATGCACACCATTCTCTGGAGCAGCAACAGTAAAAGCTCCAGTACAAGTGGCTAGTTTTTTAGACTCATCGGAGTCTTTTTCTGAGGCACTGGAAAATTCAAAGCTTTTTGTGGTAAGACCTGACAATTTCACCTGCATAGGTAATGAATCTTTCTGGTTAGCATTAGGTGGATGCAAAACCTGACAAGTGTTAACATCTAAATTATTTGAGACAGATTTTTCTGGTGAACATGGTACAAGAGTTGTCTTTTTTGACATTTTCCGAGGTGGTTTGGGTGAGGAGTGCTTGAGAACAACCATTTGTGAGTTTTGGCTGTTTTTCTTTGCAGGGGGTGGTAGAGGATACTCAGCATATGATTCTAGTGATGCTTGCTTTACAAATTTAATGGGAGCAGGTTGGAATGTGCATCGCTCACCAAATTTCCCTTTTGTTGAAAGACAAGAAAAGTCTGCATGTACCACATCAAGCCACGATTGGGAATTTACTGGCTCTATGTCTAACATGTACTCTGTTTTGGTAGAATCTGTCTCGCTAAAATTTGTATTAACTGGGGTATTTGGTTCTATAACAGGCATGGTTTTTATCCCAACCTGTTCAGTTCCCCCACCTGAGTCACAACATGTTTCCTTTGCATCTACCTCTACCAATGTCTGTGTATGTAAAGACAAATTTTCATGAAGTTCTTTTTCTTCTTCGACATGCATTGTAACAGAGTTCTCTGACACTTGCTCTATGGATACAGTCATTGTTGTAGTTTCAACTATCTCCGTTTTAACATCTTTGTCTGTTTCAAGGGTTGGTTCTTGCTCTGGATGTTTAAACTGCTCATTCGGACTCATTTTACAATAACACTCAAAGTCACTGAAGGTCTGCGTTTCATTTGTTTTGCAAGACATGTCAACATCACTTTCCTGATGATGACCTATGTCACAAGAGCTGAGGAATGTTTCATCCATGAAGTCCGACTGAATCTCTTGTCTTTGAGCAGAAGTGGAGTCATGGTCTTCTTGTCCTTCTGCAGCTTTTCTCCTTTCGGCATCCAAATAAGATTGCAGCATGCTGTCCAGGATGATCTGAAAGGAGTCCACGCTGAATTCAAACTGTCGTCGTAGAGAGTTGACAAACTTGAGCTCTACATTCTTACCACTATTGTTTGAGAGGGAGATAAGGCTCCAACGGTCATGCTCAGTGAAAACCTTCACCATTTTTTGAACATATGCCTCTTTCATGGTGAGAGCTGTGATTTTATCTTTGTTGACTCCTTTAGGTAAAAAGTCCAGAAGACAGCTCAAAACTACCTCCTTGATAATCTGGAAGTCCTCTGGCTTGGGAAGCTCAACACCAAAGATGATATCCAGGTCTTTATAGCTGGTGCCGTTTTCTTTAACCAGCACATGGCTGGCTGTAGAGCCATTGAGACGTACATCTCTTACCTTGATTTTCTTCAAAATCAGTCTGTTTCTGACTACATGGATAATGTCTTTGGGCTTGATTTCAAGGGTTGGGAAGTTGCCCCTACCATGAATGGGAATGACCTCGGTAAGAACTTGGTCTAATGTCTCCACCTGTTCTTGCGTCAGTTTGTGAAACCGCCGGTCATCTTCCATCTCTATTGCGTTCACTTGATCTGGAAGAAATACAGACAGAGAGACTGATTGTTAGATGTGTAACATTTATTATAACATTTTAATTTTAATAAAGTGATTTGCCACAGGGGGCGACACGGTGGATCAGTAGTTAACACTGTTGCCTCACAGCATGAAGGTAACCGATTCGAGACCCGGCTGGGTCAGTGGGCATTTCTGTATGGATTTTGCATGTTCCCCCCATGTTGATGTGGGTTTCCTCTGGGTACTTCGGTTTCCCACACAGTCCAAAGACATGCAATATAGGTGAATTGAATAAACAAAATTTTCCATTGTGTATACGTGTGAATGAGTGTGTATGGATGTTTTCCAGTAATGGGTTGCAGCTTGACCTGTGAGAAAGGTTGATTGAATACTTCATATATTTCCAACCCGGGCTCATTGTGGAAACGTAGTCCCGCGGACGTTTCTGGAGACCAAGGAATACGTCCCGGCGGGTACGTACGGCTGCAGTTGTTGTTTTTGCGAATTGTTGCGAATTTTGTGCGGTTCGCGCCTGCACTGTTCTCGCGTGAACCCGCCAGAGGCCGCTGTCCGACTGACTGGATGATTGACTGACCGGATGATTGACTGCGCGACCGGCCAATCGGCAGACCCGCCCTCCTCCTTCCCTGAACCCAACCAATTTTACCGATCGACCCACCCGCCCGCTCGCTTCCCCAAACCTGAGCAACAGGTTACAAAAAGCCGTCCAAAAAAAGAAAAACCCTGATGTTTTTTTTTTTCTACCGCGTTTTCGGATTTCACCGCGTTCTCACCCTGTTACAAAACTCGTTCACTTAATTTTTGGGATTCTGTTTTTGTCTTACCTGATTGCTGGAACCGATGTTCCCCGTACTCGAAACCGATGGCCGTGGTCAACCCTTAGCGTTCGCTTGAAAAAAATAAACGCGGCCGTACGTACCTGCCGGGACATATTCCACTGTCTCCAGAAACGTCCGCGGGTCTACGTTTTCAGAATGAGATTGGGTTGTATATTTCATTGTAAACTTGAATTCTTTAAAAGTATCATATGAATAGCACAGAGGGCTTAAACTTGATTCCTAAAGGGCCGCAGCTCTGCACAGTTTTGCTCCAACCCCATCAAACACAGCTGATCCAACTAATTAAGACTACTTAAGCAGGTACAATCAGATAAATTTTACCTGAAGTTGATTAAATGCTTTCAAAAAGGTGGCCCGCTCATGGCTTTAAACTATTATTTGGGAAGCTTGACTTTAAATATAGCCCAGCACTCCCATATCATATGGTTGTTTTATACAACTACAATTGAAATAACAATAATAATACAAAGAAGTCAACAATCATAATTAATTCCTCATTAAACAGCAGCTTGAGAACTATCCTGTGAGCCATATTCTTTCATTGAGTTAATAGAGGCTATAGCCAACAGACCCTATTTTTAGTAACAAGCTATCATCCCTAGAAGCAAAGAATTCTGGCCCAGATTTGGCATAAAGCTGGCACAGCAGGCATTCATCCGGCACTGGCATACAGCATGTGGGCCAAACATGGCCCGGGTTTGGCAGAGGTGGCACCGTCTTTAAGGCGGCACACAAGATTTGGGCCAGATGAAAAATGTAGTATTTGGCCCAGATTTTAAAATTTGATAAGTGGGCCATGTGAGTTTGGCCAGTCTTGACCCACATTTAAAATACACTAAAATCATTTTTGAGTAAAGAAAAAAAATTCTACCAATCAGGTCACTTTGAGAAAAAGCATGCCCATAGTGTGCCTAAAGCGCATCACTCCATGGGTTTATCAATTTCATTGCAATCGTGACACACCAACCTATCTGGCCCAGTTCAGGCCCAGTTATGATTTATTAACTTGGCTGAGACTTGGCCCAGATATGGTCCGTGTTTGGCCCTTGTCTGGAAGCCAGATTTGGTTCAGTCATGTACCGTAATTCACTGCGGCATGTGGGCCAAGCAAAACCTGATTGTGTGGGCCAGAGCTGGGCCAGAGAAATTTTGCTATGTGGGATGCTTCTTTCCAATTAAAGCATTTTTCCTCTTACACTACTTCTGGTTAAAATCTTTTTCTCTTTGCCCTCTACATTCTTATCTACTTTTTACTTCATTGCTACCTCTCTAGCTATTTCTCCATTTCTTTTTTCTGTTGGCTTCTTGACCGCTGTCACCTACAAAAGGGTGATCTCTCCCTCTCCGCTTCTGGAGGCTCTTTTTTATTTTCCTTTTCAACCTTTCATTTTCTTTACACTACTGCAGTAGTAATCTTGACCTCTGCTCCCACAGGAGTGCTCTTTGTCTTTACCTTCACTGCTGCACTAGAAATCACACCTGAGTTCTTGCTGGAGATCTTTCTTTCTTTATCCTCTGAGCCTACAGGAGTTCTGTTTCTTTTGTGTTTTCCTTTTTTTTTTTGGTGCAGTTTCATTCACAGCTGCAACTGCAAAATTATGATTCTGTCTAAGTTCTGTCTTCCCCTGTTGGTAATTTTAAAGCTGATTTGGCAAAGAGTTATGTGTAGATGACAGAGAGTGGTGGGGGTTTGGGGTGTATGCAAAGATTAATGCCTGATTCACACTGGACTTCAGCGGGTTGCAGCTGGAAGGGCATCCATTGTTCAAAACATATGCCGGGTAAGTTGGCGGTTTATTCCGCTGTGGCGACCCCAGATTAATAAAGAGAATAAGCTAAAAAGAAAATGAATAAATGAATGAACATTTTAATTTAGATTCATAATGAAGGCTGTTGGGCGGCACAATGCCTCAGTGGTTGGCACTGTCAGCTCACAGCTAGAAGATCCCTGGTTCGGGTGATGGCTGAGCCAGTTGGCATTTCTGTGTGGAGTTTGCATGTGCTCCCCGTGTTGGCATGAGTTTTCTCCAGGGTGCTCTTGTTTCCCCCACAGACCAAAGACATGCACTATAGGTGAATCGAAGAAAGTAAATTGCTGAGTGTGAGTGTGTATGGGTGTTTCCCAATACTGTTGGAAGGGCATCCGCTGCATTAAACATATGCCGGAATAGTTGGCGGTTCATCCCACTGTGGCGACCTCTGAAATAAAGACTAAGCCAAAGGTAAATAAATGAATGAAGGCTGTCATAGGTCAAGTTCAAATGAATCTATACATTTGTATTGGTGGATTATGACCAGCAAACCTAAGCTTGACAATGGCTATTGGTTGACTTTCAGATCTGACAGCCAAAAATATGCCAAAATATATATATATATATATATATATATATATATATATATATATATATATATATATATATATATATATATATATATATATATATATATATTATAATAATCCAGAATAATATAATAATAATAAAACAATTTTACCATAAATGTGTGAAAGACGGAAACAAATTGCAAGTGCTGTTAGTTGTGATTTTACACACATTAAAGTGTACTAATCTCACTCAGTCCCAAATGTGTTTACTGAGCTGTGAGAAAACACGCTGCTGCTACTCTCCGAGTGAACCAAAGCAACTGTGCTAATCTGACAAATTTCTGCATCACATGAATGAACATTAATGAAGACTAAAATAGCAATAACACCATCAAAGTCTTTCAGGTGTACTTCATACAATCCATTAAAAGGTATTAAAGACAGAATATAATCTGATAACAAGTACTACGTTTTTGGAATCTGTTTACATAATCCATATCATTTGATCTGTTTTTACCCAACAGTTATTACTGCATTGATGTACTCTGTGTCTAAAGGTACACATCTGGATAAGTCACTTCAGGTAACTTCAGAGTTGGCGACTGACGCATTTGCGGTGAGACAAATGCCTTCAGGCTCAGTCTCACACTCTCATGCTGCTCAACTAAATTTCATGCCCAATCCCAAGACTATGCAGCACAAATCAATACAAAAATGCTCATAGGGTTTTTTCACCAAAACAAGCTATTTACAAAATTTGTTTTTAAAAGCACAAATTTATGTCATCTGTCAGTGCATCTTTAAAAAGGGTTCAGGTTTTGGAAACATTCAGCGATTTTTTAAGGTTAAATATGCAAAACAGATGATATTTTGGACTGATTATTTATGCGGTTGCATGAATAACCGCTATCAGTAACATTTCTTACATTATTTCTTGTTTCTATGATAAATTTTATACAGATTATTAGCATTTTATATCATTTACATTCTTATTTTAATGGTTAAAACACTAAATCAATATTTAAAATGCATCTTTTCAACCTTAAAACCACAAATATGTCTTTAATTCAACTCATGTCATCCATATCTCAATCCGGCCATGCAACCAAATGTTTTACTTTGTAAACAACTGTTGCTTTATTTTAAGATCTCGTTTTGGCACTTTAGTTTATGTGTAACTGTCGTAATAATTCCATCAGAAAGAATCCACAGGTTTTTCAGAAAGATCCAAGTTAGTGATGACATTTTGCTCTTTAGTTTAGACCAGTGGTTCTCAAAGTGGGGGTCGGGACCCCCCGAGGGGTCGCGGGGCAATGAAGGGGGGTCGCCTGGTGATTTCCAAAAATCTATTTATTTTTTTAAACCATAAGAATTAACATATTTTATCCATAACTATACTGAAAATAAAAATAGTCCTTTATAGTTACTATATACTATATAGTGACTATAGTAGCTTATGTTTACTAGTTCTATTGGATTGCGACCCCTGGGGTAATTACATTATATTAAAGGCAGCAATAGCGTCAGATGCATTTTTATTTTATAACATCAGGTTATACTTTCTGGCACATTTTAAGCACTGACACAAATTTAATTGGTGTGTCTGCGTCATTGCATGCAAGGTTTCTGTATTCATAACCACCCCAGAGGATATTGGGGGTCGCGAGTCACTGGCATTGTTATTTTGGGGGTCGCGGGCTGAAAAGTTTGGGAACCCCTGGTTTAGACAACCGTAAAGCCTCCTTTCCACCGTACATGACAAACGACACGCAACAGATTGGAAGTCCTTAATTTCCAATGGAGAGTAGTCTGGGAGCTGCGTGGAGTTCCGATCATCTCCGTATGCGGAAAATTCGGATGCAAACTGAGCAGCGGATCCGTTGAAAAGTTTGAACTCTTGCAATTAGACCGGCCGACCGGATGTGATGTATTCCAGTGTTGTACAAGCAAGTCTGTGTGCACGAGATGAGAAATAGGAGTTTTTTTGGTTATTTTTTGGTGAATTGGGTATGCTAAAATTGACCGGAATGTATGAGTGTGTGAATGGCCCATGTGAACCGTACTCTGGCACACCTCTTCCAACCAGGCCAGGGCCGGCCAACTGAACTATGCCTAAGCCCGATTTAGAGCACTCACACTTTGATTTGGAAACGGGCCTGGACACGGTTCGGATAGCATAGTGTGGGTGCGCCCTGAGTGTGTCTGTGTTTCCAGAGATGGTTTGTTGCTGGAAAGGCATCCGTTACGTAAAACATGTGCTGGATAAGTTGACGGTTCATTCCGCTGTGGCGACCTCAGATTAATAAAGGGACTAAGCCGAAAATTAAATGAATGAATAAATGAGTTAGTGTTGTGTGGTACCGATATCGATATTTATTGAACAAACACCATTGTCTCTAACAATAAAATAAAGTTTGCTATGAAGCACTATAGTTTTATTAAAATGTGGCTGCTGAGCGTGCATCTGGAAAGCAATGCGAATAAGCCTAGGGAGTAAGTTTGCAATTTCCAATGGAAGCATGTGGTGCGCACAGCTTGCATATGGTTGAAAACATCTGAACTTTTCCGAATGTCGAGAGAATACCGCGATTCATGTAAGTAGAACTAACCAATTTGCTTCACACTTTGTATGGAATATACACAATTCAGTAATAATGGAAGACTATTTGCTCAGACAAACACAGCGCATCCAAACACTGTAGTGCTTTTTCTTCATAAACTTGCATCAGAGCTGCAGCAATGGTTTGTCCGTTTGTCATCCTCTGAGAAAACGATTGATGGTCGCCTAGTTTCAGAAAGAAGGCAGGGGATCGTGAGCACAAAGCGCATTGCAACGCCCCATTCACACGGGGCTTCAGCGTCAATGTTTGACAGAGGCCGTGTCTGAAGTCGGGGCTGACGCGATCATCATAGCAGCGTCAGCCAATAAAATTAGTCAGCAATAGGCCACTGTCTGAGCTGTTGTATTTGCATACAGCGATATGATTGGCTGACGCGTCCGTTGCTGCTTGAAAAGTTAAGCAAGTCCCAACTTCTGCAGTGAGCAACGCCTCTGAAGCGGCGCCGACGGATCCACAATGCAGTTCGGCAATGCCTGACGTCACCCATTCAAAGTGAATGGGAAGCGTTGAAGCTGACGCCCCATGTGAATGGGGCGTAAATGGTAAAGGAAACCACGCACTCGTGCTGGTCAGAATAACAACATACATGAAAATGAGTGTCTTATAGCAGCAGTGAGGAAATTGTAAATAAAAACAGATGTAAGGATGTCGCCAGAGTGGCTTTTTGGTTTCTTTTCTTGTGTATCCCAGCCACTAACACCTAATCTGAAAGATTTTTTAGCATAGTGGTAATGTAGTCATCCAGCTTCACAATTTGTAATGTTGCAGTATTTATATGAAAAATGATGGTTGATTCATTTACTTGAAAGCTTAGATTCGATTATTATTCACATGTTGATCTACCTTTACCATTGCACACGCTTTGTAACATTTTATTTATCAAGTTTAAGAGTCTCTTTAACACTTATGTTTATTTTATCATGAAGAGATCAAATATTTTGTTTAAATATTTTTGTTTTTGACAGTTAAAACTATTTGCCTTGTTGTAATGTTAGTGAATTAAAGTGGTTAAATTAAAAAAAAAACTAATATTCCTAAATGTATTGGTAAAAAAAATATTTAATAATTATTTATATCGAATGACATGAAACATGATATTGATTTTTTTTTTTTTTTTTTTTTGCAAAATCACCCAGCCCAAATATAAGTTATACAATTGGGTTTGTTTAAAAATGAATAAATCTCCCCATATTCTGGGTTATAAAAATCCCACTACTTGAAATGCTTTAGAAAGCGCAGTGCTATTGTAATTCCTTTGTTATTGTTTACATCCTTGGATAAAGAACATCATTCTTAACCAGAAAAAAACATGAACAGACTGTTCTTAACTAAAATGTGCTTTTACACCATAATACTTGGCAATTCGTCCTGACTGAGGGGGCAGGACAGGGTAGGTGAGGGGGCGTCGCTTGGTGACGCTGACTATGTGTCTATGACGTAATTACCGACACGTCACGACAGTTAAATTCCAAAAGCAAGACTAATATTTAGCCAGACGTAAAAAAACCCGCCAACTTTCCCCATGATTATTTATTTCAGCTAAGATCTTTATCAGTGTTTTGGTGCCATTTCCTCTACAGACACACATGAATGTGGACACTGGCTGTGACGCTGCAGCACGATGATGTTGTCCTCCCCCGCCCCTCATGCGCGCACTCTCCCGCAAATAAACCGCTGTGAGTCATCGAAGTACTTCTGCTCATCCATTCACAGACACACGCCAGCAGGTTTTAGGAAAAACAGTCTCTTGGTAATGGACTATAGTCCATTTAAACGCGTACTGCGCGTTATAAACTTAATTATCTGCGTTGAGTTGAACGTGCACATTTCTTTTTGCTTACATGTACAGAAATAACTGCTCACAAACAAAATATTTCTATCTATTCAGTGTATAAAGTTGTAATAGCTCTAAAAGCAAAACGTAAATAAATAAACGCGCGTGATATTCGCAGACAGAATTGAATAGTCTGCCTCATAAACATTAAACCAAGCATGAATTACAGCTCTGAGGACCAGTGCATTGTTTTTATTACGTATACGTGTGCGTGTTACCATTTGTGCATTTGGCATGATAATAAATATAATGTCGTCATCACTAAAATGTCATAAAAGTATTCGCTTGCTACTCACTTTTGTCGTCTATTAACTCAGTTACGTTGCCAGTCCGTCGTCGTAGGGTTTTTAAAACTTCGGCAATGAAAACAGCTTTTGCTGAAGTGAATTCAAACTTGACAGCGGTCAAACCACGAAGAAGAAACAATGTTGGTAGATGATAATTATTTATCTAGTCATGTGGCGGGGTTAGAAGTCAAATGAGTTCAAGTCCACGCAAATATGGACTTCTTCAACTCACCCCTCG
This sequence comes from Danio rerio, assembly GCF_052040795.2. Lineage (NCBI taxonomy): Eukaryota > Metazoa > Chordata > Actinopteri > Cypriniformes > Danionidae > Danio > Danio rerio. The sequence goes on from NC_141034.1 coordinate 9,980,308, forward strand.
ATGCGCAGAAACGTAAGAGTGGCAGGACGTCAATGCTGATTTTCCAGGGTTAATCCGACAGTGATTTGGTCATCGGGTCAGACCTTCAGGGTTCATTAGGCTGAATTCCACAGCTGGGGAGTGCGGCGGGAGCGCGGTCGCTGTTCAGGCAGATCGTGGTTCTGAAACTCTTAAATATCCCACACCTTCTGCTCTCTCAGAGCCTGGAGCTTAAAGCAGTTTCCATGGCGACCTGGCGTCACAGTTTTGAGGTAGTCCACGTAGTGCGAGAGTCACAACAATGGCACATATCAAAAGCCCGCGGAACGAGAGTTAACAGGTGTCAAGTGCGCGCACATGTATGTGCATGTTGTGTTATTGAGCGATAATGCCATGTGAAATAGGCTTGGTCTGTTTAACGCGTCACATGCCCAAAACAAAAATTAAAGGAGGTGGCTATTAAAGAACTGCAATGAAAACAAACTGAAAGATATAATTTTACATGTAATGATCCTGCCCATAGAGCTAGGGAGGGTTCGGGTGGTTCGAAAGACTGTAAAAGGTCCAGAATTTGTCCCACAAGCTTATTATTCTATTTTATTACTGCTATTCCATTATAAATTATGAAAATAATCAATCGATGAGGCTTCAAGATCAAGCAGAATCCCATGTTGGCTGTCCGTATAGAATTTGGGACACTATTTGGTAGTTGTTGCTAGATCAGGTTGCGGCTTGAAGTTAATAAGAATTATTTATATTATTTATTAAATTTTCTATTTATTGTATTCTATTAACACCTACCCCCGCCCCAACCCCAACCGTCACCGTAACATGAAAACAGTAGTTGTATCAAGTATTATTTATCCTATCTATTAAATTACCCAATAAATTTTATTTTTTAATGCCTATGCCCACCCCAACCCTAAACCCAACCGTCACAGTACTGTAAAAATATTAATTATTGTTATACAGTGTCGCATAAAATGCTACTATGATTGATGTACATATCGCACTTCCAGCCGGACACGTATCCAATCTAGACTTTACGGAATTTGGCACAATGTGACTTCCCATTCTGAGGTCACACCATGCCAAATTCAGCATCCCAAATTTTGATTGAGGAAATTTGAATGTGCTGGCCAGTTTGTTATTTGCCTAATAAATTTAAAACATTAACAGACTCTTATTTTTGTATTTTCAAAATAAGTATTGTTTTCATATTTATTTAATTAAAATCTTTAGGAAATGCTTTTGGTAAGCTACATCAAAACGTATGGTTACGATGACCATGCCACAAGCATAGATTTATTTTCTCATAAATAAATAGAAAACGGGGCAAATGACGGCAAAAAAGGTCCACTTTTTTATAAAAAAAGAACCACCCCTTTCACCAGGCTGGCTACAGGCCTGATGATATATATTTTGATTTTGTTTGACTTGTAATTATCACAGACTATAAGAATAAAAATAGGCTAATAGTTTGGCGGTAGTCGCAAAATGCATATTTAAAGATGATTTCATCATGTGTGTCGACAATTCTAATATCAGACCAATTTTGTGTTTAGTAGACGTCTAAAAGACATCTAAACGTAGACAGCTTGGCTAAAACAAGGCTAATCTTGGGCTGTCAGTAAAAATCTAATAGGCATCTAAGAATAGCCCAAAACTAGACTAGTCGTTAAATAGACATAAATACTTTATATGTGTTGTCATTCATTTCTGTTTGTTTGATGACTAGTCTAGATTTGGCCTATTCTCAGATGTCTATTAGATTTTGACTGACAGACTAAATTTAGCCTTGTTTTAGCCATGTTTAAACGTCTATTAGACCTCTATTAGACACCTTTTAAAAGCAAAAAAAAAAAATGCTTGCTGGCATAGGTTGTTCGGGGGATTCAGACAATTAAGATTTTATTCATTTAATGAAATATAAATATAATATACATTCTAAAAAACGTTGAGTTATTTATTAAACCCAATGGTTGAGTTAAACATATTTGGTGCTTCGTTGGGTTATTTTTCAACTTTAAAAGGTAATTTATTAATATCTCAACCAGTTGAGTTAAATATTTGTTGCTTTGTTGGGTTATTTTTAACCTTTATTTGCTTATTTAGTTAATAACTATATAATAAAATAATGATTTTTTAACTAATTTAATCTCCCAAGCCCCAAATAATTTTTTTTCTGTGATTTCCTACATCCTATGGGTTAAAACAAAGTCTATAATTTACAGTTTTTACGTTTTGTTTTTATTTTTAATTTAACAGCATGTCCACCGTTGTGAACCACAGGACCATTTTAGTTCAAAATGACCACCAATCTCAAAACTTTACAGGATATGGCTGTAAAGGGATATTAATCCAATATTATTATAACTAAAATAAACAAAAGCCAGTTTTCCTTTTGTATTGAAATTCCTGAAACAGTTTAGTGTGAGAAAAAAAAAAGAAGTGATGTTAATTCAAAACAAATTTAACATAAAAGTTATTTAAAACTGATTGTCATTTTCTAATTGTCTCTAATTTTCTGATTGTCAGACTCTAAGTCAAATATCTTATAAATAATCCTCCCTGCTTCAGTTCTGCCCTCTACAACATGCAGTCATTAAATACATTAAGATGGTCCTGGTGTCCACTATAGTGGACATTTAAAAAGGGATGATATTTTGAAACACAAACAAGTTAACCGCTTTAAAAGCTAAATGTATTGTTCCTGACACTTTAATAAACAAATATATGTAATAATAATCGTAAAAAAAAGAAAAACATTTAAAAAGCCAATTTTACATGCCTCTCTCTTTCCCATAAAATGTGCTTGTTTGTATGCCGGCCATTTTGGATGCATTGTAAGACCTAGCATGCCAGCCAATCAAATGACATATCACTGGAAAGCCCAGGATGTCCTCTGAACAGTACAACAGGACTTGACAGAGTAGCTCAAAAAAATTGAAGTTTCTGTTTATTTGATCTAGTTTTGGTCTATTCTTAGATGACTATTAGATTTTGACTGACAGACTAAATTTAGCATAGTTTTAGCCATGTTTAGATGTCTATAAGACATCTATTAGACATCTTTAAAAAATGCTTGCTGGGATAGGCTGTTCAGGTATTCAGACGATTAAGATTTTATTTATTGAATAAAATATGAACATAAGATACATTCTAAAAAATGTTGAGTTATTTATTAAACCCAATGGTGGAGTTAAACATATTTGGTGCTTTGTTGGGTTATTTTCAACACAATAATGTTGTATTTTAAATCAAATTACCTCTCCATGTCATGTTTTTTATTACTGTTTCATCAGCACTCTTAATTTTTGATGATACAATCTCGTGCTCCATAGCCGATCTATATTATTTATTTACACAGCCATAATTAAAAAAACAAAAAAAAAACAAAACAACTAGTAGTACCAGAACTAGTACCAAATAATACTAGTACCAGAATGGAAAAAAAATAAAAATTATTAAAATTAACCCATAGTTGGGAAGGTGCTATAATGACCTATAGGTGGGTTATATGTTGGGGTATTTTAACCCAGCTATTTTAACTAAGTATTGAACATTGTAGACACTGAGCGAAGCCTGCTGCAGCTGCTGGACGGTCTCTACAGCACACAGAGCTCCATATTCTGCTTCATCAACACATGATTTTGTGCTTGCACATTTATAACTGTCTGGGCTTTGTTCTGTTTCTTCATTGTTTGTGATTCTTGATTTATTTTAGCAAAAGTGTCTGCAACTGAAATGTAATGGAAATAAAGCATTTTCAGTATTTTTGAAAACTGTATAATATATATTTACACAGCCATAAATCTAAAATTAATAGTAATACTAGTAATAGTAGCAGTAGTAAAACCAGAATGAAAAAAAAAAAAACATTTAATCAAAATAACAAAGTTGGAAGATGCTATAATAACCCATAGTTGGGTTATATGTTGGGGTATTTTAACCCAATTATTTTAACATTGTATGTGTAGTCATTCATTTCTGTTTATTTTATCTAGTTTTGACCTATTCTTAGATGTCTATTAGATTTTGACTGACAGACTAAATTTAGCCTTGATGTTTAGACGTCTATTAGACATCTATTGGACATCTTTAAAAACGCTTGCTGGGATAGGCTGTTCAGGGATTCAGACGTTTAAGATTTTATTTATTTAATAAAATATGAGTATAATATAGTGTTTTACAAACCCTTGATGCAGTTTAAACTTGGTTCTGCACAACTCACAACAACTTTATTTAAAAAATAGGCTACCCACTTTATTTTACTTTTGCTAAAATCAGTTTGCGATATTTATGCTTAATCTCTACTGTTAGTTTTAACACTGACCAAACTGCTTCTATGAAATAAGCTTCCTCCAGCCAGCGTGTGTTTTATTGTTTGCGCAAATACTTGTAGTGTGAGGTTGTTTCCTGGCAGTGAGCTTAGAGGATGCTCTACACAGGCGCTGCAGTGCTATGTTATATCAGCCAGTTAGTGACTCATCCCTCTCTTGCTCTCATGATGTAGAGACGCAAAACCAACCATCAATCAACCCCTCCCTCCTGTACACGTCAAGGATAGATCTCTGCAGTGAAAGAAAGCCCGGACAGACTTGTCATGTCCAATGCATTAGGCACTTCTCACTAAGACTCCAGTTTAGTTACATTTCCAGGCACAAACCTGACCAAAATGCTCTGCTGTGTAAAAAAAGCACCCATTTCTTTCTTCAGAAAATACAAATAAAATTGCTAAAAAGTGCTAATATGTTAACTCAAATAGCCTAGATCGTTTTAATATAATTTATATAGACTTATATCATTGTTTAAAATGCTTATGGCTAGGTTAGTGGTCATTATTAGTATTTCAAACAAGTGATCTAATAGATGATGGCAATTTGTGAATTTCCATAAATAAATCCGACGTCACTACTCGTGTACCTAAATGGACTCCAGCACAGTGTATTAAATATGTCTTGTTGGCGCCTGGGCTTTGGCTGAACTCCCGCCTCACGTGTGATGTCACGGAGGACGCCGTTAGTGACGCGGTGGATGATGTGTGTCTGCTCTTCATCGGGATGCGAACTGGAATTTGCCTAGTAAAACAAAGACAAGTATTTACTGTTGTGGTAAACAATTCTAAAAGGTTTAGTTGACACCTCAGTTCACCCGCTGTTATTTGACGGCGCAATTGGGTAAGTTTATATAAAGGAGTGGGCAGTTTTGTTTTCGCTCTGCGTGAATGAGCGCTTTAAATCATTAAAGAACAGTTAACCGTTAAACCGCCAGCTCTTTTGCGTCATAAGCTGCAACTCCCACGAAGCACAGCTCTTGTTCAAGCATTAATTCATTATTTTAAAGGCTATTTATATGTGTAGACTTGGTCTGCGTGTACTTTCTTTTGTTCTCTGGTAATACAGTTCCTCTTATCAACATAATAATTGTAATTTTGTCAAATAATTTTATTGAAGACCCATTTTCAGAAAGAAAAGGATTCTCTGTTTTACATACAGTGTGTGTGTGTGTGTGTGTGTATGTGTGTGTGTGTCTATATATATATATATATATATATATATATATATATATATATATATATATATATATATATATATATATATATATATAATTAAAAAAAAAATTTTTAAGGACAAAATTATTAGCCCCATTAACCATTTTTTGCGATAGTCTACAGAACAAATAACTTGCCTAATTACCCTATAACCTGCCTAGTTAGCCTAATTAACTTAGTTAAGCCTTTAAAAAGCTGTATATAGAAGTGTCTTCAAAAATATCTAGTCAAATATTATTTACTGTCATCATGGTAAAGATAAAATAAATCTGTTATTAGAAATGAGTTATTAAAACTATGTCTAGAAATGTGTGGAATAAATATCTCCATCAAACAGAAGTTGTGGAAAAAAAATAAACGGGGCTAACAATTCAGGGGCTAATAATTCTGACTTCAACTGTATTTTGTCCTCATATAACATAGGCAAAGAAAAAGGGAAAAAAAAAAGAAAAACAATATGAAAATCAATAAAAATAAATCCCACCCACATAACAAGCCAACTTGTTTACAAAGACCTGTTTAAACAGCAGATTGCAGATTAAACAGAGTATGACAAAGCATATTAAAACATCACAGAAATGATGCATTATTCCACAAGGTTTTTTAAGGTAACATGAAAGGATTGTACATTTTGTCAAATTGTTCAAGTTTATTTTTTAATCTAATTCACTCCAACTTAACTTCTTCAAGCTGCAGTTTACATGTAGGGGATTCTTTTTTTCCAAAAAAAGTAGCAGTAGCTTGGCAGTAAACAGAATAAATGCAATTAATGTCATGTATTTGACAACAAATGTGTTTGTTCAGAGAATGCCAGAATTAAAAGCATTAGATCAGCATTTCAAGATATTCATTTCAATGATACAATAAAAAAAATAAATAAATAAATAAACCGTGAGATAGATTAGCCTGATCTCTTGAGAAAATGTAAGTATTTTACATTTTGTCAGTTTAGTAGGTAGTTAATTCAGTCGTACGAAAATGTACAATTTTATAAAGCCCCACCCCTAACCCCAACTTTCATTGGGTGATGATCAAATCGCACTAAATTGTACGAATTAGATTGTACGAATTCATACGAATTAGCCACCAAATCAAAAAGTTACGAATTGCCGTGAGATTGCAGTTGATAGATCCTCATCTGATTAATTACATTTGTCGCAAAAAGGTGAAGTATTCATTCATTCATTTTCTTGTCAGCTTAGTCCCTTTATTAATCTGGGGTCGCCACAGCGGAATGAACCGCCAACTTATCCAGCAAGTTTTTACACAGTGGATGCCCTTCCAGCCACAAGCCATCTCGGAAACATCCACAGATACACACACACACACTCATACACTACAGACAATTTAGCCTACCCAATTTACCTGTACCGGGGAAACCGGAGCACCCGGAGGAAACCCACGCAACCGCAGGGAGAACTTCACACAGAAACGCCAACTGAGCCGAGGATTGAACCAGCGACCCAGCAACTTTCTTGCTGTGAGGCGAACGTGATACCCATTGCGTCGCCAAGGTGAAGTATTTTGGAGTAATAGTAATTGTAAATGAAAAAGTAAAATAACACTATTTAATGATTATGTTGAAAATGTACATTTTGTGGAACATGTTTCATCCAGCCTGATCTCACGAGAAAACTTAAGTATTTTACATTTTGCCAGTTTAGTGGCTAATTCATACGAATTCATACGAGTTCAGTTGTACAAAATTGTACGATTTTAAAAAGAAGGCGTGGCACCTAACCCCACCCCTAAACCCAACCGTCATTGTGGATGAGCAAATCGTACTAAATTGTACAAATTAGATCGTACGAATTCATACGAATTGGCCACTAAATAAAAAAGTTACGAATTGCCGTGAGATTGTGTTGGTTTCATCACGTTCCATGCAGTGCAGGAGCGTTTTTGGAGCACTGGTGTGTCCCACATTAATAGATGTTCATTCATTTTCCTTCGGCTTAGTCCAGGGGTGTCAAACGTACAACCTGCGAGTCGGATCAGGCCTGCAAACAGGTTTAATCTGTCCTGCGAGATGATTTTGTAAAGTCTCAAAACGCTCTGCAATTTTTCAATAAAAGAAGCTGCTGTTCCAATTGTGTCCACAACTTCAAACAGTTAATTTCATCTGATAAAGCAGGGATTCTCAACCAGTGAGCACTAGTGGGCCTCAGCGATCCTACAGGTGGGCCACGAATTTAAAATTAACTCAATATAATATTATAATTTTTGGATTTCATTATTAATATGCTATATTAAAACTCGTAAGTCTGTTCATTCACAAACTATGCGTAAAGTGAAAGTGAAAGTCTCTCTTTGTGTATTATTGTGTGAATAAGTAATATATCTGCATAGTTGTCCAAATTAATATATATATGGCAAGGCAGTGGCGCAGAAGGTAGTGCTGGCGCCTCACAGCAATAAGGTCGCTGGTTCGAACCTCGGCTCAGTTGGTGTTTCTGTGTGGAGTTTGCATGTTCTCCCTGCCTTCGCGAGGGTTTCCTCTGGGTGCTCCGGTTTCCCCCACAATCTAAAGACATGTGGTACAGATGAATTGGGTAGGCTAAATTGTCCATAGTGTGTGAATGTGTGTGTGGATGTTTCCCAAAGATGGGTTGTGGCTGGAAGGGCATCTACTGGGTAAAAACTTGCTGGATAAGTTGGTGGTTCATTCTGCTGTGGTGACCCCAGATTAATAAAGGGACTAAGCCGACAAGAAAATGAATGAATATATATATATATATATATATATATATATATATATATATATATATATATATATATAACATTTGTACATATATTTATAATAAATAAAGGTTTAAATGAGCATTTCATACAAATATTTTTGAGAAAAGATATTTTTCAGGTTTGCTACAAAAATTGATCAGAGAAAAAAGTGGGCCCAAAGTGAAAAAGGTTGAGAATCCCTGCCATAAAGAATTCTGAATCAGCATCAGTTTTACAATCTTCTCAGAGAGAAAGACCACATCTATAGCCTGCCATACCACAATGAGGTGTTTTCACAAGGAAATGTAACTATTTCACATTTTGTCAGTTTTGTGGCTAATTCATACAAGTTCAGTTGTGCGAATATGTTCGTTATAAAAAAAGAGGCGTGGCATCCACACCCCTAAACCCAACTATCATTGGTGGATGAGCAAAGTGTGCTGAATTGTACGAATGAAGTTGTGTGAATTCACATAAATAAGCTAAATCAGAAAGTTACGAGTTTCTGTGAGATCGTGTTGTCCTCACGCTCAAGCTTTATGTTGAGCATATTAAAACAAAGAAAACAATCTTAAGTTGTTGTTTTTAGGTTATACATACCATGATTTTACTGGTCTGGCCCGCTTGGGAATAGATTTTCCTCCATGTGGCCCCTGAGCTAAAACGAGTTTGACACCCCTGGCTTAGTCCCTTTCTTCATCAGGCGTTGCCACATCGAAATTAACCGCCAACTTATCCAGCATATGTTTTTACCCAGAGGATGTCCTTCCAGCCAAAAGCCAGTCCTGGGAAACATCCACACACTCTTATTCACACATATACACTACAGCCAATTGACCTTACCCAATTCACCTATAGTGAATGTCTGAACATGCAAACTCCACACAGACAGGATAACTGTCCTAGCCAGGACGCGTACCAGCAACCTTCTTGCTGTGAGGGCACACTGTAAAGACTGAAAACTTAAACAAATTACTTTGACTTGTTACAATTAAATGAAATAAGTTTGTCACTTAATTTATGACAGTTTTCAGTAATAAATTAATTTAGTTCTTTTAGGTGTAACAAGTTTTAATAATTTATTTACGAAAGCAAGAATGGAACAGTACATACAGTACAGTACAAATCATTCATAAATCATTAATATTGTTAACATAATAATAGTAAAATAATTTCCTTCTCATCTATAATAATAAAAATAATAATACGTTTATGTTTTGTGGCAAGTACAGGTATAGCTCACTAGTAGCGAACAATACTTTTACTTGCCATAAATTGCAAAAACACTTGTCACACTTAAAATAAATAATTAATAAATAATTAAGTTTGTCAAAAATAATTAATTTAACTGTAACAAGTCGAAGTAATTTGTTTAAGTTTTCACTTTTTACGGTGCCATGGGCGTAGATTTAGGGTGGACTGAGGGGATGCGTCCCCACCAATACCTGCCAGCTATTGAAATGTCCCCACCAATAATTTAATCCACTTTAAAAAAAAAATCATGCAATCGTGCTGTCAACATTAACCTAGCCATGCAGAAAGCAATAATATCCAGTCTTCCCGCCCCTAAAACACATATGGATCTAATATAAGACATGTTTAAATTGTGCTATGGCTAAAATAAACAGAAGTCCTTATTAAACTCTCTCTTTATCAGCTAATACACATTTTTAACATTACATTTTCAGGCCTGTAGCCAGCTTGTTTTCTGAAAAACTGAACCTTTTTTGCAGTTATTTGCCTGATTTCTATTTAATAATGAGGTATAAATATTGCATTTTAGTGACATTTTAAGAACTAACTTTTGCTGGATTGTCTTGTCGGATAGTTATCATAACCTCTCTTTTTGATGTACCAAAAAATGTTTCCAACCATTCTGTCACATAGCTTACCATACTATTTTACTATTTTAAGTGTTTATTTACAAAGGTGCATTTAAACTGTATGTTTTATATTACAGTTTTATAAATAATGAAAATTTTGAATAAAAAATATGAAAAGAAACTTATTTCAAAAATACACTTTTACTATCATCTATCATTACATTTTATTTAGAAATCTGTTATTTTAAATTAAACACTGAAGCCTACAGGCAAATATCAAACTGGCCAGTACAATTAACTTTCCTCAGTCAGAATTTGGCCATTTGAATAATAAGAAAAATATTAACACATAAAAAAACATAATAATAATCCAACTTTTGGTCTTTCGAACCATCAGAACATCTCTTGGCTGCAGGCCTGAAACTTTATAAAATGTATTGTATGAAGAGAGGATTAATTAATTTATTTTAATAGCAGTTAAATAAATAATATCAGCATTATATAAATATTATTTGATTCACACGTCCCCACCAATGTCAAGTGCTAACCCTTGAGCCACTGTGCCGCCTTTAATAGATGTTATAATAGCATATGTACAGTGTAAAATAGCCGGCTGTTATCACGTAATAAGTATTAATTCTTAAAAATAAAATTTATTTTTGTTATTGTATAAGCCATGTGAATGTACATTATGCTTATTAAAATTAAATAATTAAACAAAAAATATTTCAGTTAAAAGATTGTACTGATATTACAGAGATTTTTTTGGATTTCCAAAAAAAATAAAAAATCTAAGTAGTGGTAAACAATTTATTTGGGCTGAATTTAAACAAATTAAGTTAAACATTACTCAGTTTAATTTGTTTAAAATCAACACATAATTAGTTTGCAACAATTTTGCAGACATGATTTTTTTTTTTCAGCGTAGCTCATGCAATGCAATGTTTAATGAGAAACGCAACTGCTGGTATCAGTGATTTTCAAAGTAGACAAGTACTTTCAAAGTAGTATTTAGGGGGTGGGGGTTTCCATGCAGTACTACATTGAATGGATTTTCACCACATACTTATGCAGACAGATCTCGATGTAATATAAAACTTTTCATTTTTAAATATGACTTGGTTATTATCTTATCTTAACAAAACAATCGTTCTAGTATACGAGGGAGTCTCAATAGATGAGCAATATGTTATCCAGCATTGCTTCTCTCAATGTTTGTTGTGACCTTAGAGTGATGAGATTGTCTGATCAATCAGAATCAAGTGCTTCAGAGAGCCGTGTAATAATGAGTCGCTTTATATTCAGAAATCATACAAATTGCCATTTTGAAACCCAGACAGTTGTGGAAATAACCAAACCACATCACTGGGGGTGGGAGGGGGTTCCATGTACTTTTGTTATCAATATCTATCTATTGTAAGTGTGTATGTGTCAATCTTAAATTGTCTACAAAAAAAAAATGGCTGAAATAATCATTTGGGAAGACCAATATGACAAACAAAAAAAGCAGTAACAGTTAGATTGACTAAAGCTTTACATAAATAAATCAATTATAAGCAGAAAGACAATTAAGTTAACCTTTTTATTTTAGATGTATTTATTATTTAAATCAATATATAATTTCTTACAATTGAGATTGTAAACCCTAACCGAGAAACTTACCCTAAACTTATAGCACAATTTATAAAGCAATTAATTCTTATAGCAAAACCACTCACCGAGTTTGCAAAATGAAAAGCACGAACAATGCTCTGCACTCAGTTTGCAATTTTGCAACACATACTTTGCAAAATTGTACTAAATTCAGCGTAACTGCTTTACACTGAATTTCCAAATGATCAACACACTCCTAGCAAAACTATACACATGTGTGGCTGTTATTGACACTATTTTGCCAACTGTCTGGCACACTGTCACATATGAAAACTGTTTTAGATAATCAATTCACTTGCAATCATCCGAAGCCCTTATAACACTGCAGACTTTATTGAATTTCTGGACACCTTTTATAACATGCTCACTCATGTTCAGACACTATAGCAGACCAGATACGTCATTATGTGGGACAATGTTTCCATAGGGCTGCTTTGGTCCGCAACTGGTTTACAGATCACCCACTCTTCACTGTACTCAACCTTCCCCCCCATACACTTCATTCTTGAATCCAATTGAAGAGTTCTTCTCTGCCTGGCGCTGGAAGGTCTATGACCGTCATCCCCATCAATGCATAGTATTTTTACAGGCAATGAAGAAGGCATGTGGGGACATTGACCAGGGATCATGTCAGGCTTGGATACAGCACTCTAGAAGATAGTTTTCCTGGTGCCTTGGACTAGAGGACATCGCATGTGATGTAGATGAAATGTTGTGGCCGAGCCAAGAGATACGACACGAGTCTGATTTTTTTTTTTCTCAGTGAAATTACTAGTTGGTAATTTGACTTGGAAAAACACTTAAATAAACACCAGAACTTGGAGTTTGGATCCCTGTATGTTCACAAAACTATGAGAAAGGTATGACCTCAAACTGACATAGTCTAGCTTGTGCTCAAAGAAGGCAAAAGCCAGATGTAGTTTTTATTCATTGCATCAGTGTGTTGTTGGCGCATTGTTCGCTTATTAATGTGATGACTTGTGTTAAATGTTTGATACAAAAATACAATTTTTACAAAGATTTGAAGAGCTAAGCAAGGTTTATTAGCTTTTGCAAGAGAACTAAAATGTTTTGCAGATTTGATGAAGGGTTTTCTTATTGGTGTGTAGAGTTTTGCAAAAATAGCCAATAGTTACTAAAAATGTGCTTAAGCCATCAGAAAAAAATGTAAGTGTGAACAAAGGCCTCCTTTATATTCAACAGATTTAAACATTTGGTTAATAAGTTAATAGTTTAAATAAGAGGGAAAAAATCTGAAAAAAATAAAAAAATGAAAGCAATACATGAGTCATACAGTGCCAGTGGGACTGCCAAGCGTCGTGTGACAAGCCTGATCTTATATATATATATATATATATATATATATATATATATATATATATATATATATATATATATATATATATATATATATATATATATTTATATATATATATATATATATATATATATATTTATATATATATATATATATATATATAGCTTGCAATTAAAAAAAAAACCCTTGCTGATGAGTCACTAAAAATATGTTTGTATTAATCTTTTAAAAAGGCATGAAAATTCAGCATTAAATAAACTTGTGTAGCTTTAATTTGTCACAGTGATGCCTTTTGTGTTATCTATCATGTCCACCAAAGTGTTTTTTTAATTATTATCATTAAATGCGAGTACAGAATAATACATACAGCAGTATACAAAACAATTAACAAAAATTAACCATGTACATTAAGTATTTTTTCAGCAGTGGGATGTCTTAAGAGCTTTGAGATTATTCTGTATTAAAGTCAGGGAATCATTTCATTTTCCTTTGGCTTATTCCCTTTATTCATCAGGGGTCCTCACAGCAGAATGAACTGCCAACTAATCCAGCATATGTTACAGTATAACAGTATGTATACAGCGGATGCCAATTAGTTTATTCAAGTCACCTATAGCGCATGTCTTTGAACTGTGGGGAGCACCCGGAGGAAAACAACGCGAACACAGGGAGAACATGCAAACTCCACACAAATATGCCAACTGACCCAGCCAGGACTCGAACCAGCGACGTACTTGCTCTGAGGTGACAGTGCCAACCACTGAATTATCGTGTCACCCATCTGAAAATCATGAAAATCATTGAAAAAGGGTTTACAATTTGGTGCAGTCAGCATAAGTTTTGTTTTGTGAATGTGGCATTTTCCAGTTAACATAACAATTTTTGTTATTTTGTCCATTGCAATGCATAAATGAAAGCATTTGATCAGTTATACTGATAAACTTATACCCACCAGAGTGTTTTAGACATGTGAAAATGCCAGCGACACATCTAAAATCAGCCAGAAGAGGGCGATTTAGAGTTGAACAAAACATAAAGGGTCAAACGAAAATGTGTATCTAAGAAAACAACTGATAAAAAGATTAATGTAAGGGTGAATGCTGGTAGACAACTATTTCATATGTCTGTAGCTAATACACAAGATGGAACATGCAGAATTGAACCATTATTGACAAGCTCACTCTTTTCAGAGATCATTTAGGGAGACTGAGTCATATTTGCATGAAAATCAATTCTTGACACAGAACAATGCTTCTGTCAAATGCATAAGCGCACTTTATTAGTATTATTTGGCGGCTGGTGCTGTTCCTCTAACAGCTCTTTAATAGGCAGCCAAGTTTGCACTTGCTGAGGTTTCTCATAGAATATAATTACATACATTCTGCATCTCCAAGATAAACCTTCTATTATTTTTTACAAACTTTTGAGGAAACAGTTTTGAAAAACAACACACAAAATATATTAAAATTAACTTTAAAGGGCACCTATGATGAAAACCAACTTTTGTAAGCTGTTTGGACAGAACTGTATGTATGTAGGTGTAGTGTGTCCAGTGTCATATTGGAGGGATTTAAACCCAACAAGTCTCTTTTAAATTTCCTGACATTAAAATAGGACCCATATGCAAGTAATATTGATGTCCACCGCAACGTGACGTAAGAGTGCAGTTTTCCCTGCCCATTGAATTGATTGACCGGTGCCATGTTTCTATAATAACCTGTATACGCATGACCACAGAATATTTTCGCAAATAAACTGGGATTAAAATATTTTTATAAATACTCTGTGATTTTTATACATTTATAAGTTTAAAACTTTTTAAAAACAGCATGTTTGTAATAAAGAGAGTAAAATTGATGTGTAATTCTTAGCCGCTATAATTACCACGGATGCATGGTGTCATTAAACACTAATATGTGTGTGCATTTGTGTGAGACTTATCATTTCAGAAAGGCTTGAATAAACTCCACCACAAATACATGAAATAAACTTGCTCTGTATTTTTAGCCCCTTTCACACATACAGGTAATTTTCCGGAAAGGTCTGTATGTGTGAGCAGGTTCTTTTTGAAAATACCAGTAAATATTCGTTTTAGTCTACTTATAAAAAGTATAACAATCTTTGATAGGAAAAACCATGTGACTTACTCCAAGTGATGTCACTTCTTCTGGCGTGAAACTCTAGAAGGCATTGAGGTAAGTTGATCGGAGAGAACAATAATAAAAAAAAGTTAAGGACACAGCAATAGTAGATGAATTAATTGTCAACGCTGTTATTTAGATATTTTAGTGAATTTCTTATTCATTCTTTAAAGAAATAATATGATGAAAATACATCAAATTTGGCAGCAGGGTGGCGCAGTGGATAGCACAACGGCCTCACAGCAAGAAGGTTGCTGGTTTGAGTCCTGGCTGGGTCAGTTGCCATTTCTGTGTGGACTTTGCATGGTCTACCTGTGTTTGCGTGGGTTTTTTTCTGGGTGCTCCGGTTTCCCCCACAGTCCAAAGACATGGTGAGTTGGGTAAGCTAAATTGTCTGTAATGTATGTGTGTGAATGAGTGTGTATGGATGTTTCCCAGTGATGGATTGCAGCTGGAAGGGCATCCACTCCCTAAAACATGTGCTGGATAAGTGGCCAGCCCAGATTAATAAAGAGAAAAAGCCAAAAAGAGAATGAATGAATACATCAAACTCTGTTTTAGACATGCCATTTAAGATTAGCATCTTGAGCTAAAGCACAAAATTGTGGAAAATGTCAACTGTTGGTGATTAAAAAAGTTTAACGATTTAAAGAACAATTAGTACAGAATCCAATATTCCCAATCATATTTAACATTTTGCTTAAATTAATAGGCTAACGGATTCAGATTATTGTAAATTATTTACTGAATGTCATTTAGTTCAAGAAAATAAATCGAAAATGTTTGAAATGGACCTGCAATTTTGCAATAAGAAAATCATGTGAGAGTTTGCTGTTTGGCCTCAGATATTGGTTAAACCCCTACATGTTAGCTTGTATTGAATTGTCACTATAATACTTATGAGATCAACATCTTCACTGTCCCTCCACTGACAATGTCTATCATTTTTGAGTAACCAATCAATGACAGGTATATGTGAAATATTTGGAAATATCTGTGTCAGATTAATGACAAATATCAAGCTTGAGGTAAAAGTTGCATAAATTCTGTTATAATTGTTCAGGCTGAGGTTGTCTTGCCAAACATATGACTAGAATCAGACAGGCCTTATACAGTATGTTCTTCTGTTTAACAACTTTATGAAAAAAAATTAAGTCACCTCTTGATGTTTTCATGCAGTCTGAATGCAGCCTTGCTGTGTCTGTGTAGGACAGCCCATAGATGGCGCAATGGTCACAACAAGTAGTAAGGTTTATGGCAGATTCCAGAAGTTTTGCGAATTACAGAGGAATTTAGAGGGGTTTAATCCACGTGATTGAGATAGAATAGTGTATGCTAAATGTGTGTGTGTGTTTACTGCTCACTCAAAACGTGTGTTTCATTTGGATGGGTTAAAAAAGAACAGGGAACCAATTTCGAGTATGGGTAAAAGCATACTTGACAGCTCATAAATTTTTTTTTTTATAAATAAATTTAAATTTGAACCCCTCTCCCCCTATAATGGTTCATACCACTTTCAATTCATGCTTGTGCCCAGTATGGTTGCAGGAAAATATTCGGTTGGCAGTCTAAACAGGCAGATCTAACCAACCTATAGGGAATCACCAACCTACGTCACACATGACGTCACACGGGTTCAACCACGCATACAGGTTGCAAAAAAAGAGGGGTTGCAATAGCAAACATGTCGTGTTGTGCTGTAGGATGCCGAATTCAAGTCTAAAAAAAAAACTTACATTTACCCGTACACCACACTGCTTTTAATGCCAACCGCAGACGTCTTTGGCTAACAGCCATCATAAGAGCTGAATGGAGTGAGGACTTAATTACAAATGCCCGACTCTGCAGTTCTTATTTCCATTTCTACGCTATGCTGAATCATACACATTACTCGTTTTTGATTGCAGCAATGATTTCAGTAAAAACTGTTAAATATGATGAATTAAACTGCGAACACTAAATGCTTAGAATGAAATGTAAAAATGTAAGTTCACATACCTTGCCGTACAGGTGCAGTTCGCTGTCAGAACGCAGTTGTTTTGCTTGTTGATGATAACCCAGGCCTTGTATCAGTTCTGTCTTTTTTTTCTTGTCTTTGACTAGACAGAATCTCGGTTTTTAGCACTAGAAACCCACATAGCAAAATTGCTCTGGCCCACACAATCAGTTTTTGTTTGGCTCAAATGCCGCAGTGAATTATGGTACATGACTGGACCAAGTCTGGCTTCCATACAAAGGCCAAACATGGACCATATCTGGGCCAAGTCTCGGCCAAGTTAACAACTTACCAACTGAACTGGGCCAGATATGTTGGTGTGTCATGACTGCAATGAAATGAATTAACCCCTGAATCATTGCATTTTAGGCTTGCTGTGGGCGTGCTTTTTCTCAAAGCGTCCTGATTGGTTGAATAGTTTTTCTTTATTTGCAAATAATATACTTGCATTTTAAATGTGGGTCAAGATAGGCCAAACTTACATGGCCCACATGTTCATCATTAACATCTGGCCCAAATACTACATTTTACATCTGGCCCTAGTATTATGTGCCGCCTTAACGACGGTGCCACCTCTGCCAAACCCGGGCCATGTTTAGCCCACATGCTGGATGAATGCCTGCTGTATTATGTCAAATCTGGGCCAGAATTCTATGCTACCTGGGAAGTTTTGAATCTGGTAATCATGGATTGTTATTTCTTGCACATGACCACACAAAACAAAATTGTTGTCATTTAAAGACTTGTTGGCCTTTAACATCTCTCTAGTAAAATCATGTGGCGTTTCAATGAGATAGTTGTATATTTCAGGATGGATGCTTGGCCATTTCATCTTATTCAATATCCATTGGGAGGGTGCTATCACAAATGGACCTGTCAGACGAACGCCACTCACCTAACGTTACTTTGGCCGCTTAACTGTGCATATCACTGGGTGACAAGCTGTTATAATACGCTAAAAACATTATGTTAATGACATATATAATATGTACCCAATATAAATTATCTCTAATATAACAACAAACTCTGCACCGCATCGGATGTCATAGCCTCGCTGTAAATGCTAGCACTCCCGTTTTTTCTGCATCCTCGCTGCGTGCGCATCCTGAATATTTACCAACCAGTGGTTCGTCTATAGATACTGTAACTGACACTTTTTAATTAATTAAATTTTATTTTATTTTTTATTTTTTTGCAAAAGAACTGTTTGTATCTACAATACAGCCAGGGTGCGAATGGTGTTTAGGGGGATTGACTTTATCCTCCTTTAAGGATATCAAAACAAGATGTATGGGGGGAGAAGGGTCTGTATTCAATATTCTGTATTTAATATTATTTTATAATAATGTTAATAATTAAAATAATAGATATCCATTTAACCACCCCTACAACGGTTCATACCATTTTGAATGCGTAATAGCACCAATGCATCTAAACCCAAAAAAAGTCATTCAACAGTCTGAAATTGGTGGATTAAGAGCACCGATAGACACCGTAAGAGTTCACAAGACTGATTTCTCATGAATAGGTGTTTGTTTCTACACATAGCCTAAAAATAAAGTCAAATTAGATGCATAGTTTGCCCTAAAGTAAGGCGAAACAGCTAATCAGGTTAGAATACACCAAATAGCCTAACCCTGAAAACATAAATACATTTTATTAATAAATAATATATAATCTAAATAAATACATAAACTTGATTAAGTAATACATGAAGCATGTATTACACAAACTAACATTACAGAAAATGTTGACCCCCACGATCGTCTATGTACAATTGCCACATTGAATATAGCCTAGCTTTAAAGTAAAGTTAGATTCATGTTGTGTATTTAAACGGTGAGTGTAATATTTTATTATCATCTATTTATCACTGAAGGGATGCAAATGTCACTGTACATCAAAATAGGTTGTCTTTTAGAATCACCTGTTGAAATAGACCTTTTTATTCACACACATACGCTACAGCCAATTTAGCTAATTCAATTTGCCTATAGTGCATGTCTTTGGACTGTGGGGGAAACCGGAGCACCCGGATGAAACCCATGCCAACACAGGGAGAACATGCAAACTCCACAAAGTAATGCCAACTGACCCAGCTGGGACTCGAACAAGCGACCTTCTCACTGTGAGTCGAAAGTGCTAATCACTAAGCCACCGTGTCAACAATGTCTTCAGTTTATTTTCCATTCTGCAAAATCCACATTTTACATTTCTCTTGCCCCCCACCTTTTTCATGGTCATAAATAAGCAAGCTTGCTCCGTTATTTCTTCCTCTTCAACAAGAAACAGATGGAAAAATCAAACATCTCATCTCAGATGGAAGCTGTCTTCCGCCTGCCAAGCTTTCATTACTATTATGCTCTGTCTGCAACCAATTTCAGTTATTGCCGCCTGTGTGCATACAGATGTTGCCAGGACACATCCAACCTCATGCTCCAAGAAAAACATCTGTCCGCACAAATTATAATCAAAAGTTACTGACTGATGCAGAAAGACCCTTCAAACTCATCTCTGTGATGAATTTATTGACTGTTGTCATGCCTGTAGCGGAGGTCTCATCCTCTGGGGCCAGTTGTTCAAAAGTAATTTGATCAGATTTAAACACAAAACAACAAAAAATATCAAAATCTTGGCTTGGCTTCGACATTGAGCCAAACTTCAGCATATGCTGTTCAAAACAAGACTGTGGTGGGAAGAAAAAGGTGTCTGTCCTAATCAGGGTAAATTCTGTCCATTCCATATCCGTTTTCAAACCAAAAAAGGAAAAAATATTTTTTTTGTTTTTTTTTTGCTCACAAAAAAAAGAAAAAAAAAAGAAAAAAAAGACAAGAAAAAAAAACGACTTTAAAATTCTGTATACATATGTAGGCAGTGCTGAAATAGCCTTTTTCCTCACATTGGTCAACCAAATCTGAGCTTGATGTCACCCTCAAAATAATAGTCCTCTGCGATCAGCACCCAGGCTTTTAATTATTATTATTTAATTAATGAATTATATATATATATATATATATATATATATATATATATATATATATATATATATATATATATATATATATATATATATATATATCGTCTTGCTGCTGTGCACCTGATGCTGAGCAAAGATGGCCATTTCCGAGCAGCACCTGGTTTGCATGATTGTTTCAGAGCCACTGTAGGCCTAAATAATAATAATAATTAATATTGTTTACTTGGAGGTTTTTTATTGGTTAGTATTTTTAATAGTTGTCAGCAAGACCAAAAAAAGAACACGTATAAAGAGGACTATTATTTTGAGGGTGAAGTCGCAAGCTCAGATTTGGTTGGCCAATCAGAGGAAAAAGGCAGTTTCAGCACTGCCTACATGTGTAAAATGAATTTTAAAGTCGTTTATCTATCGTTTATTTATCTCGAAAAACCCAAAAATGTCTGTTTTCTTAATTTTCCTTTTTTTGTTTGAAAACGGATTTGGAATTGACAGAAGAAACCCAGATTTGTCCTCTTACTGATATCTTATTTTTTGCATCTTTATCACACTTTGTTTGAGATAGTCAAACTAATTTAAATATCAGTCAAAGATAATATAAGTAAAAGTCATGCAGGTTTGAAATTAAAGTTTCTATTATTAAGAAAAACTAAATTCAAAATTGCACTGCCCTTTGTAAAAAAGTGTTTGCCCCCTAAATCTAATAACTGGTTGGGCCAGCCTTATAGCTCGTTTTCTTTCCACTGACTGGTACAGTACGATACGAGTCACCTTTATCAGGCTTGCGTTTCCACTGCCTGAAGGGTACCAAGGGAAGTGGTGTATGACAAAAAGTTTTAGTTGCCGTTATTCTCACTCAAGAAAATGTCTACAGTAAAGCTGTACAGGTCGTTCACATATCATACAAGAAGCACTTCTCACAAAGAGATGCTTTATACACATAAATACTTGTGTGTAAATGTTCATTACTAAGTTTTCCATGAACAGGTTTTGATTATGACTACAAATCAATGAATAAAATAAAAATAAAATAAATAAATAAATGCATCTTATATGAACACAAACAGTCCCTTACAGTCTCGGATATGTTACCACTTACAGAAAAAACTACACACAGCATACATTGAGTCCTTATTTAGGTTCAAAAAACAACATGCAACATATAGCCCACAGTCAGTGCAAACCTCTCATCTGTGTCTGTAATCTTCATCAGCACATGTAACCTCTGTTAGAAAGTAATTCCATCATTCTGAGTTCATAAGAGTCCAAAAGGTGATGATAAACATGGCAGTTTGTTCATGATTCAGGTTGCTGAAACAATTTGCTACTTTGTTTTATCTGGCTTCTCCTTTGTTTTTCGCACTTCACTCTCGCCTTTTTCCGTTTCTGAAAGGATCGGATTTCGGAAGCGCTTTAATAATCACGTTATTATCCTCTTAAGAAGCTTAAGAAGTTCGTTATTTCAAATATAGACGTGCACACGAGCGATCATGAGCTCCCTGAAGAAAGCAAAACTGTTTGTGCTTTTAGACCAAGTGTGCCGCAAGCCTGCGTTTGAGTGAAGGTCTCGGCCGTTAGATCGCCCCCTGGGGGCTGGCTGCAGTACAAGTCATAAAGCCCGCCTCCTCCGTGTTAATGAAGGAGTCTTGAGCCCAAATAAAAAAAATTATTACATTTGCAATAAAATGTCCCGAAAGATGTTTCTGGTCGATTAAGGCACTGGTTATTGTGCTGAAATAGGTGCAGATCTTCATTTTTGTAAACAGTTTGTTTTTAGCAGTAATTTAATGCTGGGCGTGTCATCGTGATTGACAGCTGTGATTGACAGTTTCTCAAAGCAGCGCCTCTGAGCTTCGGCAGGAGACTGAAGTGTTATTATTCGATTTCTGTGTTATTTTACCATGACAAAATGAGTTCAGCAGTAAACTACAGTTTCTGACATACATGATCTGGGTGAACACTGTTTATTCGCTAAGTTCAGGGCTTTTTTCGGGCTTAATTGGTTTGCTGATACACGCCTAACCACCCAGATAGCAAAACACAGTTCCGGCTAGATTCTCGCCTGCCGGAGACTTATCCTTAGAGCTCAGACTGACTACCTCTGCTGGACCTACTCCGGATGCCTGGACTCACTGCCCGATTCCAGCCCGAGTCAATCGAGCCAGATGCGGCGGCCGAGCGAGCCGGCGCTGCCGCATGCGAGCCGGAATCAGCCCGCGACGCCGCGAGTAGGTTATGCGCTGCGGCCCGGAGCTGGCGCGATTGAATATATAAAACCCTCATATTTGTTAACGTTATTACATCCATTTGTGTTGATATGACAGCAAACGCATGCTGAGAAGTTCGGGGGGCGTGGTTGATTTTAAATAAAGCGTTTGGTTGGAAGCTCGACTCCGCTCATTTTCGCGGCTCCTCCTCTGGCTCCATCAGACAGTCCTTCTGCGCATGTCAAGGCTCCAATTTCAGCAGTCTTTTGCGACAGTTTGTGCCCGTCAAGCAGGCGTTTTGCCCTCAAGGCGTTCAATGGGAAAAAGGGCTGTCGCGTTGTCCATATTTTTTACAGTCATTGTTTTAGACGGCCTCATAAAACAAAAACAGAACACGGCCGATTTTGTTCCTCCTGGCTTTGTGGCTGTACATCAAGACAACGACAAAGTTTGTTTGAGCTTGGGTTGACCATGGCTCATTATTATATGCATATAGTATTACAATGTTCATTTGTTTTAATTCTGGCTAGCTCCACGAGCGAGTGATGATTCTCTGTAAACCAATAGCGTTCAGCTGCGTGTCCAGCTCCGCCATTTGGTACCCTTTAGTCCTGCTAGGTACCCTTTGCAAGGGGTAACCAAAAAGTGTTACAGTGTGTTTCGCTTTTAAATACCTTTTGACAGTGGAAACGGCCTTAAAAACATACCGAACCGAACCGTACCACTCAGTGGAAGCCATAAACAGCAACAACTGCAATCAAGTGTTTTCTTTGCATAACTTGCAATGAGTCAGTTACAGCGGTTTGTTAGAACATTGGCCCACTAATTTTTTGCTAAATTGTTGTAATTCAGCCACATTGGAGGGTTTTTGAGTATAAATTACCTTTTAAAAGTCATGCCACAGCATCTAAATTCAGGACTTTATAACTGGCTCATTCAGGTTGGCGCCAGTGGTGTTTCTACGTCGACACATGCACTCCGGTGATTACAGCAACCTGAGTTTGATTCTGCCTTGCAGTCCTATGCCAATCGTTCTCCTCTCTCTGGTCCCCATGCTTTCCTCCCCGTTCATTCTACTTTCCTATTCAAAAAAGGTGAAAACACTGTTAACCAGCCCAAACATGACAATCATTGATCATTTTTAGCAACAAAAATGATTTGAAATATTTCAGTCTCAGTGTCAGTTTAGTGTCACTATTTACGTTTTGAGTCTCCAATTTGGCCGATTGATGAAGCATTGTAAAAACACTCTATAACACAAAATGAAATGTTAATTCACGAAACTAAAAGAATTAACTTTGGTTGATGTTTGTGACAAACAGAGATATTTCATCTTCTTCAGAGTTCTTTAAAACATACCAAACTCTTC
Organism: Danio rerio; assembly: GCF_052040795.2. Taxonomy (NCBI): domain Eukaryota; kingdom Metazoa; phylum Chordata; class Actinopteri; order Cypriniformes; family Danionidae; genus Danio; species Danio rerio. Next base: position 10,004,043 of record NC_141034.1, read on the forward strand.
TGTCCTCTTTCTCAGCTGAGGTTACTTCTGCAAAGCAGACGTATTACCGTCTGAAAATCAACAATGCCACTAATCCTCGCCTACTTTTTAAAACATTTTCCTCCCTCCTCTATCCTCCTCCTCCACCCGCATCCTCCACACTTACTACTGATGACTTTGCTACATTCTTTTTGCACCAAAACTGCAAAAATCAGTGCTCAATTTGCTGCACCTACAACAATCACGCAAGATCCAACACCAACACCACACACACTCACCTCTTTTTCTCAGCTCTCTGAGTCTAAGGTGTCCAAACTTGTTCTATCTAGCCATGCAACCACCTGTCCACTCGATCCTATTCCCTCTCATCTCTTGCAAGCCATCTCTCCTGCAGTCATACCAACACTGACTCACATAATTAACACATCTCTTGACTCTGGTTTATTCCCCACTACATTTAAGCAGGCTAGGGTAACCCCACTGCTAAAGAAACCCAACCTGGACCATACGCTACTTGAAAACTACAGACCAGTATCCCTGCTTCCATTCATGGCCAAGATTCTGGAGAAAGTAGTGTTCAATCAAGTTCTGGACTTTCTTACTCAAAACAATCTCATGGACAACAAGCAATCCGGCTTTAAGAAAGGCCACTCAACTGAGACTGCCCTGCTCTCGGTCGTGGAGGATCTCAGACTGGCTAAAGCAGACTTTAAATCATCAGTCCTCATTTTGCTGGACTTGTCAGCTGCTTTTTGACACTGTCAACCACCAGATCCTGCTATCTACGCTCGAGTCACTGGGCGTTGCGGGCACTGTTATACAATGGTTCAGATCTTACCTCTCTGACAGGTCATTCAGGGTGTCTTGGAGGGGAGAGGTGTCCAACCTACAGCATCTAAACACTGGGGTACCTCAAGGCTCTGTTCTTGGGCCACTTCTCTTCTCCATCTACACATCATCTCTAGGACCAGTCATCCAGAGACATGGATTCTCCTACCACTGCTATGCTGATGATACCCAGCTATACCTCTCTTTTCATCCTGATGATCCCTCGGTTCCAGCTCGTATCTCAGCCTGCCTGTTGGATATTTCACACTGGATGAAAGATCATCATCTTCAGCTGAACCTCGCAAAAACGGAAATGTAGTTTCTGCCAACCCGACTCTACACCATAACTTTTCAATCCAGATGGATGGGGCAACCATTACTGCATCCAAAATTGTGAAAAGCCTTGGAGTAACGATTGATGACCAACTAAACTTCTCTGACCACATTTCTAGAACTGCTCGATCGTGCAGATTTGCACTCTATAACATCAGAAAGATCCGACCCTTCTTATCTGAACATGCAGCTCAACTCCTTGTTCAAGCTCTTGTTCTCTCCAAACTGGATTACTGTAACTCTCTACTAGCTGGGCTTCCAGCTAACTCTATCAAACCTCTTCAGCTGCTCCAGAATGCAGCAGCACGAGTTGTCTTCAATGAACCTAAAAGAGCACATGTCACTCCGCTGCTAGTCCGTTTGCACTGGCTGCCAGTTGCTGCTCGCATCAAATTCAAAACTCTGATGTTTGCCTACAAAGTGACTTCTGGCCTAGCACCTTCTTATCCGCACTCACTTCTGCAGATCTATGTGCCCTCCAGAAACTTGCGTTCTGTGAATGAACGTCGCCTCGTGGTTCCATCCCAAAGAGGGAAAAAAATCACTTTCGCGAACGCTCACGCTCAATCTGCCCAGTTGGTGGAATGAACTCCCTAACTGCATCAGAACAGCAGAGTCACTCGCTATTTTCAAGAAACGACTAAAAACTCAACTATTTAGTCTCCACTTCACTTCCCAATCTGCAATTGCCTCTTTGAATATCACACTAACTGTACAAAAAAAAAACTACTAATACTTCCCTTCTTAGACTTTACAGACCTGAAACTTGCCTTTAGTACTTATTCATTGTTGCTCTTAGTTGTGTAAATTGCTTCCTTGTCCTCATTTGTAAGTCGCTTTGGATAAAAGCGTCTGCTAAATGACTAAATGTAAATGTAAATGTAAAAAAGTTCATATTTAAACCTAAAGGCATCATGGATGAAATGTGTGATCCCTAAAACAGAGGGGGAGATGTTATACTTCCTCAGCTAAGTGTTTTGCACCGTCTGATGATACAGCTGTCCTGTTGGCAGATGGTTTGAATCCTCATGTTCCTACTCCCCCTTGTTAAAGCTTTCAATTTTCTAGAGGCTGACGGCTGTCAGACAGAACAGGAAGCAGTGGACATTGGTTCTGGTTGATCTGGTGGGCATGTGTGTCCAATCAGTTCAGTAAAAGGCTTTCCCCATTCTTCCATCATTCACACACACAAACTGTCATCTGCCTAAGCCGGTGTTTCCTCACATGTGTGCTAATGCTTTTAATTTGCTTTTATTGCTTTTTGCAGCTGGCGCTATCACTTTTCCACTTTCAAAGTGTCGAGTCAATAGAATTATTCTGAATATATCCCCGTTGGAAAGACCTGACCTCTCATTTTGCTTGTCTTAAGCTCATGTCAAAAAACCATTACGATAATAAAAATATAAAGCATGCATTTGGTTACCTATTAAGCATGCAGTATACTGTAAAGATTGGGTTTTATGAGTAAAACTATGACTTAAAATATATAATGCAAAATAAATTACGCAGTTTAAAACCACAATGGTAGAGATAAACAAATACGCACCGTGAAATGGAGATGGACAATTCTAAATTATTCTACAAGGAACTTTTCAGTGCATATTTAAAATGTGCCTTTTTGCCTAAACTTGAACTCATCTTGGCAACTTATGTTTCACATACATGCACTCACCGGCCACTTTATTAGGTACACTTTTTTAGTACCAGGTTGGACCCCCTTTTGTATTCAGAACTGCCTTAATCTTTCATGGCCTAGATTCAACAAGGTACTGGAAATATTCCTCAGAGATTTTGGTCCATATTGACATATTGCCATCACCCAGTTGGTGCAGATTTGTCAGCTGCACATCCATGATGTGAATCTCCTCTTTACCGGATCCCAAAGTTGCTCTATTGGATTGAGGTCTGGTGACTGCGGAGGCCATTTGAGTACAGTGAACTCATTGTCATGTTCAAGAAACCAGTCTGAGATGATTCGCGCTTTATGACATGGCGCGTTATCCTGCTGATAGTAGCCATCAGAAGATGGGTGCGCTGTGGTCATAAAGGGATGGACATGTTCAGCAATACTTAGGTAGGCTGTGGTGTTGACACAATGTATAATTGGAACTAATAGGCCCAAAGTATACCAAGAAAATACCCCCCACACCATTACACCACCACCGCCAGTCTGAACTGTTGATACAAAACAGGATGCATCCATGTTTTCATGTTGTCGATGCCAAATTCTGACCCCACCATCCAAATGAACTAGATGCAGCATGGAAGGGCATCCGTTGTGTAAAACATTTGCTGAATAAGTTGGCAGTTCATTCCTCTGTGGCAACCCCTGATGAATAAAGGGACTATAAGTTGAAGGAAAATGAATAAACGCATGTTGCCGGTTACAGCACTGTCGCCTCACAGCAAGAAGGCCGCTGGTTCGAGTCCCGGTTGGACAAGTTGGCAATTTTGTGTGGAATTTGCATGTTCTCTCGTGTTGGCGTGGGTTTCCTCTTTCGTGCTCTGGTTTTTCCCACAGTCCAAAGACATGCAGTGTAGGTAAATTGGATAAACTTAAATTGGCCGTAGGGTATGAGTGTGAATGTGAGAGTGTATGGGATGCCTAGAAGGGCATCCTCTGCATAAAACATACGCTGGATAAGTTGGTGGTTCATTACGCTGTGGCGACCCTTGATGAATAAAGGGACTAAGCCTAAGAAAAAAGAATCAATGTTGCCAGTTAAAGTGTGTGCATGCACAGTCTGGACTCTAGATGTCCACGTGTGCATACACTAAAAGTGCAGGGCTGTTTCAGCCCAAATTTGTGAAAAATATAGACAAACCCAACCATTGGGTCCTTTTTTTCACTTGATAATTATTTTTTAACAAGCTACACAAATAAATGTTATATTCCATATAGTTTAGAAGAATATTTCTGGTGTCTTTTATGGATCTAGAAATTGTGGGTGCACACAATTATTAAAATGCACGTTTTAAAGCTGGTTCATCCACAAGCAATTCTAGCTAAATCCTTCTCACTGGAGATAAAAATGTTTTCTGATACACTAAAAATAACTCAAACTTTTCTAATATATGGTCAAACCCAACAATTGGTGTAAAATTCATTCATTCATTTTCTTTTCCGCTTAGTCCCTTTATTAATCTGGGAAACCCACACGAATGCGGGGAGAACATGCAAACTCCACACAGAAATGCCAACTGACCCAGCCGAGGCTCGAACCCGCGACCTTCTTGCTGTGAGGCGACAGCACTACCTACTGCGCTATCGCGTCACCCTTGGTGTAAAATTGAAATTTAAAATCAATGTAGTCCAATAATTGGGTTTGTCTAAACTTAAGTAGTGAAGTGTGCACTGCGTTCTTGCGGTATTTAAATATTGTTGCGTTAATCTTGTAAACAGTATAAATCAAAAGATCATGATCCGCACTAAAATAATGACTTTATATTTCTTTATTCCACATTCTCCCGAGATATCCTTGTGTGATTCTCCAGCATTAAAGCCAATGATCTTTTTTTATGTGACGTGTCATGTGAAAGACAACTGGTATGAAGAAATGTCCAGGTTATATTTCACTATAAATGTTCAGATTCTCGTCTAACATAATGTCACATTGCATAAAAACTTAATGGTCCAAAACAGAACAAGATAAAACTTTGCAGCATAACACATCTAAGGATGTGCAACAACTACATGCATCAGCCTGAGTGTGTGTGTGTGTGTGTGTCAGCTTCTGTTGGGTGAAAGGGGTGAAACCTCACATATGGAAAGAAGCTTGGCAGGTTGCAGTTAGTCACACTTCTGCGTCTCTAATTGAATTACCGTTGACAGCGCACCGCGGGCCAGGCTGTGGACTCTAAACACTCAGCGAATGGGGTGGGACGGGGCATGTGCCCTGAAATCAATTACCTGCACAAGGGGATGAACAACTGAACACATCCTGCATGTCAGCGTTCAGAATGACAGCAGCATCTGCAGCCACCTGAATGTACTGACCTCACAGAGGCGCTTCAAAGCGCAGCGGCCTCAGAGCGCCTCTAAATCACCTGTTTGGCTCTGCCACCTGATCCTGAGGCCTACAGTCTTCCAGTGACGGGGATCGGATGGATCAAATGGATGAATGTCACATACAGACAGCTGACAGGGATGCACATAAGGAACATGCATAGACCAATGTTGGTGTAACTTTAATTTTACAACTCCGTTAGATCTCTGGATCTGGTGAGAGTACGTTTAGCTTAGCTTAGCTTAGCATAGGTCACTGAATTGGATTAGACCATTAGCAACCTGCATAAAAATGAGTAAAGAGTATCAGTAATTTTCCTATTTACAGCTTTTGTAGTTGGTTTTGTAGACTCTTTTGTAGTCAAATTGTGTACCAAGACCAAGTGTGCCGCAAGCCTACGTTTGAGTGAAGGTTTCGGCCGTTAGATCGCCCCCTGGGGGCTGGCTGCAGTACAAGTCATAAAGCCCGCCTCCTCCGTGTTAATGAAGGAGACTTGAGCCCAAATAAAAAAAAATATTACACTTGCAATAAAATGTCCCGAAAGATAGTTCTGGTTGATTAAGGCACTGGTTATTGTGCTGAAATAGGTGCAGATCTTCATTTTTGTAAACAGTTTGTTTTTAGCAGTAATTTAATGCTGGGCGTGTCATCGTGATTGACAGCTGTGATTGACAGTTTCTCAAAGCAGCGCGTCTGAGCTTCGGCAGGAGACTAAAGTAGACTGAGATGTTATTATTCGATTTCTGTGTTATTTTACCATGACAAAATGAGTTCAGCAGTAAACTATAGTTTCTGACATACATGATCCTGGTGGAACACTGTTTATTCGCTAAGTTCAGGGCTTTTTTCGGGCTTTATTAGTTTGCTGATACACGCCTAGCCACCCAGATAGCAAAACACAGTTCCGGCTAGATTCTCGCCTGCCGGAGACTTATCTCTTAGAGCTCAGACTGACTAATGTTACCTCTGCTGGACCTACTCCGGATGCCTGGACTCACTACCCAATTCCAGCCCGAGTCAATCGAGCCAGATGCGGCGGCCGAGCGAGCCGGCGCTGCCGCATGCGAGCCGGAATCAGCCCGCGACGCCGCGAGTAAGTTATGCGCTGCGGCCTGGAGCTGGCGCGATTGAATATATAAAACCCTCATATTTGTTAACGTTATTACATCCATTTGTGTTGATATGACAGCAAACGCATGCTGAGAAGTTCGGGGGGCGTAGTTGATTTTACATAAAGCGTTTGGTTGGAAGCTCGACTCTGCTCATTTTCGCGGCTCCTCCTCTGGCTCCATCAGACAATCCTTCTGCGCATGTCAAGGCTCCAATTTCAGCAGTCTTTTGCGACAGTTTGTGCCCGTCAAGCAGGCGTTTTGCCCTCAAGGCGTTCAATGGGAAAAAGGGCTGTCGCGTCGTCCATATTTTTTACAGTCATTGACCAAGACTGGCAGAAAATGAGAGTTGCTTTTTCCTTGGCTGATATAGCTTGGAGCATACTCTCATTCCGTGACCGTGGCTTAATAAGAGTTAGTTTGCATGTAGTTGCTGTTTAACTATAATCAACAATAAGTTAAAGGTATAAAATGATACCCCCAAAAAAAGAAAGTTTAAAAATAAATAAAAAGTCCTTTCAGGCTCGAAAGCACAAGATCCATCTTGACAAAATAGCAATATGATGCTACACTCACAGGCCACTTTATTAGGTACACCTGTCTAAATGCCTTGTTGATGTCAGAGGTCAGAGGAGAATGGCCAGACTGGTTCGAGCTAATAGAAAGGCAACAGTAACTCAAATAACTGCTCGCTACCACCGAGGTATGTAGGAGAGCATCTTTGATCACACAACACATCCAACCTTGAGGCAGACGGGCTACAGCAGCAGAAGACCACACCAGATGCCACTCCTGTCAGCTAAGAACAGGAAACTGAGGCTACTTTTCACATAGGCTCACCAAAATTTAACAATTAGAAGATTGGAAAAACATTGCCTGGTCTGATGAGTCTCGATTTCTGCTGCGACATATAGATAGTAGGGTCAGAATTTGGCATCGACACCATGAAAGCATGGATCCATACTGCCTTGTGTCAGCGGTTCAGGTTGTTGGTGGTGTAATGATGTGGGGATATTTTCTTGGCACACTTTGGGCTCGTTAGTACCAAATGAGCATTGTGTCATCACCACATCCTACCTTAGTATTGATGCTGACCATGTCCATCCCTTTATGACCACAGTGTACCCATCTTCTGATGGCTACTTTCAGCAGGATAACACACTATGTCATAAAGGGTGAATCATCTCAGACTGGTTTCTTGAACATGACAATGAGTTCACTGTACTCAAATGGCCTCCACAGTCATGAGATGTCAATCCAATAGTGCACCTTTGGGATGTGGTGGAATGGGAGATTCACATCGTGGATACACAGCCGACAAATCTGCAGCAGTTGTGTGATGCTATCATGTCAATAAGGACCAAAATCTCTGAGGAATATTTCCAGCATCTTGTTGAATCTACGCCATGAAGGATTAAAGCAGTTCTGAAGGCAAAAGAGTCAATCCCCATAGACAAGAAAAAATATTGACTGGAGGTTGAAGGAAAATAGTGGAGTAAAAATACAGATACAACACTAAAAATGTACTCTAGAGAAATAAAAGTACACATTTTAAAGCTACTTAAGTATATTTTCTGAGAAAACCTACTCAATCACAGTAGTTTGAGTATTTGTAATTTGTAACTTTACACCACTGACAATGATTAATAGGATTTTTTTTTTAAATGCGCATAAAAAAATGGTCGTATAAGCATATCTGATAACAAAAATGGGTGCAGTGGGACGGCATTAATGGACAAACTAATGAACCGACCACATTGGAAAACATGTGAAATAAAATAACTAAAGTCTGTTAAAAACAAAGTCTCACTGGCCTGAACTGTCTTTTTATTTCTGGACCGTTTATCAGAAACTGACGAATTTGTTTTCTTTGACTCGCCGGATGGAAACCGTGCTTTAATTTCAAACGTTTTATGCCATACGGTTTTGCGCCTAAGTTTGATTTGCATCTTTAAATGTAAATATGGCCAGTTTGAAACGTTTAAGGCTCCCATAATGCTGTTGTCATGTCAGTCAACGCTTAAAATGTTTCCATATTTATTTGAAAACTTGCCTGTGTAAATGTTTCCTGAAAGAAGCGCAAAAGACTGGGTTGAGGATCCGAGCGGCCGTTGATTGTAATTGTGAACAGGTGCGGGTTATTAAAAGCCCAGTGAGAGTGATCTGTGTGTGGCTGGAAGGGAAGAACCCAGGGGACGCGTAACATCAGGTTACTTGAAAATAACAGGCAGGTGTGTGGAGGAAGCGCTGCGACTGAAGTCTGCGTGAAGGCAGAAGAGTTGGAAAACTTTTTTTTTTCTTTTTGTAGGGGCCAAGTTCTTAATTCTAGTTCTAAATTCTGATAATATTAAATAATACCCTGCTGAAAAATCCAGCTTAAACCAGCCTAGGCTGGTTGGCTGGTTTTAGCTGGTCAACCAGGCTGGTTTTAGAGGGGTTTTGGCCACTTCCAGGCTGGTTTTCAGCCATTTCCAGCCTGGTCTTAGCTGGTTAGGCTGGGAGATGACCAGCTAAAACCAGCTTGACCAGCCTAGCCAGGCTGGGAGCCCAGCCAAAACCAGCTATGTCCAGCTTAAACCAGGCTGGTCAAGCTGGTTTTAGCTGGATTTAGCTGGTCATTTTCCAGCCTGACCAGTTAAGACCAGGCTGAAAATGGCTGGAAACCAACCTGGAAATGGCCAAAACCCCTCTAAAACCAGCCTGGTCGACCAGCTAAAACGAGCCAACCAGCCTAGGCTGGTTTAAGCTTGATTTTTTAGCAGGGTAATCAAACCACACTTAAGTTGAACTTGAATTTACTTGGTGAATTTGAATGTTATTTTAATTTTTTTTAGTTTTTTTAGTTTTTTTTGTATTTTTAATTTTTAAAGTGTAGAACATTGAGTTCATTCATTCATTTTTTTTTTCTTCTCCTTTGTTCTTTATTCATTAGGGGTCGCCACAGCAGAATGAACTGCCAACTATTCTGGCATATAGCCTATGTTTTATGCAGCGGATGAACATTGAGTTAACTTGTATAATTGAGTATAAAGTATAAAAATCACCTGTAGAAACACACTCTTTTCTCTATATGCACCAAACACTTTCTTATAAACTCCATTTTTCGAAGACTCAATAAGGTAAAACAAATGTTTACTTGTAAATGCATCATAAATCATATTACACTATACTTTAACCTTACCCTGCTAAAAAATCCAGCTTTAACCAGCCTAGGCTGGTTGGCTGGTTTTAGCTGGTCGACCAGGCTGGTTTTAGAGGGGTTTTGGCCACTTCCAGGCTGGTTTCCAGCCATTTCCAGCCTGGTCTTAGCTGGTCAGGCTGGAAAATGACCAGCTAAATCTAGCTAAAACCAGCTTGACCAGCCTGGTTTAAACTGGACATAGCTGGTTTTGGCTGGGCTCCCAGCCTGGCTAGGCTGGTCAAGCTGGTTTTAGCTGGTCATCTCCCAGCCTAACATGCTAAGACCAGGCTGGAAATGGCTGGAAACCAGCCTGGAAGTGGCTAAAACCCCTCTAAAACCAGCCAACCAGCCTAGGCTGGTTTAAGCTGGATTTTTCAGCAGGGTAAATACATCTCTTGCGCAATATCATGCGCAACATTATGTAAAGCACTTGTATATTTTGTCCTATCTGATGTGTATAGTTAACTACTTATATGTATAGTTACATACCACTTTATGTTAGCTTTGTAAAGGTTCATTTATGTTTATGTAGTACTGTGAGGACATTTCTTGTTAACTAAACATATTGCTTGAAGTTCAATTTACTTAAAAAGGTAAATGCAAAACAAAAAATGGCACTTACGTATTTTAAGTAACCAGTTTTTCGCAATTTTTGAGAGGAAAAATACATTTTCAAGTTTCGTGGTCAAAATAGCATTTTGCCTTTGTGATTTTTCAAAATTGGTATATTATTATTGTATTATTCTGATTTAGTTATTTTAATTCAACCAGCAATGTTTTTGTTTTTTACCAGAAATGACACAGGTTCTCCTAAAAGATGGTAAGATGATGTACAAAAGGCATCATTGCGGGAAAAAAAAACATTTCTCAGCTTTTATTTACATTTGAATAAAAGATTTTAAGTCAGAATTTGCCAGAGTATCAATAAAATCTGGCTTGACTCTATGTGTATATATATATTTATACAACAGTTCTGTCTGGTTCTTTAATCTAATTGGCCTAAAGCTGTTTGATATTCAGCCAGTAACAGCACTCGTACCGCCTCTTCACCCTTGTGTATTACTTCGCCCATATACAGCAACAAGCAGAAAACACTCTACAGTTTGACAAATATTCCTGCTGTTGGGCAACATGATGTACTTTTGAAGCTTTTTTTAGTCGAGAATGTAGTTTAGATTGCAACTATGTCTGCGGCCATACTGAGCAGACCAAATACGATTGCCGTTGTCTATCCACAAGATGGCGACAGGAAATAATAAGCCCTTAGAACAGGGGTGTCAAACTCAATTCCTGGAGGGCCGAAGCCCTGCACAGTTTAGTTCCAACCCTACTCCAACACACTTACCTGTAGGTTTCAAACAAGCCTGAAGGACTCAATTAGTTTGATCAGGTGTGTTTAATTAGGGTTGGAACTAAACTGTGCAGAGCTGCGGCCCTTTTTTAACTGAGTTTGACACCTGTGCCTTAGAAGATTAAAGCAGCATAATTTCAAATCATTATTTAACTGGTAAGTGATATACTAAGTGCTATTTTGGGGTTAATTATTGTGATGTTCCAATTGCAACAGAGAAATACAGTAGACTGTAATACTGTGAGGAGATATCTCTGTAGAATGATGGCAATTCACGTCACGTTCAGCCTTATAATCTTAAAATGTGAGCAAAATCAGCTGTTTTGTCATCACTTTAGATATTACGCTAGAGAATCATTCAAACACTGGCTCTAAAGTGACATTGGTGAATTAGTAACGGCTTCTGTTGTTTTGATGTCAGTTGCAGATGTGAAGGAATGGTGCAAGAAAGTAGTTTTTCTTACGAAAGGGTTTTTAGACTCAGTGTTTGATTTTCTTTTTATAAACTTGATTATGCCATCGAATAGTTGTATAAATGCAATATCAAACGAGTAATAGAGCAATATAGCTGTATCAGCACTGGTGGGACACTGCTAATTGTGTGATATTGTTCATTTATATGTACAGTTGAAGTCAGAATTAATAGCCCCCGATTTATTTTTCCCCCAATTTCTATTTCATAGAGAGCAGATTTTTTTTCAACACATTTCGAAACATAATAGTTTTAATAACTAATTTCTAATAAGATTTATTTTATCTTTGCCATGATGACAGTAAATAATATTTGACTATATATTTTTCAAGACACTTCTATACAGCTTAAAGTGACATTTAAAAGCTAAACTAGGTTAATTAGGTTTACTAGGCAGATATTGTATAACGATGGTTTGTTCTGTAGACTATAGAGAAAAAAAAATAGCTTAAAGGGGCTAAGAAATTTGATCTTTAAATGGCTGTTAAAAAATTTAAAACAGCTTTTATTCCAGCCGAAATAAAACAAATAAGACTTTCTGCAGAAGAAAAAATATTATCAGACACACTGTGAAAATTTCCTTGCTCTGTTAAACATAGTTTGGGAAATATTTTTAAAAGAAAAATAAATTCAAAGGGGGGATATTAATTCTGACTTCAACTGTATTTATCTATTTTTTTATTTAGTTTTTTTATTATTATTTAAAACAGCTCCATTTTGTAATTTCAATAATATAAAATGTCTTGTTTCGCACAATTAAAATATCAGCTGATTTGTGCTTTCTATGGACATTTTTTAAACAAAGAAAACTCCCTTTACACCCCACCTCAGATAAAATAAATATCATGGCAAGTAATAGTTTAATAATTGCAGAATTGAAAGCAAGCTTAATGTGCCAAATGGCTCACAAAATGGAGCAGAATTTAAAAATTTTAAATGTATACATTGTGTCAAAAAGTCTGAAAGCGTAACAGGATCTCAATAATAACAAATACAGTAGAGTCATCTGATAAAGTCTGTGAATGTAGTATTTATAGATTCAAACAGACTGATAAACCTTTGCATTTACAAACAGTTTATACAAACATCATTACTGAGATATTCACATTTTAGTACCTGAGCAATTGTAAGCAATTGAAGGTATGCTCATGGTGTTTTGGCAGGATTGCTGTCAGGGACTGTACCCGATTGAGGAAATCATTGGCATTTGAAGAACTGTGCTTTCACTGTGAGCCAGTTTTAAATGATGAGTATCAGTGGAGAATCTGTGGCTGATGGGGAAGCTGTAGCTATGTGGTGACATGAAGGCTGATGCCGTATTTTCATTTTCAGAGGCCCATCCAGATAAAGTGTTGTGAATAGGATGCATGGAAGTACCGGCTGAATTATAGAGCCAGTGGCTCCTACATCTGTCTCCTTTCTTAACCGGGAGGGAAGTCAGCAAGGGAAGATCTAACATGGGTCGCAACCCAGTGTAATTATTGAGGCAAATGCTGCAGTAGGCTCTGTATGCGAGGAAACAGCTTGAAGGGAGTATCTTGCAGCACTGAGGGCTTGAGAAGGCAGTGGGATGGACTGCTTGAGCTGAGGACACTGATGGGGTGATACCACTCGCTGAAGATCCAAAACATCTGCCTGCATGGAAACAGAAAGACTCTAGATCAACAATATCCTTCATCGCTGAGGGAGAAAGAATTATATGTACATTTAATTCAACCTTGTAGCTCCATTGCTAAAGATTTGAAGCCATTAAAGGGACTGTGCCATGAGTATGACTCTAGAATCCCATCCAACACAGCCCTACAATACATTGTAGAAAAAGAGGGTGAGATTTCAGAAATCTGGTTACCATTTTTTAAAAATTATCTTTTAAAGTGTTGTATTTTTAATACGCAAAATCAATATTTTTTGTATGTTAAATAACATGCATTACCCGTTACGTTCCCTGAAGCCTTTGGCAAATGGATTCCTGTCGATCTTCAGTTTTGTTATCTTGAAGACGAAAAAACACAATCAGTTAAACAGTTTGGCAAGAGAAAAATGGAATATTATCAGTCATTCATTCATTTTTCTTCGGCTTAGTGCCTTTTTTGTCAAATGCTGCCACAGCGGAATGAACCACCAACAATCCCAGCATATGTTTTATGCTGCGGATGCCGGAAAACTGGATACTGGAAAACACCCATACATGCTCACACACACACTCATACGTGAAGTTTATTTATAAACAAATTTCGAGAGGATCACGTGCTTATGATTGTTCACAGCTGTTCCAACTTTAGCTAATGACTGATTATCCTATCAGACGATCCTTAACTCACTATAAATAACCAGACTTTTCTCATCTCAATATCTTCGTCTTGAAGAAACCCCCCCACTCAACCCTACTTTCCCTCCTTTCAAACGGGCGTCACGGTGGCCAGCGATTAGCGCTGTTGCCTCACAGCAAGAATGCCCCTGGTTTAATTCCTTTCCAAACCAGACGGCATTTCTGTGCGGAGTTTGCTCGTTCTCTCCGTGGTCGCGTGGGTTTTACCTGGTCCTCCGGTTTCCTCCCACAGTTCAAAAACAAGCACCCTAAACAATTAATCCAAAATATTTTAGCTAAACTCTGAGTACACCTTCTCATCATCCATATCTGACAGTTAGCTACAACAAGCAAGAGGGGGAGTCATCGAGATCTACCTGAGCTCAAACTCCCCTCTCGCCTTGCAACGGGAGGGAGCCCTGGGCTCGAGGATCTTATAAGCTCAGGGCTCTCTCCCAGGACAGCACGCCAAACTAGCTTTATTATCAATCATCAGCTAAGTGTGAACTCTTGAAACTACAGACAATTTTGCTTTCCCAATTCACCTATACCGCATGTCTTTAGACTGCGGGGGAAACCAGAACACCCGGAGGACACCACACGAACATGGGGACAACATGCAAACTCCACACAGAAATGTCAACTGGCACAGCCGAGGCTTAAACCAGGGACCTTCAGTGATTAGCGAAGGCTCTGAATATAAATATTATTAATGCTTTATTATTTTTGTTATTAAATTTGATAGAAAAACTTATTTAGCCTTTTTTAAAGACCTGTTATGTTACACTGCTGCAAGGGTATGGGGATTTGTTTTGTAAAATTATATACATAAACATTTTCCATTGAAATATTCAATAAAATTAAAACAGATTTATGAAAATACAGGAATTAAAAGCTTAAATATATTATTATTATGTGTTAAAGGGCTAGTTCCGCTAAAATGAACATTGTCTTACTATTTACTCACACTCAAGTGGTTTTAAATCTTTATGAGTTTCTTTGTTTAGCTGATCCTAAATATATATTTTAAAGAAAGCTTAAAACCTGTAACCATCGACTTACCATTGGCATTGTAGTGAAAACAAATACTATTAAAGTGGTTACAGGTTTCCAGCTTTCTTCAAAATGTCTTCTTTTGTGTTCAACACAAGAAAGAAAGTAAAACACATTTGGAATGTATAAAGGGTGAGTAAATGATTCATTTTAGGTAACCTATCACTTGATAACATAATAAAAACTTTTATATGAAAAATAAAACTGTTTATTGCACAGGTCTGTTGGTGGTTGAATACTCCAGACACAATTTATCCCATAATATATGTTTTTAAGAATTAGGAGTTTAGTTCAAATAAACAATAATTAAAACACATGCATATAAAAAATTAAAGCATTTATAATAAAGCGACTTTGGACCACAAAACCAGCTTTAAGTCATTTTTGTGATTTTGACATTTATACGGTGCATCCGGAAAGTATTCATAGCGCTTCACTTTTTCCACATTTGTTTATGTTACAGCCTTATTCCAAAATGGATTAAATTCATTTATTTCCCCAAAATTCAACACACAACACCCCATAATGACAATGTGAAAAAAAATTAAATGTAAATTTATTACAAATTAAAAATCTGAAATCACATGTGCATCAGTATTTACAGCCTTTTCTTAATACTTTGTTGATGCACCTTTAGCAGCAATTACAGCCTCAAGTCTTTTTGAATATGATGCCACAAGCTTGGCACACCTGTTTTTGAGAATTTTTTTCCATTCCTATTTGCAGTGCCTCTCAAGCTCTGTCATTTTGTATGGGAAGCGATGGTGTACAGCCATTTTCATATCTCACCAAAGATGTTCAATAGGATTTAGGTCTGGGCTCTGGCTGGGCCACTCAAGGACTTTCACTGAGTTGTTGTGAAGTTGATCCATTGATATTTGGGATTTTGGGACCACTAATCCTGCTGGAAAATGAACTGTCACCCCAGTCTGCGGTCATGAGCTCTCTGAAGCAGGTTTTCATTCAGGATGTCTCTTTACATTGCTGCATTCATGTTTCCCTCTATCCTGACTAATCTTCCAGTTCCTAATGCTGAAAAACCTCCCCACAGCATGATGCTGCCACCACCATGCTTCACTGTAGGGATGGTATTAGCCTGGTGATGAGCGGTGCCTGGGTTACTCCAAAGAGTAAATTTTAGTTTCATCAGACCAGAGAATTTTGTTTCTTATGGTCTGAGAGTCCTTCAGATGCCTTTTGGCAGATTCCAGGTGGTGAGTTGCTTCCGTCTGGCCACTCTACCATACAGGCCTGATTGGTGGATTCCTGCACAGATGGTTGTCGTTCTGTAAGGTTTTCCTCCCTTCACAGAAGAACGCTGGAGCTCAGACAGAGTGACCATCGGGTTATTGATCACCTCCCTGACTAAGGTCTCTCTCCCCTATCACTCATCTTAGATGGCTGGCCAGCTCTAGGAAGAGTCCTGATTGAGGCCACTGTGCTCATTGGAACTTTCAGAGCAGCAGAAATTTATCTGTAACCTTTCCCAGCCTTGTGACTTGAGACAATCCTATATCGGAGGTCTACAGTCAATTCCTTTGTCTTCATGCTTGGTTTGTGCTTTGACATGCACTGTCAACCCTGGGACCTTGTATAGACAGGTGTATGCCTTTTCAAATCATGTCTAATCAACTGAATTTACCACAAGTGAACTCCAATTAAGCTGCTGAAACATCTCAAGAATGATCAATGGAAACAGAATGTACCTGAGCTCAATTTAGAGCTTCACGGCAGAGGAAGTGAATACTCATGTACATGTGATTTTCCAGGTTTTTTATTTTTATTAAATTTGCAACAATTTAAAAAAAATCTTTTTCACATTGTCATTATGGAGTTTTGTGTGTAGAACTTTGAGGAAATAAATTAATTTAATCCATTTTGTAATAAGACTGTAACATAAAAAATGTGGAAAAAGATGCACTGTACTTTGTAGAAATGCTCTAATGCATTTGTTATTTTAAAGTATTTTTATAATATTGCCTGTTTAATGAAAAAATAAAATAAACATTGCAGTTTTTAGCGAATCTTTATTTTGTTTCTTTTAATATTCATTTTCTTTTGGGACAACAGGGAACAACAAAAAATTAGATAAAAATAATTTAAATAAAGATGCTTTCAAGAGTTCACACTTAGCTAATGATTTAGTATAAAGCGAGTTTGGCATGCTGTCCCAGGAGAGAGCCTCATAAAATCCTCAAGCCTGGGGCTCCCACCCGTTTGCAGGGTGACACCTTTATTTAGAGCAGATGACAGATTATAAATGGTTATATAAAGCCGCTGGTTCAGAGCTAGACTGTGGTGCCAATTTAGATTGATCAATTCACTTATGACACATATCTTTAGACTGTGAAGGGAACCGGAAAACCTGGGGGAAACCGACATGGGCACAGGGGGAACATGTAAACGCCACACAGAAACAACAACTGGCCTGTTAAGGACTTGAACTAGTGACATTCTTGCTGTGAGGCAACAGTGCTAACCACTGGGCCACCGTGCCACCCTATAAAGGGAAAGGTACAGGAGTAGGGGTGGAAGGGGGATTCTTCAAGGTGAAAATAACTAAGGTAAGAATTTCTGGTTATTTATAGTGAGTTACAAATCATCTGTTTGGTGAATTACGCGCTATCTAATGCAGGACCAGCTGTGATCAATCATAACCATGTGCTCCTCTCGAGAATTAATTTATGAATAAACATCACTTAGCAATGTAAATTTACCTATATACATTTTTAAATTGGGTGAAACCAAAACAAGCATATTAAAACAATTCTAAATATTAATTTGGGCCAATGACATGATTGGGCGGACTTGATGGTTTTTCAATTGGCTCAACACATTATTTCCAGCCTGATCTCATGAGGAAACATAAGTATTTTACGTTTTGTCAGTTTAGTGAGTAATTCATGTGAATTCGTACAAGTTCAGTCGTGCGAAAATGTACAATTTTAAAAAGGAGGCGTGGCACCCAACCCCACCCCTAACCATCATTGGGTGATGAGCAAATCGTACTAAATTGTACGAATTAGATCATACGAATTCATACGAATTAGCCACTAAATTAAAAAGTTAAGAATTGCTGTGAGATTGCATTGTTATTTCTCATTGAGCCAAAGTTAACAGGCAGTTGCTACAACTGAGAAACAAATCAGTTTTCCTCATTTATTTCATATGTCAGATTTTTTTTACAGTGTGATTATGAACTTAAAAGTAAAGTAAAATACTATTAATGCTGTTAATGGATCCTCATGAAAATCAACCTCACAATGAAAGTTTTCCTGCTGGTTTTAAAATATTCCATGAATTGGCAAGTTACCTGTTGGTTTTGGTACGCTGTGACAGTGGTGAACTGAGTCTCGGGGAAGGAGAAGGTGAACACACCATCCGCTGGGAGTGACAAAAGCCTCTTCGACAGGCATTCAGGAGGACAATGCAGAATAACATGGATCCGTGGCCTGTACTTGTGCATGGACTTCAGGATTATCTGAATATAATTGACACATTTAGCATATGGGCAAAGAGGTGTGTTAATTGCATAATATCATAGACATACTGAAAAAGGGCACTCACATGGCCTCTGTCATCCAGCTCATTGTTGGTGAGTTTGACGCGATCGAAGCTGATGACCTGCCTCATCCAGTTCTCTCCTGAACACGGTGAGTCCGGGTGGACATATAGATGAGGGGGGATACAGGAGTGATCTGTGTTTCCAG
This sequence comes from Danio rerio, assembly GCF_052040795.2. Taxonomy (NCBI): domain Eukaryota; kingdom Metazoa; phylum Chordata; class Actinopteri; order Cypriniformes; family Danionidae; genus Danio; species Danio rerio. The sequence continues at coordinate 10,022,374 of NC_141034.1, forward strand.
CAATCACCCACTGAGAGCTGTGATAAACATACCTAACACAGAAGAAAAGTAAAAGTACTTTATGATTTAGGATTTACTTTTATCCCTTCAATATATTTAATAATTTGAAGCCAGGGTAAACTATACACTGTAAAAAATACTGGATTACACACACTTTATTGATGTTGTCGTTAACAAATTTTAAGAGATTGAACATAAAACTATTAAATATAAAATAAAAATCTCAGTTTCAGCTCATTTTAAATACGCAGTTCAAAAAAGGAGCAAAAATTGTTTTGTTTTTTTACTTTTTTTTTTTGAGTTTCCAAAAGAAAATACATCTATAACTTACATAATCTCTCACACAGAAAGAGACTTACAGATCTAGATCTAGCATATGCTTTGTATTTTCTTCCCTTTAACAACAACAACAACAACTAAAACAGTAAAACATGGGGTGCTACAAATCCTTTAGAAGGTTGCCTTTAAAGAAGAAAATATATATGTATTGATACATAGTATTAAATTTAAAAGTTACAATTTAAGAAAAATCTGGGCATATTAGTGAAATATACTCAATCCATTTACTCCAAGTTAGAAAAAAGTATTCAGTCTGTGTTCTTAATGAAATAGATGACACACAGTTTAAGTCAGAATTATTAGCCCCCCTTTGATTTTAATTTTTTATTTTTTTTTAAATACAGTACATATTTCCCAAATTATGTTTAAGAGAGTAATGACATTTTCACAGTATGTCTGATAATATTTTTTTCTTCTGGAGAAAGTCTTATTAGTTTTATTTTGGCTGTAATAAAAGAAGTTTTAAATTTTTCAAACACCGTTTTAAGGTCAAAATGATTAGCCCCTTTAAGCTATATTTTCAAACATAACGTATTGTCATCATGGCAAGGATAAAATAAATCAGTTATTAGAAATGAGTTATCAAAACTATTATGTTTAGAAATGCGTTGAAAAAAATCTCTTCATTAAACATAAATAGGGGGAAAAAATAAACAGGGGGGTTAATAATTCAGGGGCCTAATAATTCTGACTTCAACTGTATATAGAGTGCACTGTATCAATCCATTCTTCAAATGTAGCTGACTGATTTTCAATCTTTTTTATTTCTTTTTTACTAGCTGCTAGAAGAATGAATAACATTTAAAATTTATTGTTTTTATTAATCCATCCAACTAAATTTATATTACCTTTTGACAACTTTTGATGTTAAGAAATTAAACAAAGTGACTTTTATTGTCACTTTAAGTCATAATTATGTATTTTCATGTAAATTTGTGTAAATTGTGGTACAAATATCAGGAATTGACCTTTTATTTTTAATTATATAAGTAGACTGTCTGCCTAATATCTGCTAAGGGTTTATTTTGATGGTGCTCTAACAGATATTATTCAACTGACTATAAATAACCTAACAATTTATTAATACTCTTGCAAAACAACAGTTGCAAAGTTGTTTAGTTACTTAGCTACAAATATCAAACATGGAAAAAGTAAAACTGAACCAAATGCAATCAGTTGTCTTTCTACATATGGGTGTTTAAAGCATTTATTTGCTATAATATTACATGTTTTGGAAATATATCAATATTTAACCATTTGTGCCAACCTCATTTATACTTTGAAAATCTGTCTGCAGTCTACCTGTATTTCTTTGAGTCCATAGGCATGATGTCCATAGCAATGGAGTATTGCTGTAAAGGGTCCAGATTGTGCACCTTGACTCGAATAGAGGGGAACATTCTCCTGAGGAGATGATAAACAAATTTTCATCACTGACACTGAGACCTCTGACTATAGTGTAATTCAGATTCTGAACAGGTTGATGCTAATCGCCACTAGAGTTGACATATTTGAACATAAAAAGTTAATTATATATTTTTTTGCTTCAGACTATAAAGCTAACAGCTAGAAATAAACAGACATGTTAAAATCTGTGAAACTGGTCATCATACAATTGCTTTTAGTATAAAAGGAAATCACTGTATCATGCATTAAATGAGAAAGAAATAAAAGCATCAAGTATTCTAGAAAAATCCAAATGCACAAAAATATGTACTTTTTTGAGATACAAATGATTTATTGAGCAGGTCTGTACTTGAGTGTGTCATTTGGAGTATAACACCCTTTTTTTCTCTGTATTTCAGTTTATTATACCATTTTATTTGGTGAATTCCAACTTAATTATACAACTAAACTTTTTTTAAATGGGTAAAGTTACATTTAAAAGTAATGTATTGCAATCTTAAATAGATAGTTCGGCCCCCCAAAAAATTACATTTACTTATATACTTACCCTTAACTTGTTCCAAACCTGTTTGAGTTTATTTATTCTGTTAAAAATATAAGAAGGTCATTTTAAAACAAGCTGGAAACCTGTAACCATTAATAGTAGGAAATACAAATATGGTGAAAGTCAATGGTTACAGGTTTTCAGTATTCTTCAAAATATCCTTCTTTATGTTAAACAGAAAGAAACGCCAACGGGTTCGAAACAAGCGAAAGGGAGCAAATTATGACAGAACTTTCAGTTTTGGGTGAACTTTCCCTTTATTTTAATCTAAAGACATAGCATAATACATAATTTACATTACTTTCCCTAAAATGTAACAAATTTAGTTACTTTTTTTAAAATGTCTTAGATTGCAGTACAAGTTACTTTTAAAATATGACTACATTGAAGCAACCCTATAAGATTACCACAGGTATACTCTAATTTCAACTTTACCTAACACCCAACTGTACCTTAAAGTCAATGTACAGTAGTAGGAGACTGTGATGAAACACCAAACATGATATCAAAAGCACGTCACATTTTCAGCGGTAATTTAATGATTTGTTGCAAGGTTAAATTTGATTGTAAACTGTAACAGGCTTAAATTGCCATCTTACCTGCCAACTTTGGTGATAATCATCTCTGTGCCGATTTCGTAAAATCTCTTCCACAGGTCTGACCCTTGAAGATCCACACGAACTTTCCTCACAGCTTCAGCTCCTGCAGGTTTTCTTTCCTTCGCGCTTTTTCTCAGATCTTCACAAGCCATCGAAAAAAATACACAAATGGAAATGCAGAGTTCAATATAAACGATTTAACTGCCGAATATTGCTGTAATGTTTCCCCCTCAAACTATTATGCTGCACTAACCCTGTGCGTCAAATAAAGTTCTTCTCAGTGTGTCACTGTCATACTCCAAGACATCCTGCAAACTCTCATTCTCCCTATTTTCCACCTTCATCTTCTTGCAGCGGTTTCCTGAAGTATGATCCACTTGTCGCGTGATGGACTGCATTCTGACAGGAGTCTTAAAGTTTCCTCAAAGTTCTGATCGACATATCACATCTTTCTCTGCTCTCTTTACATTTTACCTGTTCATTTCTCATCCTCTTAAAGTCTAAACAGTCGAACTCATCGCTTTGCAAATGGGAAGAAGATGCTCTTGCTCTAAACCTTACAGGCACCAGTAAAATCTCAGAGGAGGACTGAAGGGAAATAAATACCAGTCCCAGGAGAACAATAAGAAACAGGTAACTTTTTTTTAACTTAAAGGGATAGTTCACGTATATAAAACTTTACTCACTTAATACTCTTCCTCAAGTAGTTTCAAACCTTTTTCAAACGTGTTTTTCTTCTGTTGAACACCAAATAAGATATTTTGAATAGTGTTAAAACCCTGTAACCATGCATTTCTATAGTAAAAAATATATTTATACTAAGGAAGTCAATGGTTACAGATTTCCAACATTTTCCAAAAGCACTTATTTTATGTTTATCAGGGGAACAAAAGAAACCCAAACAATTTTGTGACAACTCACTGGAAAAAAAAATTGGATAAACATTTTTTAAAGGTAAGTGGTTGTAAACAATTTACATGGACTGAATTTAAACAAATTAAATTTAGGATTGTACAACTTAACGTTCATTTTTAGTTAATTTTAAATAAGTGGTTTGGAGGCAAACATCATTTTTTGAGGGTACTCAACACTGTAAAAATGCTAGATTACAAACAATTAATTCATGTTGTCCCAAATCGATTATCAAATTCAAGTCGATTGAACATCGAACAATTATGTTTTCCCTCCCAAAAATCAAGAATTGTGTTGCTTCAGCTTATTGTATACAAGTAGTTTGAACAAGCAGCAAACAATATTTTTGAGTATAAAATCTGAAAAGCAAAAACAAGTTGTTCGTAAAACAACAATTCCACTTTGAAGCATCAGTTTAACGTTACGACAAATAAAAGTATAAAATTAATTATATTTTTCATATGTCAGCAGTTACTAAACCACAACTGTTTAACAATAAAAATCAACCACAACATTTAGTAATGAAACTTTTCATCAATTTGAATTGACTGTTTTCTGAGATTTATTTAATTCCTCATTGAATAATCACGAGACAATAAATATTTACCATTTTTTACATGCGCATGAACATCCGAATGAATAAGACTTGTTACAAAAGTTATTACAAAAAGTAGGTATTAATCACATTATTAAATACAACATTAACATTTTATTTAAATCACTTTTCTAGTAACCTTTTATCTAAGTAATTTCATTACTCAGTAAGGAATTTAATTGTTTGACTCAATACTACTTAAAATCTCCATAAATCTTAAAGCATAAAGAGATTAAACTCTTTAATTTTTATATTTCACTTGAGTCAAACAGGCCATTTTGGCTTTATTTTATAAACGTAATACTCAAATGGATCTCTCACCCAAATCTGACATTTGTGTCACCATTTACTCTGCTTTAGCTCTACTTGTTCTAAACCTGTTTGGCTTTCTTAATTCTGTTGAACAAAAAAGAAGATACTTTGAAAAAAGCTGGAATCCTGTAACCATTGACATTCATTGTATTTGTTTTAAGGAAGTCAATTGCTACACATTTTCAGTTTTCTTCAGAATATCTTTTGTGTTCAACAGAATAAAGAAACTCATAAAGATTTGGAACCACCTAAGTAAATATTCATTCATGGATGAACCATTGCTTTGAAAATGTTAAACATCAAAACACGAAACGTAATGACATCATATTTTATACATAGCGTGCTAAGCATGTGCAATGTAACCTTCTTTAGTTTAAAAATAAAAGCTTTATGCTAAATATATTTGTGTAACAAACAAATACAGCTACTGGGCTTCTCTGAACTGATTTTTACATAATTTATTCAAAGCATTTAAGGCAAGTAAAATATAAATAAGAAACTATATAATTAAATCTTGAATTTTTTAATGAAAATAAATGAAAAGTCATTCTTCCTGATGGGTTGCAGCTGGCATCCGCTGAGTAGAAAATATGCTGGATAAGTTGGCGGTTCATTCCGCTGTGGCGACCACTAAATAATAGAGGGAGTAAGCCGAAAATAAAATAAATAAATGAATGAAAAGTAATCCCATGCTATACTTTTAGGCAGGTAAGTCATTTAAAATCGCCTCACAGTCAATGTTTTATCCTGCTACGGTCCTCTAGGGGGCAAGGAATGGATAATATTCAAAACCTAAAATGAACAACATTAATGCGCTGTCTTGGCAAATGTATAATAACTGACTATTTTAATGTCTTGTTCTCATATGTTGCTCTCTGTTCAAATAAATAACTAGATAAATAAACAGTCAGAAACTAATCTAAATTATTGCGACAATGTTTTTGTAGCCTACATTTAAGTTGTTAAGTTTATTGAAAACAGTTTATTCATTTTCTTCACTAAAGTTGTTGCATAAATTGTAATGTGTTTTTTATTTATTTGTTTAGCAAATTATCTAACAGTTTTAATTTAATTAAATTAGTTTACTTCACTCAAATATAAGTTAAAGTTCATTGTAGTTAATAGGGACACTGTAAAAAAAAAAGCCCTGCCTTACAGTTTTTAGTTGAATAAAATGAACTTTTTCAATCATCTAAACATAAAACAGTCAATAAAACATTGTAGTAGTAAACCTATTTGACTTTTAGCAGTGTAGGTATGTCTGTGAACTCAAAGCTTGTGTTAATGTACTTAAACCTATTGAGTTGTGGCAGGTACAATGTAAAAAAAAAAAAAAAAAAAAAAATCAAGGCAACAAAAGTTGACTCAACTTTCAACCCATGCACTTGAAAAATGTCCTGAAGTTTGTCGGCTTAAAATGTTAAGCTGAGTCAACTTTTTTTCTTTTTTTTTTACAGTGTAGTGCTGTAGAATGAGAATAAACAATGAAGTAAGTGTTGTTTGTTGTGCTTCGGAACCAGAACAATATATTGTGAAAAATGAGTTTAGTTTTTTGTTATATTGTAATCTAGAGATGTTAATGTCATGTTGATGTTTTAGGGTTACCATTGCTGAGTCTGTGGGTTGAGGATTAGCTGAAAATTGAAATTAGCATTCAGCCATAATACTTAGGGTTAATATGATTTTAATGCTATACACTTAAATGGGTACATTTATTTATGTACATAAAAATTATAACATGTAAACTGTAACTTACAACCCACATTTTGGGTAAAATCTAAACCCCATCTTTGGGAATTAAAAAAGCACTCTGTATTAGACTACCTGACTTATCATGGCAATACATGTTACTGATCTTTTGTTTTAATGAATTCTTTTCTGAGTTGTCATGCATGTAACACTTTATAATAAACATCCTTTAATGAATATTAGTTAATTTAATAACACAATAAACAAACAATGAAAAATACATTTATTACAGAATTTATTCCTTTTTTATTATATTCATCTATAAGTCATTCATTGTCAGTGCATTTACTAATGTTAAAAAAACACATTATTAAACTAAAATAAATAGATTTTATTTAATTAAGTATAATTCAGTTTAAAAATGCTGTTTGCTGTTCAACCTTAAATACATTAACTAACATTAGCTAATGGAGCCTTATTGTGAAGTGTGATCAGTGTTCAGCCTAATTTTCTGAATCATTCTCGAGAAATGGTTAAAGACTTCTTTTTGCTCAAAAACTTGACCTTTTGCTACTAACGCTCTGTATTATATTTTATCTAAAAAAGTGCTCTGGTCCTATAAATACATTCATGTGTTTGACCTTCTGAAAACAACAATTCCTTTTCTGTTTTTTATCCACTTCATTTTTGACCTTATGCCACTTATATAACCTTACATAACCAATAACACTTTCCACTGTATGTTCTGTCTGCAGCACTCGACGCTTTGGATCTCTTTTATTAATTCCAAGTTGCTAAAAAAAGGCCAAGAGCTTGACCATATTTTACTCCAAATTGGCTTGAAACTATACCTGAGTGTAAGTTTAGAGTGTAAGTAAGCCATCTAGTGGTGAAAATATAGAGCTACTGATAAAAAAATTATATATATATATATATATATATATATATATATATATATATATATATATATATATATATATATATAATTAAAATTTCTTATTTTCCCTAAATTTGCACATGCAAAAACCTGTGCAAATCGGCAAATTAAAGGCAAAAAGTGCCATCTGAATTTTTCTTCTAAAGTTAGCTATTTTCACAGTCTTCGTATCACTTTAAAGGAAATAAAAAATAATGCAGTCTGATTACTAAACCTACAAACAGGAGTCTGATATCACACACACAAAAAAAAACATTTTATATGGCACTTAAAGGTTTTGGCATCAGAACACTTGCTTTTTTCGTTCATGCGTGAATTGCATGTTGCCTGTCTCAATGCCAGTACACCTATAGGGTATAGTTGAATCTGTTTTTTCCCCTTATTGCTCGACCCCTCAGTTAAACAAGTTTGCTTTATCTCAGCAAGTATGTGTGCTGTTGTGATGGGCGCTACATTTCCAAACATCACACAGCACTGCTTAATTCCTATCCTTAATGTGAGTTAATAATTCTATGACCCAGTCCCAGTGGCGGTTCTAGTTTAAATTCTAGTTTAAACCACCCTAAACATACCCCCTCCCCATCCACCCAAAAATAAAGACACTATGTGGTTGACTTTATATTTTAAATATTTAAATATATATATACCCAGATAGAGATTCAGTCATCAGTCAGAGTTTAAAACATTTATTTAGTATATTGTACCATATACAGTTTTTACTCATTTATTGATTTGCAGTATACAAATACAAAAGTCTGCACTTAAAAAACAAAATCATTGTCCACCATTGTCACATTCCTTTCCACTCTGACACAGATGTTTTACAATTGTTTTATTACTTTGGTACTATTTTCATAAGACAGTGGTAAATAGAAGAAACAATTTCAGTTATGACATTACAATACAAAACAATGTGTCATTTCAAAACCTTTTCCTTTTTTTTTTTTATAAAAATGCTAATCAGACATTCCTCTAAAAGTCACAGACAAATGGCAATTTGTCATCAATATCATATCAAAGGCATAGTGCATTACAGTATGCCAAGTGATACTATAAACGTAGGCCTGACCATAGTAGAAATCATCAAATATCTGTGCCATTTACTTGCCTGAAAAGATCCACCACAGCAGTGTTGCCCAACTGTGTTCCTGGAGGCACACCAACAGTAGATATTTGGATATCTCCCTTTTCTGACCCATTAACTTCAGCTTCTGGAGTTTCTTTGAATGTTCTGATGAGTTGATTCAGGTGTGTTTGATAAGGGAGAAGTTGGAAATGTGTGCTGTTGGTGTGCCTTCAGGAACAAGGATGGGAAACGCTGCACTATAGTATAGATTATTTTGTATTAAAAGTTTCAGAAAGTACCCCATAAACAAATTAAAGTACCAAAATTAAACTCTATTATAAGCCTGTTGCTTTTTCCTCTTGTTTAAGTAATAAACAGAAAGAATACTAATATTAAGACATGAAGGATGCTTGAGGTAAAACAAAAATGCGGCATGAAATATAGCATTCATTTAGTAGAAAATGGCAAAAGCTTAAAAAAAGAGAAGAGAAAAAAGAGAATGCTTAAACAGACAAAAATGATAACTAGTTTGGCAACAATTCTTTAAAAAAAATTACAAATAGTGAAAACGCATGAGCTTGTTGTGTGTACAGTGTATCTGCACTAATTGAAAGTATCATGCCACATAACTAATGAAGGACATTCAAGCAAAACTTGCCAAGGAATAGTTTCAAGGGATAGTTCACCCCAAAATAAAAATCCTGTCATCATTTCCTCCTCTAACTTCACGCAAACCTGTTTGAATTTCTTTTGTTCTGTTGAACAATCAAAAAAGGGCGACACAGTGGCTCAGTGGTTAGCACTGTTGCCTCACAGCATGAAGATTGCTGATTTGAGTCTTGGTTGGACCAGATGGCATTTCTGTGAGGAGTTTGCATGTTCTCCCCGTGTTGGTTTTGGTTTTCTCCTGGTGCTCCGGTCTCCCCCGCAGTCAAAAAACATACGCTATAGACCATTTAGAGGGATTTAAACAAAAACAATGGTCCCAACATATTTCTTGTTTTATTTTTTTAATATCTCTATGTAGCTTCCCAGAATCCAAAGCGGCTGGTATTGATAAATAATGTTATGATAGCTGTTTTAACAGTAAGTTATGATTGAATTGCCTCTTATTACAGTTATCAAACAGTTTGATAACATGCAGGAAATGTTCATGGATAAATGACATGACCACATTGAAATGGCCTCTAGGTGAATTGGATCAACTAAAATTGACCATAGTGTGTGAATGTGTATTGGTGTTTCCCAGTACTGGGTTGAGGAGATCCTCTGTGTAAATCATATGCTGGATAAGTTAGTGGTTCATTCTGCTGTGGTGACCCCTGATAAATAAGCTGAAGGAAATGAACAAACAAATAAAGGTTGTTTGGTAATTATCGACATCCAATAGCATTTACTAATCCTACTATGAATGTCATGGTTACCGGTTCCCAGCATTCTTCAAAATATCTTCTTTTATATTCAACTGAAACAAGAAACTAATAAAGGTTTGGAAACACTTGAATATGAGCCATTAATAAGACCTTTTTTATTTTTAGGTGAACCGTCCCTTTAAAATTCTGAGAAATGAAGTCTTGACAACAAGTGAAAAACAGCTTTACTTACACTACTGGTCAAACGTTTAGGGTCGGGTTTTATTCTTCATGTTTTTTTAAAAGAAAATTATTCAGTTCATCAAGGCGGCATTTATGAAATGTTACAAAACAAATGGTAAATTGTTAAATATTTATTAAAATATGTATTCCTTGTTGTATGTAGTTTCAAATGAAATCAATTATTGCATTTATAACTATAACCATTAATAATAATAAGAATTAATTAATTAATAATAGAGTGATTTCTGAAGGATTGTGTGACTCTGAAGCTTGGAGTAATGAAGCTGAAAATGAATTAAAATCACTGAATAAATTACTAAATTAAATGATAAACTACTTTTGAACAGTTATTTCATAGTGCAATAACATTTCACAATTTTACAATTCGTACTGTATTTTTGATTAAATAAATGCAGCCTTGGTGAGCAGGAGAAGCCTATTTTAAAACATTTAACTGACCCTATTTAAAACATGACTGACCCTAAACTTTTGACCGGTAGTGTATGTTTATCTGAATGAGTTGAGGAATGATTTCTTTCCAACTCATCACAAAGCAAGACAAAATATCTCATTATATATAGTTGAAGTCAGAATTATTCGCCCCACTGTTTATTTTTCCCACAATTTCTGTTTAACAGAGAGCAGATTTTTTCAGCACATTTTTAAACATAAAAGTTTTATTAACTCAACTCTAATAACTGGTTTATTTTATCTTTGCCATGATGACAGTAAATAATATTTGACTAGATATTTTTCAAGACACCTCTATACAGCTTAAAGTAACATTAAAAGGCTTAACTAGGTTAATAAGGTGAACTAGGCAGGTTAGGGTAATTAGGCAAGTTATTCTATAACAATGGTTTGTTCTGTAGACTACTGAAAAAAAATATAGCTTGAAGGTGCTAATAATTTTGACTTTAAAATGTTTTCTCTTAATTAAAAGCTGCTTTTAATCTAGCCAAAATAAAACAAATAAGACTTTCTCCAGAAAAAAAAAGATATTATCAGAGATACTGTGAAAATTTCCTTGCTCTGTTAGACATCATTTGGGAAATATTTAAAAAAGAAAAAAAATTCAAAAGGGGGCTAGTAATCCTGAATTCAACTGTATAACTTCATAGGTGCAAACAAAAAAAGGACCAACAATAAAAATAAAAAAGTGCAGGAGTTCAGCAGCTGTGTTAGAGCGGCTTCTTTAGATTACATCTGCATTTTCTTAGCCAGAGCTTCTGCTTCCTGTGAAGAAACAAATATAAGCACTTTGTATCAGTTCAGATCAGACATTCTACAGAGTGTGGTCTATGAAGCAAAGACATTGTGGCCCTGAGACTAAACAGGAACACCCAAACTAGATTCCTTTGAGTGGACACTTCACACAGACATCTAAAAATAAAGATGTTTTGGCTATAAAAAGGAGAAGTTTTTATTTCAAAAAAAGACTAGTCTTCAAATACACATGAATGAATGACTACACACGTGAAGTCTGTCTGATCTGTGTATTGGATTTTGGACAATTGCATCTATTAGATTTTTACTGCCCATTTTTAGCCATCTTCTAGCTAAGAAAACGTCTATGATTGGATGTCTATTAAACACAAAATTGCTTGGTCAGGAATAAAACAACTAGCATCATCCACTTTGTCAGTTTGTTTTTTTATCAGTCTGTTACAACAATTGGACATAAGTAATGGAATGATTTACTTTGATCTGAATAAGGAAAAACACTGCAAAAAATACTTGTATTAGATTTTTTGTCTTGTTTTTTAGTCCGAGTTTCGAACAATTCTTAAATCAAGAAGCATTTTCTAGACAAGCAAAAGATATAGGCTCATATAAACACCCGGCACAAGACATGTTTCCAAGACGTGTTGCTATTTTCAGACCAACGCCAACCTGTCTTACGCCACGTTGTTTAAATAGCAAATCCATTTGTGCCACTTTGTGGACTCATGGGTGTTCTGGTCTAATATAGAGGTGTGTTAAGGCGCATTGTTGGCGCCTTGCTATTTTGAGAAACTAAAATAGACTGTGCAATAGACCAGCTGAAAGCAGGTCTAAAGTCCAACGGAGAAAACGTTAGTTGTGCACCCAACTTAAACATTGCTTAAAACATGCAGGATGCACAGCAATACATGAATAGCTTGTAGCTAATCGTTAATAGCACTTGGCTTCCATTATCATTGTTACCATGCATAGTACACAAGAAGTCCCATTTGCTAGCATGAGTCAAACAAGCCAATGCCCAGGTCCCTACGATGTTCTGATGTAGAGATATTGCTATTTTTTAATGGTTGCTAGGTTATACAGTTTTATTGCTATGGGGATATTTGGCAGGTTAGTGATGATACATCAAAGCTTCTTGGCAATATGAGTGATCTAAATCAACCCCGATGTTTCTATGACAGTCTTTATGAGTGTCAAAAACTGGACTTGAACATTATGTATTCCTGGTGTTGGATTGGGGCTGTAAGGGCATTCGCTGTGTAAAACAAATGCTGGATAAGTTGGCGGTTCATTCCATTGTGGCGACCCCTGATTAATAAAGGGACTAAGGCAATGAACATTATGTAAAAATGGCTTGCCGTATTTTTTGGAAAATACAATGTTTAATAAGTGCGAAAGTGATACATGCAAAAATGGCTTCCCATATCAGTAAAAATATGAAGTTTAAGTCAAAAATGGCTTGCCATATTATGAGAAAAATAATAATGCTTAAAAATTATTTATTGGAAAATTATAAGTCTGATAAACCTTAAAGATATTGCAACAAAATCTACCGCATCTTAATACAGCTTCTGGCCAAATTTGGGGCTTGTATAATTTTTTTATATGCTCGGATTCTAAAAATTTTATATTTAACATTTTTTATTAAAAAACAATAAGTCTTACAGGCATGAGGAGATATAGCAACAATCTTGAATGTAGAAGGCACATTTTGACCACATTTGGGCCTTGTGGCATGAACGGCCTAGGAGGAGATACGTTTGTTTTCAAGGACAGTAGTATAACAGTATGTTGGCTTTCTCAAGCCAACATAATAAATAGCACAAATAGCACAAAGGTAGCAAACACGTAGCTTTAACTTTCAATAATCTGTATATACGGCATTTATAGCTCTGGGGTCAGGAAGTACTCAGATAACATTCTCCTAAAATAATAGTTTTGATGTGGTATTTTTAAAGATTAATGAAGGTTATACAATGTGTTGTTAATCACAGAACTCCTCTATTAAAAAAGAAAGAAAAAAAACAAGTTCTGAAAGATATCAAGCCTCAGTCAAAAGCAAAAGTAACTCAAAAGTAACTAAAAAATAACTAAGTAAAACAACTAGTTACTTTTTTGAGGAGTAACTCAATATTGTAAAGCATTACTTTCAAAAGTAACTCAGTAGGTGCATAAAATGATGTTGATAGAATGTATGACTTGTTTCATATGTTTAACATCGATGCTGAGGAACTGAACCATTCATTAGCCCCTTTCACACATACAGACCTTTCCGGAAAATTGCCGGCAATTTTCCGGAAAGGTTGTATGTGTGAACAGGTCCTTTTTGAAAATACCGGTAAATTCGTTCTGGCTATTTTCCGGAAAGAGAAGTTGTAACATTACCGGCAATTTGCCGGAATGCTGCGCTGTGTGAATGCAGAAGGAAGATTCCCGTAATAAGCGCGTGCACGTCTAGAACGTGCTGACGTGAGACACCTGCTTTAGCCAATCACAACAGTCAGACGCATTTACGTCCGCGCTGTTTGTGAGGATAAAAGCCTTTGAATATTTTTCCAGACACATTTAGCTGCTAGAAGTTAGTGAGATCACGTTTATATGTTCTTCTTAATGCCAACAGTGTAAATAATCATCGATGAGATGCTTATGATAAGCCGTTGTTTGTTTACCTTCAAGCTTTGCGTGCGCCTATGAGCGCCTGCACACGCACATATTATGAACATCTCGACATGCGAAAGTGATCCTGCGAAAGTTGTTCACAATATTGATCATCCACAGAGTTTGTAATTTAGTCAAATGTTTACAAATACAAGCGCAGCCGTTTAAAGCTCATTTGTGGTGAATGATGTCAGAATTTACCGGTATTTTGGAATGGATGTGTGAATGCTCTTTTCCGGAAAATTTCCGTAACGTCCTCGCCTGTGTAAACAGCGCTTTTTTCAATATACCGGTAAAGTCGTTCCGGAAATTTTCCAGAAATTTACCGGTATCACTGTGTGAAAGGGGCTATTGTCTTCAATAAACTCTTCTCCCCATAAGAACTTTGGTTAGCTTACTTTTTGGTTGTATTAGAGTCATCTAATACATTGGCGAGCTACCCAAGAATAGTTAAGCAAAATCTAACAGTGTCAAACAGTCATATGTGTATGGCCTATCCATCCAGCACATATATTTTTGTCCTATACATCTGACTGCCTCACGCAAAATTTCTATTTTAGCAATGATTTCTATTTCTGCAACATTGCAGCATAACGACAGGATATTCTATAATGGCCATGATCACCTCAGGTACCGATTTATGTGCTTTATTCAGTGTTAAATGTTACCAATTTTGTTTGAATATCATTATATGTTAAATGTATTGCCGTACTACTGAAAGCAGTTAGTTTCACACAGATCTTAAAAATAAAATAACTGCAGCTGGTTTGAAAATGAAAGTCAAAACTGTGACTCAGTCACTTACACCACATCAGTCACTCAAGACTATTTTAGAATGTTATTTTAGTGCTCATAAATATGTGTAATGTAGGTGTAACATATTTATAAATATGTATTCATTTGATTATAACTTACCGTTTCGTTGACAGTGCAGTGGCTGATATTTAAATGAATAGCTGGTATTTAAATGTTTCTGCCGTGTCGCATCATGTTTGATGCAGACAGACAAATTGTATGTCGCACTGAGTGATGTTAGGACATGGTGTAAAACAGGAATACTCTACTTCTTTATTTGATTTGGGATGACTTTAGCTGGATCAAAAATCTCTGTTTACATGGTAGACTCTTCGTATTAAAATCGGACTATTGGTGTCCATGTAAACGTTCTGATTGTCTGTTTGTGTGTTTTGAAGCTCATTTCTGCCAATTGCAAAAATCAGAACATGCTGAATTGGTGCATAAAATATCTGGTGATTGTTCAAGTTTGTTGGCTTCTGTCTGTATGGTGTGAATTGGGATAGTACAGTACATATGAAGTGGGAATAAAGTACCCTTTATGTCAGTCAGAACACCTACCTTTGAACCTGGGGGTGCAGTCAAACCAAGAAACGCGTACACAGCATTGTCCTCCCGAGCAGAGAAAAACGCCTCATAGTTCTAGAACACAGAAGTATCATTTAGGGAGCAGATAGCAAAAGAAAGCATTGCTCAATTCTTAGAGTCTCTCTTTGAGTGCTGTTAAGACAATCTAACACAATGTCACAATGTAAGACTGTTAACAATGTCACAATGTCACATAGACTAAGTCTGCAGTTAATCTACTATGAGTATTATAAATGTTTTCAATTTTTAAACTCTAAGATGTCATGCTTTAAAAAAAAAATAGTTAAACCAGTGTATATGACTATCAGTCAAACTTCATGTTGATGGTCCGTTTGTTAAATTTAAGCTATATTGCATCTACATGCCAATTCATTCTTATTAGATTATAAGTAGACTGTTAGGTTGGGGCTAGGGTAAGTGTAAGTTGACATGTACTTGAAAAGTTTCTTATAGTCAGTTAAATGTTTGTTGAAGGAGCATTATCAACATATTAAGCAAAAAGACCTCCCGTTTGCAAGGCGAGAGGGGAGTTTAAGCTCAGGTAGATGCGAGAACTCCCTGCTGTAGCTAATGAACAGATAGGGATTGCTGTTAAGAAATAACTACTTACTAGGAGCATGTCTATGGTGCCGATTTGGATTAGTCAATTAACTAAAGTTGCATGTTTTTGGACGGTGGGAGGAAACCAGGGAACCTGGGGGTAACCCACGTGTCCACAGGGAGAATGTGTAAACTCCACACATAAATGTTGGTTGGCTTAGTAAGGACTAGAACCAGTGGCGTTCTTGCTGTGAGGCAACAATACTAACCACTGGGCCACCGTGCCACCCATCTAGGAAAGGAAGAGGAGTAGGGGTGGAAGGGGGGATTCTTCAAAACGAATATGGCTGTTATATGGAATTTAGAGTATTTATAGTGGCTTTGGAATCGTCTGATTGATGACTCATAAACTAAATAATGCGGGACCGGCTGCAAGCAATCATAAGCACGTGATCCTATCGAAATCAGTCTATAAATAAACTTCACAAACAGTTGTTAATAAACAGTTGTAGTTAAATCAATGGAGCACAACCATTCAACAGAGCTCAGATAAGCATGGAAGAAACAAAGCTAGAAAGAATAAATTACATTCAGCGACAGGCTTCAGCCACTGTTTAAGCTCGTCTTTCTCCAAATAGGAGTAAGCGAACTTACATTTTGTCATTTGCTGTCTGTTTCACTCTATAGTTTCGCTACATGTGGAAAGCGTCACATCACCTTCCCACATTTGTCGCAAATTACGTGACATCACCTGGATGGAGGAGCTTGGCCGGACACGCCCTGGCCTCAACCAATCGCATGGATTGAGCACGCCGTTGACAATATTAGAAGGAAATTATATATATTTATGCTTTTTTGGAGTCAAACACTTTAGACAATGCTTAAACAAAATTTAAGACCTCCTAAAAATGTGATTAAGACTTTTTAATAACTATTAAGGGCCTTCATTTTCTCATAATTGGTTTATCAACTTTTAATACTTTTTGAGACCCCGCGGATACCCTGTGTACTGGGTGTTACAAAAGGAAACATGCAGTGCTGGTGGTCTTCCAGCAACATGGTTGAAAAACACTGATCTACACCAAGCATGGCTTGAGCGTGAGTAAATTATGGGGTAATTTTCATTTTTGGGTGAATAATGCCTTTGAAGGAATATTTTAGGTCAAACTTGTTACTTTACATTATAAGCAAAAGTTTATCTAAAAATGGGGTAAACTAAAAATATTATTTCAAAACGAAAACAAGATCAATTTTAATTCACTTTATTTTCACATATTATTTCTGAAAACAAGACAATATTTCTTGCTTGTCTAAAAAATGCCTCTTGGCTAGGAGTATTTAGATATTTAGGCGAGAAACAGTACAAAAACTAAGAAAATATATTTTTTGCAGTGTGTTATATTTCTGAATTTTACTCTGTGAGCCACTACACCAACACATAATATTCCTAACATGTACAAACCCCACAATATTTCTCTTCATTGAAGATCTGAGGTGGTAAGGGGTTCCCTGTGGCTGGTCGGAAATCATCTGGAACGTTCTCTCTCATCCACTTTCTGTTTTCTTCATCAGCTGCAATGTCACACTCCTCAAAATCTATTTTATTGACTGTCAAGAAGCCCATGACATCCTGTTGCTGTTTCTTGATCTGAGAGAAAAAGAAAATCAAATCATGTCAAAATGGATGGAAACCGAATCTGGTGCCCTCAAATTGAGGAGGTATGCAAGAAAAAGTTATTATTTAATGAAATTTATTTTTCATCAATACTTTTTATGTTTTATAACATGTAGATATAATTTTAATCCAGTCTACAAAAAAGAGACACAAAAGACTACTTGTTTTTTTAGCTAATCTTTTCAAAGGGAATCCATGCTCAATTAAAAGTTTACCCATTTTAATTATTGACCTATGGGCTCCTTAGATCCAACTGGCAAGTAAAATAAAACAATCCAAGATCAAAAGTCACATATAATCAATATATGTTTGTGATTGTTACGGACAAACCCTGTCAAAATGATATGTACTTAGACTTAGACCTTACTTATCTACTGTACACAAAATAAATATCTGTTGAAATGCATACTATTTACTACTTATTTATTTACTAAATGTGCGGTATCTTATACATGAAAGCATTTTCAGTGTTCCATTTTTATGTTACCACATTTAAATACAAATATTTGTGTTCATATGAGTCTGGAGTGAGTGAGATTGGAGTCTTTACTCTTGTTGAGAAGCCTCACCATTTACTTTATTAAACTAAAGGATGCAAATTAATTTCTGTAAGTTTGACACCCAGTGGTTGAACTAGGTATTGCACACCTGGTTCGAAACACACGCACGTGCAGATTGCCAGATTGACGACAGCAAGAGCAGTATTTAAAGTGTTCTATATAAAAGCAATGGCATGCAATGAAGACAATATTTTCCATATTAAAAGGAGGTTTTGTCCTATTCAACACCTGAAATTTATATTTTAGAAACAGCTTTTATTTCCTGTAGCTGAACAGCATGATAAACTGATGATCACCTCAGGTAAACCTCATGCGCTTTGTTCAGTGTTAAATGGTAATAATGAAAGTTTAAATGCCATTTTACATGACATTTATTCCCATACTGCTGAAAGCAGCAGAAGATAGTTTAACTCAGATCTTGAAAATAAAATAAACCATTTGAAATGTGTGACACATATCAGTGTCTCAGCATGTACATTTAATAATGTTAAAGAGGTTTAATATATAATACTTAGATTACAATCCCTACCATTTCATTGGAGTGCAGTAAGTGCACTATTCTGTGCTTCAGAATGGCTGTATTTCAATTTCTGTCGTGTTTTGTCTTGTGCAAATAGCCAAAAGGCTAAAGTGTTGTTAGGACATGGGGTTACAATGTAACCTGCACACCTAATATTTATGTTCGTAATACTTATATTATTTGCTAATTCATAACCACCTCATGTGGAACTCTGAATCTGCATCTCATTTCAGCGTCTGCTACTGTCCATTTTGGTTGCATTTCGGTCATTTACGCATGCTTTGAGAGCCTTTCTGAATGACTGATTGAATGAAATATGCGGTTTTCTACCAAGGCAAGCAGCTGAAATATAATTGCCTAAACTGGCAGTGAGCAGGTTAAATGATCAAAACAAAAACAGACGTTTAGGCACATAACGCACATTAGCATTGTTTTTTAGGGAAACAACTATGTTCACTTAGCAAGTTTATTAAATATCTGCAAACATTTTATGGTATTTTTATGTTTAGAAGAGTCAAAAGCTTACATAGAGCACCTTTATCTATGATAAATAATATGTTATGGCACATGTAATTTGAAACTAGTGGCTACTTAAAAAAGTTACATTTATGTTATTCGAAAATGTTTGCTTTATCCGAAGTACTTGTGCATCTGGATGTGGATTGTTTAGCAAGTTCGTGATGAAGGTCAAACCATTAAGATAACAAGAGAAATTGTTTGAGTGTTGCCAATTAAATCATTAAATAATCACAAAAGATAATACTTGATTGAGTTGTCGCTTCTTACAGACTGCAATGACAAACAAAAGCAATCATCACTGTTAAGAGGTAAAGTCTAGACAGGATACACAGCCGGCCAAAAGTGCAACATGCACATCAATATAGCAGCATTTTTTAACACACTGTATAAAAAAAATTCATAATTTTACGTTACTGTGACAGTTTAGTTTAGGGTTAGGGTAGTCGTTATTATAAAAAATTATTGAGTAATTTAATTGATAACATAAATATTACACAGTCTAACTGTTTTTACATTACTGTGATGGTTGGTTTTAGGGTTGGAATGGGGGTAGACATTTATAAAATACAATTAATGGGAAATTTAATAAATAATACAAATCATTTTCATTAACTTCTAGCTGCAACAACCCTGTAAATGTGGATAAAGTTGTGATAATTGCTTCATTGTGTTTTCTTCTGCAAAAGAAATTCAGTCAATCTAAATGGGTATACCACAGCTCTTGTCATCTCGAGTATCAAAACATGATGCTTTAAAAGAGGGAATGATTACAGTGTGATGATTTGAGCCTATCACAGACATTTAGGCTATTTTAAGTTAAGGTTTTTTTTATTTTGTTTATGACAGTATGAAAATTAGAGTGTAAGAATGAACGTAGACGAAAACCTTATAATCTAACGTTGATAAGCATAATAGAAAAACTAAAACTGTATTTTATAACCCCTTTAAGCCTGTCAGAATATTTTTTAAAGACACATTACTACTACTAAAATTCCATGACTTTTCCAAGACTTTTGCAGAACTTTCAAGTACATTTTCATGACGTAATGTTTCATGTAATGTCTATATACATAGTAAATAATAGGAAAAACAATGACGTTAAAATTAATTACAGCATATCATAGAACACAACAATCTATTTTGTTTAAATTTGTTTATTTATCTATGTAAAATTGATTTTGATAATGCTTGCACAGTAACAATGTGAGAGCACGTTTGTGGCCAAGGACAGAAAATAATAAGTGAAGAAAAGTAACCTATATTCAAGTTAGGGCTGCACAATATTTCGTTTCTGCATCAATATCGCAATGTGTGCAATCGCAATAGTCACAACGCAGGAAATGCAATGTTGGGATTATAGTTTAATATAGAGTTTAGTCATAATGGAGTAAAAGTTTATCATCTGCATACCTTTTTAAAGAGATTTAACCCAAAAATTACTTTTTTCATTACATTTTCATTACTATTTTCATTACACCCTTCACTTGTTTCAAACATTTATGAGTTTTCTTTTTTTTAAATGAACACAAAAAGAATATAATTTAATAACTCCTATAGTTTTGAAACAAGGGAAGTGTGAGTAAATAGTGAGTAAATTTTAATCTTTGAGTAAACTCTCCCTTTAAGGCATGTGACTGTGAACATTTCAATATTTCAAGTTTAAAACAAAAGATTAAATGATTTACAGTGAAGACTATGCAGTGTTGATTCTTCAATATCTGTACCTGAATAGGGAATAGCTGAAAAATATAATTCACTTTTATCTTTACTATATTTTATCTATGCTTCTATTTTATTTGCTACATATTTTTCGGGATTTACTCGCTCTACAAAATTCCCCCAATCAATCTAAATAAACCTGCTAAATCATCTGGTGAAACTGTATTCACATCGCAATATATATCACAGAAATACAAAGTATTGTAATGTCAAATTTTTCCAATATCGCACAGTCCTATTTCAAGTATAGATATTTGTTCAACTAATTTCCATGACTTTTCCAGGGTTTCTGTGATGGTTTAAATCCTGTACAGATGACTTGACATCTTTTGTGGTAACTGCATTTGTAATCCAAAACTGACATGGGACGATAACCATTTTCAAAGTGTACCACGGTTTGGAAAAGTCAAGGGGCTCTATTTTGACGGTCCATGTGCAAACGGTTTCAGGGTGTGTCAGAATCCACTTTTGCTAACATAAGGGTTGAAAAATCCGCTTTGCACTGTGGCGCATGGTCTAAAAGGGTTGATCTTATTTTCTTAATGAGTTATAGGTGTGTTTTGAGAATAAACCAATCAGAGTCTCATTTCCCATTCCCTTTAAAAGCCAGTTGTGTCGTGCTATAAGCGCATTTGCTATTTACACGGCGACTTTGTAAGTAGAAAAACTGAGCATTTCTCAAGCAAGAAAACAGTTTATCAGAGCATCTATAGCGCGAGAATAAGAGATAAGGCATCTCATAATCTACTTTCACTTTCGCTCCCGTGGATAGGGAAACCTTGTACATACAGACATCAATTAGCCTATAAATAATTTTGTTTGTTAAGCACAACAATTTGTTTCAAAACTATTTCTAAATTAAGTTCTAATTTCCACCAAACGAATAAATGTAATATAAACAATAAATAACAAATAAACAATAAACAATAATAACGAAGTGTGTTAAAAAAATGTTATATAAAAGTTATATACTAAAACACATGCTGTGCCCCATATGGTCTGAAACCTGACAGGTGGACAAATCTAGGCTTGTTTTTAATAAAACAAATAAAAATATGGATATAATAAATAATACTGATAATAATGATAGCATTATAAAAAAGTCCTGAATTGTTATGAATAAACTGAAAAAGCCTCCCGAGATGAAGAAGGCATGAAGGCAGTGGTTTTTAAATTTATGTAGACTAGAAAATGTTTTTTTTAATATTTTAATACTTTATATTTATATCCTATATATATCCTTATTATATCCTAAATAAATCCTTAATATTTAATTCTTTTTCATATGTAAAGATATTTGCTCTACATCTTGTGTGTATTAAGCAGTGTGTGAGCGAGGCGAATAACTAACGCACCCTGCTGAAACTAGCAAACAACTTTTGCGTCGTGCCTTGCGCCACATTGCGCCGAGTGTATGATAGGCCCAAGGTTCTAAAACCGCCAATATTTTCTGTAATACCGTTCCTAAGATATGTGTAAGTATCTCCAGCAGAAAATATATCCAAAGATGCCATTTTAAATTGTAAAGAAATCTTTATTTTAGAAACAAATGAAGACAGCAGAAGTCAGTGATTTCTTATGAATTGTGTCGCCTGACATGTTTACAGCTCCAAAATACTATAAATCTTTTAAAAAAATAAAATCTATTGTGTTCAAAGGGGAAAACGCTTTTACCCAGACATTTAATAAGAATATATTTTAGAGCAATGAGCACACTACCATGATACCATGAAACCGTGACATTTTTCTCCAAGGTAATCATACTGTCAAAATCTTATACCGGCCCATTCCTATCCATAACTACTAAAACACCAGCCTAAAAACAGAATCAAAATTAAACGTTACAGTATTGGTCCTTATATTTAAATACATTTGTAATAAATGATAATGTTTGTTTTGTTTAAAATGTAATACAAATATAACATTTAATCTGTGTCCACCTTAGAAAAAAAATACCTATTAATCTATAAAGTAATAAAAGTCAAACAAAGTCAAATTTAGCTTTTCCCCGCTCCTCATTTAAGAAAAAATACATACACACACAAAAAAAACTAAACAAATGCAACTGGTGGCAGGAGCATAAACTAGTCAAGACTGTGTGTCATTCTGATGTTACATAACTTAAAGTATCTGGAGCACAAGAGTTTTCTGCAACTCACCAAATTAGGAAGAGCTACAGCCAAATCACCTGCAAGAGGAACAGCTCCCTCTAGCGCGGCCATTTTACACACAGCCAAAAACTGTTAACTTTCCAACAGTCAGGATGCAGTTAAAACAAACCCACTAAAACCTGTCATGTTCATGTCCGTTTTTATGAACTACCTTGCAGTGTGCAATTATGCATTATTTTGCATCTCATTTCTGGTGGAGTTGAACAAAAGGGATGTATGATAGCTAGTTCCAGTACACCAATGAGGAAGTGGTTACATTAACTGTCAACTTCATCACCATATTTAGACTTTGTACTGAATGTGTTTCTTTGTTAAATTTGCTGGAGAAAGAAATAAGTTATGTAGTCTCTACAGTGGTAATATTTCCTGTAGGTTTAATTAGATTGTAACAATAATAATAACACAATATGAAATGGTTTGTCTAATAATATTCCAACATTTGCATGAGGTTTTCGTTTTAAAACATGCACAATTAACTGTCGCCAAATTATCCTATCATATTTGTATTTACTTCAGCATTGTTTTTTAATCTGACATAAATCAGCAATGACCAATCACTACACAAAATACAGGATTATGGACTAGTCACATTGATAAATGTTGCCATTGCTGTGACATTTTAGTGGCTGTTGCTACTTTGTAACTGTTTGCAGTCGCGTGTTACCATCACGGTGCTCATCTGAAGTTCTTACCGATGTTGATCCAGAGGAGGATGCGATGTAAACTTTAATCACCATATTCACAAATTCCAGAGCTTCGCGGGAATGCAAACAAAAATAGTATGAGCGAGAAAATAGGCGTTACTGTTCAACCCCGGTGTTAAAATCCCATTTACTCTGCTTGTCTCGGTGAGAATCTGAACATTCCAGTCAACAGTCTGTATCGCCCCCAGTTCTCTTTCTTTTACCCCTCCTAGTTCTCCGCCTCTTCGGCAAACATGCCTCGCAAAAATGCTTCTGCTTTATCTGAAACATTTGATCTCACAGTTAAATGGCGTGTTTTCAGAGTACAATGAAAACTGGATAGCTGTATTAGGATATATTATTTAAACAAAGAGCGTTAAAAAACGATAAATTTGCAGATATGGTTAAGCTACATGTATCTTTTTCTCCATTTTAGGTTATAATGTTCTGATATTATTATGCCCGTATTGTTTTAGACACCCGTAGAATGTTGTTTTAGTGGAAAAAGCACGTTTAGCACTTTTTGTTTAATGTAAGTCCTGTGAAATCATGAACGGTGAACGCGCATGTACTTGTGTATGAACTGCGCGGCAGTGAGTTTGCTTCAAAATAAAGTTATCTGTTGCTCCAGTGCTTTTGTGTGGAACAATGCTATTGTTACAAGGGACAACTGTGCAGCAGTCTGCTATGCTCAAGACAGACAGAAGTGTGGTTCCCCCTCTTTTGTCCCGTCATCTGCAGGCTGGAAACAAACCCTAACCCGATTCAAGTCGAAGGCGCCATTTTGAACACAGAACTCGAACAATGATTCACCCTGTACACAAACGACAAAACTGTTACGAAATTGGCCTCGCCTAATATTTTCCCTCGTCTACGTTAGCTACTGAATTGTAAGGCTTAAGCCTTCATATTTTAGGATTAAAGATTCATATTTTCAGTCGACCTTGTTGTACTGTCGACATTTATCAGCGATACCGGCTTAGATCTTCTTCATGCTTTGCTCTCAGTTCTCAACGCTGATTGGTCCAAACAGACGTCTATCACGCGTAGCCACTCCCCTCATCCCATTCAGTCCCTTTGCTGTAATGTTCCTCTGTGTTTACTACTGTATTTAGTGAATCGAACTGCGCACGTATATGCAGAGATCTCTTCCAAAGCTGCTGCTTTCCTAGTGTTTTAAGAAAAAAATCTGTTCAGGACCCAACATGCCTAAAAGAAAGGTACGTATCCTTTTGCTCGCGCGCACACACTCCTACACCAGGGAGGCGTTGTTCGGTATTGATAGCCATTTTCGTGGTTTATTTATCCGTTGCATTGCGAAATATATGTATGCACAGCTTAAACATGATTATCTCTGAAATCCGAGCCTCACACGGTTTATTTTTGCGCAGTATGAACAATGGCGGGATGAAGTTTGTTTTGCTGCCTTTCTTGCTCCTCGAGTCAACCATGCTGTGCAAGAAGAAACTCTTAGAAATTCATTCACGAAATATCCACATATGGTTAAATATGACTTGTTCAATGCTCACGAGTTCGCTAACCGCGAACACGTCGATATCGATAATAACAATGTAATAATTATTTTATAGTCTTTGTTCGTGTGAGCAGATGGCAGTAATGGCGCTTGAGTACCGAAAGATGGCGCTGCCGTCAGCTCCTCCTCAGGTCACATCTAGGGGTTGGTTGTGCTATTAATAAGGGGTGGTTGAGCTGAACTGATCTCAGTTGATTGTAATCACACACGTCACACGATTTGTTTTAGGTTTTACATTTGAAAAGTGAATTAATGCACGTGTTTTGAATAAAATGTTTAAATGATTTGATTTTAACTTTTGTTTTGTTTTTTCATTCACAGAGAGCCGATGGAGAAGCAAAGGATGAGGTGAATATGTTCATGCTTACACTTAATACACTGCATGATAATTCTGTTATTTAATTGTTATTTATAGTGGCGTGTGCATATTTCACTCATATCTGTACTCTTTTCAGCCTCAGAGGAGATCTGCACGGTTATCAGCAGTACGTATATTTCCCAGTTATTCTCTAGGATCTGTGTGTGTGTGTGTGTGTGTGTGTGTGTGTGTGTTTAAAAATGCTTTACTACAGAGCTTTAGGCCTGTCTGTTGGTCAGATTTACTGTCAGTGATCACCGTATTAGAGAAGATTTGACATTCTACACAAAGCCAATAAGCTGACAGGTCTACTTATTTATGTAGATCCGATAGAAAAGCTGTAATTTTCTGCTAAACCCAAAATAAATATTTATATTCACTTTATGTTAAGTGTGTTTAACGTACAAACATTTAAAATTAACAACTTGATGCACAGTATTACAGTGTACATATGTGTATTAGAAGTGAAGGTTTTGATAGATCCAACCTATGCTGAAAAGTGTTTCTTTTTTCCATCACATGACGGATTGGAAAGAAGTTTATTCTCAATTAAAATGAATTCAACACTTTAAAAGTGTAAATAAAATGCTTAATGGGTATAAAGAAGAAAATACTTTACATCATAGGCCTCAAACTCAATTCCTGCACAGTTTTGTTCCAATCCTAATCATACACAGCTGATCCAACTAATCGAGGTGTTCAGAAGAGTCATGAACACCTTCATTAGTTGGATCAGCTGTGTTTGTTCAGGGTTGGAGCAAACTGTGCAGAGCTGCGGCCCTCCAGGAATTGAGTTTAAGGCCTATGCCTTACATAGTGTAAATACAATCTGTTGCTTTTTGCATTGCTTTTACACAGTGTAAAAGTATGTGTATGCTAAACAAATAATGCTGCATTCCTTTTGTGTTTACAGTATCTTACTGGGATTTGTGCTTATAGAATCTATCACTATTTGAATGTAGTCAAACAATAATACAATAATAATATCCCGACCCTACCCATTAACCAATTATTAAACCTACCAATACCACCATAGTTTGCCTACTGTAAATTTAATCATATTCCAAAACAGTTTTGCAATACCACAACATGAGCAAAGTGTGTGCATAATATTTTGTTTTTTTTTTACAATTACTTTCTTTTAACAGAAGCACATAGTAGTTGGACCTTATGAAATCTTTATACAAAGCGGCATCAAATATCTTACTAAAATTAATTTTACCAAAGGGTATTACACCATAATCACGCACACACTCTATATATATATATATATATATATATATATATATATATATATATATATATATATATATATATATATATATATATATATATATACACAGTGCTTAATTAATATTGTCTTTAGGAAGCTTTACAATATTATATTTGCATATGCATTAGATTAGTCAGTACTGAAAACAAACCTGGAACTTATCTAACAAAACATAACTTACAATAATGGTTTAAAAATTTGTAGCCCAAATTTGTGTTTTAGAAAAATATTAAATAAAATTTTCAAAAATAGCAAAAATCAAGAGTAAAAAAAAGATAAAATTTTGTTAATGTTGTATTGTCATTTTTTGTTGCAATATTTTGCATAAATTAATTTTTTATTATAATTATCTTTCCATTTCTAAAGATGTGACTAAAATATTGTTTTAATAAATATATCTGTTTAATAAAAACTATTGCCCATATTTACTGAGAAATGGGTAAAAATATTCACTTTCAAAATGGGGTGTACTCAATTATGCCAAGTGCTGAATATATAAAATTTATACAAAATAAATAAATATATATATATATATATATATATATATATATATATATATATATATATATATATATATATATATATATAATATTGTAATAGGATTTTTATTTAATCATTATTATTTTATTACTATTAAGAAAATAAAAATAATAGTAATGGAACGTAATGAAAAGTTTTATTATTCCCTTTTTGTTTACGTCTATATTTTCATGTGAACAATATCTGGTTACACTCATACATGATTTTTTAACCTATTTGTTTATAGCGACCAGCTCCTGCGAAGGCTGAACCCAAATCAAAAAAGACGGCTAAGGTAAATAATATCACAAAACTAAAGAGCGAACAATAAAACTGTAACATTATAATACTATCATGAATTTGCAAAATGTGCTGCTAATCAATCACTTCTTCTGTAGAAAGACAAAGCTGTTAAAAAGGAGGATAAAAAGACCAAGGTGAAGGCCAAGGAGACCTCAGAGTCTGCAGCCAATGAGGAAAACCATTCCGAGAATGGAGACGCAAAGACCAATGCGGTGTGTAGGGGAAACACTCACATATCACAGCACATAAAAACAATAAAAACTCTGTTTGATTATATTATCTTTAATTATCATAGTCATTTATATTGATTAAGAGTGATGAAATCAGTAGTTGTTCTCACACTAATATATTTAAAAAATATAGTTCACCCAAAATTAAAATTCTGACATTATTTACAAATCCTTTACTTATTTAAAACCTTTTTGAGTTTCTTTCTTCTGTTGAACATTAAACAGGATCTTTTGAAAAATGCTATTAGCAGGCACCCACTAACATCCATAGCAAAGAACTATGAATGACCAAGATGCGACACTCAATAGAACGTTCCATTGCAAAAGTCCAACTATGCCGCCATTTTGGTGTGAAAGCGATCGGCCGTCATTTGGATCTTATTGCTGTTGCGATGGCAAGCAGCTGTTTTGTTATTTATTTGTTTGTTTAAAAAGCGCATTAAAGCTGAGATACAACCTGTAAGATGACAAAACATTACTTACTATCACAATCATCAGCACTTTCAATAGTTTATTTTACAGACTTATAATATGCTGTTGTTCTATTGAAATTTTCACTCCAAAATGGCCACTCTGTGACACTAGCGGCATCTAGTGGCTGTTTCCTAAATCGCAGTAGACTTTCGCCTGATGGTAATTCTATGCTCTTTGTCCATAGTATGTTTTTTTCCTGTTAAGGAAGTTCATGGTTGCCAGTAATCAGCATTTTTCTAA
Organism: Danio rerio; assembly: GCF_052040795.2. Classification (NCBI taxonomy): domain Eukaryota; kingdom Metazoa; phylum Chordata; class Actinopteri; order Cypriniformes; family Danionidae; genus Danio; species Danio rerio. The sequence goes on from NC_141034.1 coordinate 10,050,952, forward strand.
ATATCTTTTGTGGAAGAAACTCATAAAGGTTCAAAACAACATGAGCAAGAGTAAATGAGATACTTTTCTTCTTTGGTTCAACTATGCCCTTCAAGGCCACGGTATACTTCCAACAAAATCAGACAAGCTCCAACCAAAACTAAGCCCTTTTTGAGGTAAATTTCGCAGTTCAAAACAGCTCCTAAAACCTTTGAGCTACCATTGGTCTGTGAACATTACACAATCAGTGGACGTGATATGGAACTCCGCCACCTTTGCCTGATTCATTTCTTATTCAAGGGGGTCTGACAGGAAAACAGCATCCAAAATAACAATACTAGCCACATAAATACACTGAAGGGTATTTAAGGGTGAGTAGCAAAGCTGGTGCAGAAGTATCCGCACCTGTAAGTTCACTTGCTAGAGAGATTTTAAGACTCAGAGATGGTCAAAAACTGGATGAGAAGCCCACCTCTTAACTCCACAAGTTTTTTGTGTGTTTATGAAACTGTTCCTCTTTTAGCTGCCGTCGTTGTGTGTAGGGCTACATACAAGCAGCGTGACACGTTTACAACCCCACCTACTGCAGCGTTTTGTGTACTGTTTTGAGTATACAGTCACTCAGCCTTTTAAAATTTTTTGTGCTTTCAAAGATTCATACAGAACATAGTTTGAAGTATAACAGGGCCTTTAAAGTCAGATTTATACTTTCGCCTAGCAGAGTGTACCTCCACTGATTCGCGTTTGCCGTTGGGACATTCTTTAAAACGACAGGGGGTGGTCAAAAGTAACTTACTGTAAAATCAGAAGGATAAACAGAGAAGTAGAAAGTTTCTATATTCTATATCATTCAAGGTATTTGAAGTTATTATTTTTATTGTTTTTATAATTTATTTGAATGATTATAAGCTTTTTTTAAACATTCAAGATTTTTTCAATCAAACTTTGATGCATCACTTGCTTTTGTTTATATCTCAGACTTTTACTTATCTCAGTTTTACCTGTTAACGTTTATTAAAATATTAATGGCAAGAGAACACGGGTTGCTCTACAAATATATATTTTTATTATGACAGGAATAAAAGCTAAAAATACATTTATTAAAAAATACAGATGTTTTTTTTTTGGATTTAGCTCGCTCCACAATTCACACATTACTGTCTGGCTAATTTTTATAAAAAAGGCAATAATGGTCCAACATTGCTGACCATTATCACCAATAAAGCCTAAAAATGGCATCAGTATATTGTAAAGTGATAGGTTCAAATATTCCTCTCCAGTTATCAAAGAAATAATTTGTTCCTTCGTTTTAGTTTTGTTACTATTACATTGTTTTAAATTTAAAATTGTAATATATACATCACTGTAAAAACTGTGCCTTGTGGAAAAAAACATTCTGTAATTGTGTATTAAAACCACCTGGGTCTCCACTTTTAGCAAACTTATGCCTTAGGTTTTTCCAAACTCTTACAAAAACTTTCCACTGTTGCAATTACTTGCCAATAAATACTGTCCATCTGATTCTATGATCACACATAGACGGATCATAAAGATGTCTGTACAGTCATACCCGTTTCAGAAAAAATCTCTTTAAAGTGGTTCATGTTCAACTCAAATCAAACGTGATGCCTCGCCAACTGTTCGCTCGAGTCTCAAAAAAAAAAGTGTGCTCCACCAGCTGAAATCATGTTGCACGCACCCAAAAGCGAACCTTCGCAAACACAATGATGAAGTCACAGTCGCCACGCGCACTCAAGCGAACTAGCGGGTGCATCAAGTATAAACCAGGCTCAAGGCACATGCAAAAGTCAAAACTGTAATATTACACTGTTACATTGTTATTTCTCTCAATCTTTCCTCAGGTTGCGAAGACTAACAAAGAAGCGAAGGAAGCAAAGTCCGAGTAGCACTATTGCCCTCTCATCAACTCTTGTCATTGCAACTCCTCATCACTCCTAGTATCGTGTCATTGTCCAACCTCCAAGGCATATTGTTAACAGAGAAATATTTTTATCAATGGTTTTATAAGTATCCGTACAGATTTTTAGCACAAACTGAAGCTAAATACTGAGCACCTTGTAGATTTGCGGTGATTGCTTCTGCGAGAATGCCACTCTAAAAGTATTTTTAAATGCCACTTGTTGTTGATAACTTATTTGGTCTAGAAGAAAAACAAACCATACCCCCCCTCTAGAGCTTTGAGTGTTTTCTTGAACTGTTTCCACATGCATTCTTCTTCCTCACTCGTTTTAAGGTTTTTCAAGCGATTATATACATGGTTGGGAGAAATTGACCTCGTGTATATTTTCCTTGCTATTTAGTAATTTGTCCTAGAGTTAGTGTAGTGTTCATGATAGAAATGATATAGAAACAAACATCATAACCTTCAAGCAGATATTTGACAGAGCTGATGTATTTCACTCTACCCTGCAAAAAAAAAAGAATGAAAATGATGGCAGCTTACTAAAGATCATGATGTTTTCATGCAAATTGTAATTTTTTTACCATGTGAGTCTGACATTTTTTGAAGTCTGCAGGTTGTTATGTACATTATCTGATGTTGCAATGTCTGCTAATAAAGAAAACGGTGGAATTTTCCTCACTTTTGCCTCACATTCTTTTCTTCAGAAATGATAAATTAATTCAAAGGATATAAATACAGTCCTGTGTCTTTCATAAACGTAGATTTGCATATAATGTTGTAGTTAGAATTATTATAGTATTTTTGGTCCCACTTTATATTGTGGCCTTAACTAATATGTACTTACATAGGAATTAATAGTTTGTTACAATGTACTTATTGTGTAAATACATGTATTTACTGTGTACTTATGCTTGATTTAATACATGTATGTACTTACTTCTGTAATTAACTTTTGTAATTACATTTGTAAATACACTGTTGACCATCCCTTACACCTTAACCCACCCTTAAACCTACCCATACCACCAAACCTGTCCATAACCCAACCTCTATCCCAACTCAAAAGCACCACAAGTGTTCTCAAATACATTATAAACACAGTAAGTACATTGTATTTATTTTTCTGATGTAAGTACATAGTAGTTAAGGATACTTAATATAAAGTGGGACCGTATTTTTTTCTGTTTAATGGAGAAAAGCTTTTTTTAACACATTTCTAAACATAAAAGATTTAATAACTCATCACTAATAACTGATTTATTTTATCTTTGCTATGATGACAGTAAATAATATTTGACTATTTTTCAAGACACTTCTATACAGCTTAAAGTTACATTTAAAAGCTTAATTGGGTTAATTAGGCAGGTTTTGGTAATTAGGCAAGTTATCATATAACAATGGTTTGTTCTGTAGACTATCGAGAGAAAAAAAATAGCCTAAAGGGGCTAATAATTTTGTCCTTAAAATGGTGTTTAAAAAATTAAAAACTGCTGTTATTTTTGGCAAAATAAAACAAAATAGACTTTTTTTCTGAAGAAAAAATATTATCAGACATACTGTGAAAATTTCCTTCCTCTGTTAAACATCATTTGGGAAATATTTAACAAAGAAAAACAAATTGAAAGGGGGCTAATAATTCTGACTTCAACTGTATATAACTCTGAACAATATAAAGAGACATTTCTTGATAATTAATCTGGAAGTGGGCTGACACGGTGGCTCAGTGGTTAGCACTGTTGCCTCACAGCAAGACAGTTGCTGGTTCCTGCTCCGGCTGGGTCAGTTGGCATTTCTGTGTGGAGTTTGCATATTCTCCTTGTGTTGGTATGGGTTTCCCCTACAGTCCAAAGATATTAGCTATAGGTTAATTGAATAAACTAATTTGGCTGTAGTGTATGGGTGTTTCCTACTACTGGGTTGCAGCTGGAATCCATTGTGTAAAACATATGCTGGATAAGTTGGTGGTTCATTCCGCTGTGGCGGCCCCTAATGAATAAAGGGACTAAGTCGAAGGAAAATGAATGAATAATCTGGAAGTCCTTGTTGACCTTGGAGTGCGTCAGGAGATCAGTGGTTCTAAAGCACAGTAACTGGGGGAGGGGCAGACAGGAGCCACTCGTGTTATCAGGGGTCACACTTTAGCATATACATTATTCAGAATGATTTCATTGTCATTCATTTCATTTATCAATACAATTCAAGACGTAAGCTCATACACATATTACATATTCTACATTCTGATAAAAATTCAATTTAGCAAGCCAGTAAAACAAGTGGTTCTATAAGTGGCATTATTATTATTATTAAAGTAATTAATATCTCTTTCCTCTAAGCTTGCATAATCATGATTACTTCAAGGTGGCACTGTGGTTCAGTGGTTAGCACTGTTGCCTCACAGCAAGAAGGTCACTGGTTCGACTCCAGTTGGTATTTCTGTGTGGAGTTTGCATGTTCTCCCTGTGTTGATTTCCTCCTGGTGCTTCGTTTCCCCCCACAGTCTAAAAACATGCAATATAGATGAATTGTATAATTAATTGCCAGTAGTATATGATTGTGTGTGAATAGGTGAGTATTACTGTGTTGTGGCTGGAAGGGCCAACCTTTTCATTTTGTAACATTGACCCAAAGAAGAAAAAAAAAAAGAAAAAAATACATAGTACTGCAAAAAGAAAAAGAAAAAAACAACAACAACAACATAGTACTGCTATGTACTGCATGGTACTGCAAAAAGTTAGTTTATGTACTGTATGTGCTGTTTCCATGTTTGGATAGGTGTTACTGCAAATAATGACAAATATTTTAGCCAAAATCGGTTATCAATACCACACTTTAATCACTTAAAGTACCGGTAGGTACCGGGTTCGTGACGTCATCGACTTTCGCTTTCAGATTTAAAGGGCTAGCGTTGCACCAGACCCCCGTAAGTGGTGTCGTTTAAAAGAGTAGAATCTATATTTTATGCACATATGCATCACTTTGGTTTTTATACCACTGTACAAAAGTTATTTACACTTAAATACACAGTATTTTGGATACCCGAGCTAGGTATTTTACATTGGTTCATTTTCATATTTTTTTCATATAACACATGTACAAGTTATAGCTCAAATGAAAGCTCTTGCCGGTGCTCATACAGTTCTAGCATTCTTTTTACTGAATTATATTCATGTGTCAAACAGTTGTTGAATGAATTGTGGTGTTTCCATGGCACAGAAATGTAAACAATACATTCATGATCACTAAGCAGCCCCAGATAGCACAGACAGCTGTCATCTCTTACCTTATGCTGAGCGCTTCAGGGCCATTCTCCTCTGTTTTTGAGGTGATGTGCATAAGTAATCCTTTTATATGTCTGATGTGGTCCAAACACAGTGAATTATGTTTGATCAAACAAAAGAATAGTGAAATATGAAAACAAGGATTGGTCTCTGTGGCTTGTACAGCACCTACCATCAGTTGGAATGGAATAACTTTTGCATAGATTATGGTAGAGACATTTTTCTTTTTTAATATCATTACAGATATGTGCAGGAATCAACAAAATTAATTACAGCACGCTAGGACACACAGAACCTAAAAGGTACACTTTCAAATTTGAGTTTATTAAAAAAAAAAAAAAAAAGCGCCTCTTTTTTTAGGTGTTTATTAAAACACAGACAACATATACAGTTATTTTAAACACTTTCAATAGTGTTTTATGAAAATTCAAAGGGTTTTCTTTAAAATGATACCAAATTTTTGCATTTACACCTCTGCATGTGGATTTGGGAAGCTTTTAAATTTGGGAAGGCAAAACCTAGGCGGAAATCCCCAAATAGCAGCAGAGTTTAAGTGGTTAAAGGAGTGGTTCTCCTCTCTTTCACGCTATTGGGTCTGTGATTGGGGATGTGGTCCCCGCTGCAGTATGCATCCCTTATTTTTTTGTATTGAAAGTGGTAACCCTAGAGCCATACTAAATCACACATTCCAAATAAAAACTGAAAAATTGAGCATTTAGAATAAAATATTCTATTAATTGCAAATTAAAAATTGAAAAGCTATAGAGAATCTCTTATTTTGGATGTAAAATTTGGATTTTTAAATAATTTAAAACTAAAGAGGTTTTTTTAGTCCAAATATCTAAAAATTCTTAAATCAAGAAGCATTTTATTGACAAGCAAAAAAATAAATTCTTGTTTTAAGAAATAATATGCTAAAATTGAGTGTGTTTTTCCTTAAAGCAAGCGAAATAATCTGCCAATGTGGTAAGCAAAATAATCTTGATTTTCTTTGTGACGAGATTATTTTATCTCATTGCCAAATCATTTTATCCCACAAACATTCAATCATTCATTTTCTTTTCGGCTTAGTCCCTTTGTTAATCCGGGGTCGCCACAGAGGAATGTATCTTCCAACTGATCCAGCATGTTTTTATGCAGCGGATGCCCTTCCAGCTGCAACCCATCTGTGGGAAACATCCACACACACTCATCCACAATCATGCACTACGAACAATTTAGCCTAGCCAATTCACCTGTACCACATGTCTTTGGACTGTGAGGGAAACCCGGAGGAAACCCGCGCAAACGCAGGGAGAACATGCAAACTCCACACAGAAACGCCAACTGAGCCGAGGCTCGAACCAGCGACCCAGCAACCTTCTTGCTGTGAGGCGACAGCACTACCTACTGCGCCACTGCGTCACCATCCTACAAACATCACAAATGTAATGGAAAACTAGTATGGCCAATGTGCCAACACAGAGTGCTGAAACTTTCTGTGCATATTCATTATCCTAAATGATAAAAGCTCAACATCAAAATACGCTGATGTATCAAGCCACAGACTTATAAAAATGAAGCAGATGTAAAGCAGTGGTAAAAACAATGACACTGTTGTTCTACCAGATGGATTAAAGTAGCAGAAGTTTCCTGAATACCAAAGCCCAACCCTTTCAAATGAACTATAATGTACATAACCAATGTCCAAGGTCCACTGTGATAAGAACACTTCACCTAATGTAAAAAACCACCTAGTAGGTATCTGATTACGGACGATTGAGTGTTTGCCTGAAGCGATGAAATCGAAGTTGGGGTTTAGAGCAACTGGTGAACATGGCCGTTCATGTATTTGGCTGACAGTATTAACTTTCCAGTGCTGCTTCCAGCTGTCAGCCGCTGCTGCCACCTTTTTTTACTGGACTGCAGATGTTGGCTTGAGTTACTTCGACAGAGAGTCTAATGAAACGGTGATCAGTATGTGTGAATGTGGCAAGTTTGGAATAAACTCACCCTTGAGGTCAGCTTCTGGGTTAGCGGTGCTTCCAAATTCGGATCCTCTGGCATGCTCGAAGAACACTACTTTCACTGCAAGTCACCAGCCATGGATTGCCCTGATAAAAACTGGAAAATGCTCCTACACTAAGAAGATCAATTCGGCCCAGCGAGAAGGAGCCTCTGCTGTGGTTATTTACAATGAGGACGGGACAGGCAATGACGTTATACTTATGATGTATTCAGGTATGAAACTTTCTTTACTTGACAAAACACGTCAGTTTGTTTTGAATCAACTTTAGAAATAAATTGAGTTCTGGAGTGCCTTAATGGCACACAGCGGCTATTTGTGACAAGATAACAACTCCATAATGCATTAGATAACTGAATTAATACCAATGCTAAACAGTTTGAGATGTCGTTCTCTATTGTGTTGTAAAATGTCTCAGACGATCACGTTCTCTCACAAAACACGTGTTAGCAAAACTGAACTGTCGCCATTGTTGTAAAAACCGGAACAAGAGAGATGAACTTTTAGCTGAAAAAAATTCAGAATGCACTGTAATCAAATTTTCTTAAGACACGAATTCTTAAAGTGAGAAACAGAGGGAATTTTTCACATCAATGCTCGTGTCACGCTTCTTCAGGCACCAGAATATGAGTTATATATACAGCCAAGCCTGAAATTATTCATACCCCTGGAAAATACTGACTCAAAGTCTTTGTTAAAATGTAAATAAAAATTTAGATTGTTTTTTTTTTCCCCACAATGTTGCCTCTTGTTCATCGTCTTATTTTCTTTTGGCAGAAGTCGGTGTCATTTCCGGTCAAAAAAAAATGTTGGTTGAACAGAAGTAATTTTAAGTAAAAATTTATGGGTAATGAATAATTTCGGGCTTGACTGTGTGCTCTTCACACTAAGAAAAAACTGTTCACTGATTGGTTCTTTTTGGAACCAACAATTTTTTTTTTTTTTTTATGGAAACATTGTAAAAAAACATAGTTTTTAGGACTGTGAAATTAAATGACTGAATTAAGGGACTCAAAATGAAAATATTTCTTTGCGTTTTGGTCCTTTACTTCCACAAAACCAGACTGCATAGGTTACTTAGATATTGTGTTCGAAAACTGATTGCAATTTACATAACGAAAAATTTGTTAACATTTTCTAGATTAATTTGAGAATGTCACCAAATTTATCACATCAGTTTGATCTAAAATACATTGAGAAAGACAATAGATTCCATTCTATGCTATAAACAACAAATACATTGTTTTATTAAATCAAGGTAGATCAAATTGGGATTTTGCGAAGGAACTACATGGGGCTTTGAGTAGTTATGAAGAAATTTAATCGTACCAATGTAAAATTTAAATAAATAATTAATAATTATCATTGACTTCTGTTTTCTTCATTAGTTTCGAAAACATAGATTTCATTAAAATTTATAATGACATCGTTAGATTTGCTTTTTGCTGGGAATACTGTTCTCCTAAAAAAAACTAGATTAAAAAAAAAAAACGTAAATAAAAAATTCCTACACATACCTTAGGAATGGAATAGCAGAACATTTTGGCGGTTTTAAAATCTTGAGTTTTTTGAACCGCGGTAAAACGATTGAAAACAGTTATCGTCCCATGCCCATTTGTGAGTAGTTTTAAAGATATTCAATCTTAAAAATGTAAAATTAAAATAAATAATTGATAAAACACACAAAAATATTTACAGGAATGAACACTAACAAATCATGTGACTATCTGTGAATATGCAAATGTACTGTTAACTGACATATTAACTTTACTTATAATGTAAAGATTCATTTTAGAAAATTTGTCACCAAATTGATCACATAAATTTGATCTAAAATACATTGAGAAAGACAATAGATTCCAGTCTGTGCTATAAACAATAAATACATTGTTTTAAACTTTACATTACTTCAAGGTGGATCAACAGCATGTTTTTTTTACAATGGATGCCCTTCAAGCCGCAACCCATCTCTGGAAAACATCATTCACAAACACACTCATACACAACGGACAATTAAGCCTACCCAATTCACCTGTACCACATGTCTTTTAACTGTTCTGTTTCGACTGGGTTGATTGTTGTCGTGCGCGTACTGAAGGGGGGGGGGGGGGGGGGGGTATCGCGGGGGCACTTTGGATCATTTTGGAAGGGCACTTTCTATCCAAGACTAAAAAGGGCATGTGCACTGCACAGGTTGAGCCCTATGTGTGCACGTGCCTGAATAGTGTTGTCTTGGTACTGAAATTTAAAAATTGTAATTTCCTGCTAACATTTAGGTGCCGTTGACCATGTCTTAAACACAGCTGATTTGCCATAGTATTCACCAGTGCTCAACAGAGACGACTGTGATTGGCCGTGAAGGTCATCAGTTCACCACTCTTCACCTAGAGCAAACCCAATTACAGGGACACTGGATCGATTTAAAGCCGCGAGGATCGGTCAAGTCATCTGCAGGTCGCTCCTCTGTGTTTGCACGTGGTAAACATTAGTGAAGTGCAGTGAACTGATTTTTTTTGTAAATTTCAGTACCGAAATTCAGTTAAGTTTGATAAATGGCTTCTAAAATGTGAAAGTGTTAGCTAACTAGTGCCATTTCCCTTAACTTAGCTGAATATTAGGTCCGACATCTCTTTATATTTTAACTCTCCATTCAGAACAGACCTTCAGGTCTCTCGAAATCTGTGAAATGATAAATGTGTGTCACCTTCTCTTCGCTGACAACATATACAGTCAGGTAAACAATAATACACCATCGCAGATATTTGTTGTCTGAGCAAAATGAAAAACATTTGTTTGGTCATGTAAATGTAGATGTATAGTGGATCTGACAAACTATTATGTTGAACGTAGGCATGGGACGATAACCGGTTTTAAGGTATACCGGGTTTTGAAAAGTCAAGGTTTTAATAAACGTTAAAAAGTTCAGTTATACCGTTCCTAGGGTATTTGTAAGTTTGTTTATTTGTGTTTTTTATGACTATTTTAAGTTTCTTTTAGGGCAACATTAAAAAAGGACCCTCCACATCCCAAGTTACTGGTCAGTCCATGATTCAGGAAACATCAGAAAAAGAAATCTTGAATAAACCAACATCCAGCATGCTGTAGAGCTGAATAGAGCAGAGACTTGCTTTATATCCAAAGTAAAGAAAGATACCCAAAGTTACCTTTTCAAGTTGAAAATAAATCTATGTTTTTGAAACTAATTGAGACAGCAGAAGTCCAGACTTATTTAAATTATTTAGCCTGACATTTATTGTTTCAAAATATTTTAAATATAAAAAAATAAACCATGTTTAAGGGGGGAAAACGTTTTTAACCCAGACATTTAAAAATAACTTATTTTTAGAGCAATAATTACAATACCGTTATATTGTGGAACCGTGATATTTTTACCTAAGATTATCATAACGTCAGAATCTTATACCAGCTCATGCCTAGTTGAACGGCAGAGGTTTTTGTGGCTATTAGTTAATCTGGGTTTTGTGGAAACATTTGTATGTCAAGTTTGTGAAGTAAAAGGATAAAATAGACCACTGAAATAACCTGGCTTTTCTATTTCATTGGCATCGTTTCTTATTAAATAAATATAATTCGGCAATTATTTCAAAATGTCCAAAACTGTTGATCAGCTTTTGTTATGAAAGTATTTAAAGTCAGAATTTTTATGTCATTAACCTTGACTGTTTATTGTTTAATACGCTTATGGCCCAGTAAAACTTTATGTGAGTTGGGTTTTACCTGAGACCATCAGAATGCATTTTATGACTCACTGTAAACTTGTTCCATAACGTGTTGCACCAAACCTGGTTTTCCTGACTTTTGTGAAATTTGCATAACATGGTTTTGTAACGAGTTATTATCTAGTCTCATGGCAGCTTCTTTTTGAAAATTGAACAACAGTATTTGTTTACATACAGTTGAAGTCAGAATTATTAGCCTCCCTGAACTATTCACCCCCCTCCAATTTCTGTTTAACGGAGAGAAGATTTTTTCAGCACATTTCTAAATATAATAGTTTTAATAACTCATTTCTAATAACTGATTTATTTTATCTTTGCCATGATGACAGTAAATAATATTTTACTAGATCTTTTTCAAGACACTTCTATACAGTTTAAAGTGACATTTAAAGGCTTAAATGGGTTAATTAGGTTAAATAGGCAGGTTAGGGTAATTAGGCAAGTTATTGTACAACGTTAGTTTGTTTTGTAGACTATCGGGGAAAAAAATTGCTTAAAGGGGCTAATAATTTTGACCTTAAAATGTTTTTAAAAAAAAATTAAAATTGCTTTTATTCAACCCAAAATAAAACAAATATTTTCTCCAGAAGAAAAAATATTATTAGACATACTGTGAGAATTTCCTTACTCTGTTAGACATAATTTAGGAAATTTTTAAAAAGGAAAAAAAATCAAAGGGGGACTAATAATTCTGACCAAAATATGTTTTGACCTATCAATGCATTTTAGCTGTAAATATAACCCAAGTTGCCCTGCTGATGAAGAATCACTGCAGCAATATATAAATCTGCACATCACATTTTTAAATAAAGTTTTCATTTGCTGTTATGTTCATCCCTTAAATCAACAATCATGGCTAATATACTATTTTATTTCAACAGGTGCTGATGATCTAGTTGCTATCAATATTGGCAATATTTTAGGCACACAGATTGCTTACCTGATCAACAATGGTTTGGATGTTAATATGACGATTAATGTAGCCACTCCAACTGGCGTGTGGAAGGGTACATGGGCATATGTGCTGTCTTTCACTTTCATTGGAATAACAGCCGTCACGATGTTCTACTTTGCATTCCTGTTTATGAAACGCATGTACATAAACCGACAACTTCGTAGGCAACAGGTAAAAGTTCACTTAAGCACTCTCAAACGTTTATCGTCTAATATAACATTAAATATTTGTCTTATTTTCTACAGTAAGAAATCTCATAAGTGATATTTTAATATTTATTCTGTTCTGTCATTCATTTCTGTGCAGATGGAGATAAAAAGAGAGACTGAAAAGGCAATTGGAAAGTTAGAAGTGCGGACTCTACGGACAAATGACCCGGTATACAGCTATTACAAAACAACAATAAAAGAACAAAGAAATAGCTCTTAAAAAATAAAAAATAAAAGCTTGCTTTATTTACTCAGATATAGATAACTTGACCTTTAGCTGAACTCGTGTTTCTTATTGATTCATAAAATGGGTGCTGTCATGGTGCACCTTAGATACTTTAGTAAACAAACACTAAAACATAAGACTGAAACTTAGTCAGTAAACATTTTAAACTGAAATAAAATAAAAAAAATGCACACTAATTGAAAACTAAAAGTAACTGAAACTAACAACAATCACCAAAAGACTAATTGAAATAAAATAATAATTAGCAAATTGAATTCATTCATTTTCTTTCTGGCTAAGTCCCTTTATCAATCTGGGGTCACCACAGCAGAATGAACCGTCAACTTATCCAGCATATGCTTTACCAACGGATGCCCTTCCAGTGGCAACCCATTGCTGGGAAACACCCATACGCTCTCATTCACACACATACACTAAGGAAAATTTTGCTTATCAAATTCACCTAAAGCGCATGTCTTTGGACTTGTGAGGGAAACTTGAGCACTCTGAGGAAACCCACGCAAACACGGGGAGAACATGCAAACTCCACACAGAAATGCCAACTGAGCCAGCCGAGGCTTGCATCAGTAACCTTCTTGCTGTGAGGCGAGAGTGCTGCCCACTGCACCACCACGCTGCCCTGCAAAATGAATAATTAAATTAAAATTATTAACATGTATGATTTGACCAGCCTGATCTCACGAGAAAACGTAAGTATTTTACGTTTTGCCAGTTTAGTGGCTAATTCGTACAAATTCGTACGAGTTCAGTCGTACGAAATGGTACGATTTTAAAAAGGAGGCGTGGCACCTGACCCCACCCCTAACCCCAACCATCATTGGGGGATAAGCAAATCGTACTAAATTGTACGAATTAGATCGTACGAATTCATACGAATTAGCCACTAAATGGAAAAGTTACGAATTGCCGTGAAATTGTGTTGGATTTGACCTGTGGCTGTTTAGAGAAGAACATGTAAATGGCACTTTTACCATAAAACAGACAAGACCTGTTAAAGTCGGCAAGAAACAGAAGTTAAGAAATATTGAGGGTGGTGAGAGCGTTGGTTATTCGCTATCAACACCCAGCAAAAAGCGTTTGTGTTTAATAGACATCTAAAAGACATCTAAACGTAGACAGCTTGGCTAAAACAAGGCTAATCTTGGGCTGTCAGTGAAAATCTAATAGATATTTAAGGATTGCCCAAAACTAGACTAGTCATCAAATAGACAGATTAGACAGACTTTATATGTGTAGTCATTAATTTCTGTTTAGATGAAGTTAGTTTTTTGCTTATTCTTAGAGATCTTTAAGATTTTCACATACTGCCCAAGTTTACCCTGGTTTTAGTCAAGATGACTGTTTTTTTGACCTCTATTGTGAATTTCATACGCTTGACATTATCCTGAATTTAGAAAAACTAATTATATAAAAACGAAATGGAAATATGTTCAGAAAATAAAAACTAAGCTAAAACTAACAAAACCATTAATGAAACAAACTGAAACTTACACTAGCTGGCCTCTATAACACTCACCCCCCCCTAATCTCACTCCCATCCGGGTCACGGCACCAATATATGGCACCCTCTCTGAGCTGGGATTGAACCAGTGACTTTCCGCATAGGAGTCAGCTGCAAGGAGGCTTGAGACCATGGCCTCTAGCGTCTGTTGCTAGAGCACCTTTTACAGGTCAGAGGACTGATGTTTTACCTGCACAGCACTTCACTAGCTGGCCTCCATTACACTTACCCCCTTTAACCTCACTCCCATCCGGGTCACGGCACCAATATAACCCCCCTGTTCTTACATCACCCAACCCGCTCTGAGCTGTGATTCAACCAGTGACTTTCCACATGGGAGTCGGTTGCACTAACAAGGAGGCTAAAGACCATGGACTCTAGCGTCTGTCACTAGAGCACCTTTTAGAGGTGAGAGGACTGAGGTTTCACCTGCACATCACTTCAATATCAGGCCTTCGTTACAAAAGGACACTGTTTGTTTTCAGAAAATAGAGATGGGAAAGAGGTTGGCGGGTGATGGGGGTTGGGTTGTTTGTTTGTTTTTACATGAAAAAAAAGTGTTTCTATAGATGATTTGTCAAGACCACTCAGCATTGCATGATGTTTAGAAGTTGTCCTGTGGAGGAGGAGGAGGTCCTGGTTTTGATCACAAGGTTTCAGGTGATTCCGGAAACATGGGTTTTTAGTTGTCGTTTGAAGACTACCCATGAATCCACAGTCTGTGTAAGAATGGGAAGACCATTCCACCACTGTGGAACATTGAATGAAAATGTTTTGGAAAGTCATTATTGCCTTTCGGTGATGGTACCACAAGGTGATGCTCATTCCCTGAAAGGAGGCTCCTGGAATGGAGACCTTCAGGAGCAGGTGGTAAGAAAGTGTGGTGCCAGTGGCTGTTCTGTAAGCAAGCTTCAATGATTTGAACTTGATACAAGCCTCTACTGGTAACTAATGCAGAGAGATAAGAGAGGTGTTACATGAATTATCTTGGGCTTAATAAAGACCAGGCAAGCTGGAGCATTCTAGATCATTTGTAGAGGTTTAAGGGTGCAAGATTGTAGTACAGCTAGAAATAGCATTTCTGTAGTCCAGACATGAAAAAGAGCTGTCACTTAAATATGTGCAGCATGACCTGTTAGGAAGAATTTGATTTTTCTGATGTTAAAAAGTGCAAACCTCCATGATCCAGCTGTGTTGGCAATTTGCTCTTTGACAGCTGATCATCCAGGATTACCACAAGATTCCTTACTGAATTGCATGGGGTAAAACTAGATGAAGGGAAAACAAGAAGTTCATTTTTGGCAACATTGAGCTAAAGGTGATAGGTCTTTCATCCAAGTCCAGATATATTGAAAGTAATGCTTAAGTGATCTGAAGTGAGCAATGGTTTAACTGTGACTTTACCAGAATTGCAATGTCTTGTCTAGATAAGATTTGTGTGTGATTGTGGTGGTAAGCTGCTTGAGGCTGAATAAAATTATGAGAGAATGGAAATCTGTAGCATAAGGTTTGTACAAGTGAATGCTGAAGTTATCTAATACTGTAACTTATAAAAGAAACAGCCAATTCTTCAGTAAATGCACCTAACTGACCAGAAGGATGGTAAATGAGCAGAAAGTCAAATTTAGCAAGAGAAGTGATACAGACTGACTGGTATTTAATATTATTGATAAAGTGAGTACAAATGGAGTATTTCCAATTATTCTCAGTATATTCCTCATTCATTAGAAATGAGAAACCCAGTCTTTCCTCCCCTTCCAATCAGGCGGGCAGTGTGGGTGAATGCAAAGTTTTTAGAGAGAGCAATTGCAGTAGGAGTCCTAGAGACGAATCCAGGTCTCAGACAAGGACAGGATGTTAAGATTAGATTATGATGCAAATGCTGGGATAAAGTCTGCTTTGTTGACAACTGACTGACAATTCCACAGACCATAAGGAAATGTGTATAGGGTGTAAGTTGTTGATGTTTCAGTGGCATCTGCGTGTGTTGTGTGTGCATGGAATTGTAATGACAGGAATGTTCTGCAAGCACATAGTGTGAAAAGTAAATGGAAAAGCCTACTAGTGTTGTGGTGGTATCCCTGATCGGTGTAGTCATGTAAGCCAAGTCAGTACCCTTTTCCCTTGTTGGTCTTCACACGATTATTGCTTTCGATGACATGGTAAGCGTTTACACCCAGGTTTATATACAGCTACTCATGCTCCACTGAACTGAATGAAACTGTGCTCAACTGTTCATTAACTGCCCAACAAAGCCTCCAGCTCACGAATGCAGTGAATTGAAATCAAAGCTGCTAAGAGCCCTATCATACACCCGGCTCAATAAGTCGCAAGACGTGTTTGGCATGATTTGTTGCTATCATCAGACCAGGGCAATGTTCACATTTTGCGGCATGTTGTTTAAATAGCAAATCCATTTGCACCACTTTTTGGACTCATGGGTGTTCCAGTCTAAAAAAGAGGTGTGTGAAGGCGCATTGTTGATGAGTTGCTATTCTTAGGAACTGAAATAGACTGTGCCATTGACAAACTAAAACCTGGTCTAAGTCTAAAGTATTATTTTCTACATAAATATAAAAAACAACTACCTCCATGCCTTCTACATGTTGGGGGCTTTTTTAAATTTATGATAATTTGCATTTTTTTAATGTTATTATTAAGATTAGAAGTATTTATTATATGCATATTTATATTTGTTTAATAAAAGTTTTTGGATATAACTTTTTTGACCACACTCCGTAATTATTCTTCATTTATTCGTTTGGTGGAAATTAGAACTGAATTTAGAAATAGTTTTGCTTAACAAACTAAATTAAATATGTAGGCTAATGGATGTTTTCAGTGGAGTGTGTACAACACCGTTTCGTTATCCACAAAAGTAAAGGAGTAAAGTAAAGAGTAGAGGTAAACAAAAGAGAAAGTAAATAGGCAGAATGGAGGAGGCTCATTCTTTATCCTCGAGCTGCAGATTGTCTGTTTAACTATTTTTTCACTAGTGAAGCGTTCAGTTTATCCTCTCATAAAGTCCACTATGTAAATAGCAAATGCGCCATGGCGTGACGCAACAGACTTTTAAAGACACCAATAACTCAATATAAGAATAAGCACAACCCATGCGCCAGGGTGCAAAATGTATATTTCAGTCCTTAAAATAACAAAAGTAGTTTCGGACACACCCTTAATGCTTTTGCCATGCGCTTTACAATTTGCGCCCTTTTTTTTACTGAGCGTAAAAACAAACATATTCCTGTGAAATTCAGTCTATGTCCAGTCTCTAAAGAACTTTTGACTGATTTTGACCCGACCAGCATACTTGTTTAAGCATTTGAACAGAAAGCATTCTACAACAATACTCGTCACCAAGGAGGACACCGGCGCCCAAAAGCATGATGGCCCAACTCAGCCTGAACAGGCTAAATAGTGTTTTTGTGCACAATCTGGAGTGAAGGTGTCTTCTGAACGTGAAGAGAAGCATAACTGCTTGGGGCAGTTCACATATCTCATCTTTTGCACATATTAGTAGTGCACATTGCACGCGCTCGCATTTCCCAGGTGTACCAGTTGAAAACCATGAGTCGCATGACAAGAACTGACCAATCAGCTTCTTACTTTGTAAGGAATATTAGGGGTGTAAAAATTAATTGTTTCTTCTGTATCAAGACAATTCGGTATCGATTCAGTAATAATCATAACCGGTTATTATGTACTGACGTCATTTATCTCCTATGCGCTCTGTCGCGAGGGAGGTGAGCGCCGGTATTTACAACACTCAGCCAACTCAGGGCCGGCCCGTAGCATAGGCTCCATAGGCAAATGCTAAGGGTGTGCATATCCAGTGGGGCGCCAGAAATGAGCGCGCTTCAGTTAGTTTTGTTTTCGATTTTCCTGACACACATTTAGTTATAGACGGCAATAACTCAAAAATCTCTTACCCTAAAAAGATCTAAAGTGTGTTTCCTACAGAAAGACAAAGCTGGTTATGTTTCACAGCTGTCTTTCTTTTTTTTCATCTGCGTTTACTTTAGCCGGCAGAGCTCGCGCTGACAGGAGCTCTCAGTAAGGGACCGTCGGAAAAGTGCTTATTTTTTTTCGTTTTTCTGCTCCGCTCAGTTGCAAGGGCTTAAGTGTGTGTGTTTGTGTGTGTGTGTGTGTGTGTGTGTGCGTGCATGTGTTTGTTTGATGCTGTCTATGTTTGTGAATGTGTTTGAATGATAGACAGTGTGGTGCTGTGTGTCTGTGTGTTTATACAGACAGCATGTTATAGCCTCCCCCCTAAAATATAACACTGTATATGGAAAGCATCGTCAATGCACCGTGATGCACCGAGATATCGAATTGAACCGAATCGATGGCATGATAATCGTAACCGAACCGAACCGTGAGACCAGTATAGGTTCACACCTCTAAGGAATATACACACTTCGGTAGACTAATTACCTCAGACAAACACAGAACACCCAAACACTGCTGTGCTTTTTCATACTATGGATGTCAGTGGTTTCGTGTATCCAGTTTTCTAGTCTTTCGAATATCTTAAGCTGCTATGATTAACTCATTGTAATATTTTTCAGTGAATATTAAACTACTGAAAGAGCTGCAGTTTATTTTGTATTTTCAGGGGTAAAATTTATATGTTTAAAAAGTAACTTCAAAGTAATTAGTAATTGATTATTTTTACATGAAGTAATTAGTAATGTGATCAAATTACATTTTTCGAGTAGTAATCAGTAATTTGTAATGAATTACTTTTTAAAAGTAACTGACGCAACACTGTGAGGTTCAGATCTAGCCATATTACCAAAATGTATTGTATACACACCCCCCAGTTGAAGGGGGGGGTGTACACATAGATATACACATATACACATATGTCTATAATCGGGAGTTTTCCTGGATGTTAGTATGCATTTTTTTTTAATGATGAAAATTTTTATTTGACATCACTTTTCTACATTGATGGATCACTTATCGCACAGGCATTCCTGACAAAAAGCTTGTGTTTGTGTGTATGAAAATGTACTATTCACTCTCCCTGTTAAATTTGATCTAATCGTGTGCTGAAATACACCTCCTCTCCTGCTTTCACTTCTCATACTGACGGAGGGAGCGATTTGTTTGTGAATGAATCTCCGTTATGAACGACTTGTTCACTAGCCGACAATAGTTTCTGGCACCACAGTATCTCTTTGTCATATTTCTTTTGCATTGTTTGCTGATTTATTCAACAAGCCTAGCATAAACCGAGTGTTTAGTGCGAGTTAGTGCTGCTTTGCCTTATGGTGAATGCAGACTATAGCTATTATTATCAATAACGTGACATGTATAGCACAAATTTCAAAACATACAAAAACGTAAAAAACTTAATCCTATGAAATGTTCTGCCTTTGTGCTTTGTTTTCTTTGTTTGCTCGTTACTTCACCCGTAGACAGCGCTTAAGTCCAGCATCTTCACGTAATAACACTGTCTTGACTAGTGCGGTTGAATGACATTTGTCCTGGGAGCACTGTACCAATGTGGCGGCGCTATAGACGCATGCTCAGGGTCCCTATGCGATATCTAGTGTATATATCTATGTCACAAATTGAGGAGCGGGGAAAGGAGGCGGAGTGGCGTGACAACGCGGGGAATCCTTCACAAACTGAGGAGCGATCACAAACCGAAAGTGGCAAGAGCGTCAAAGTAGCCAGAAGTCATTCATTTTTTAACGAGAACCGGCGGCGAGAAACAGCGGCGCGTCTTCATTGGCTATGACGCGGTTCGGCGGCAAGCAATCAGAATGAAGTAGTCCACCGCCTGAGCGGAGTTCAGAGAACACAGACCTGTAAACTTTGGTTCCGACCACAGTTGTTCCCAAGAGTTTGATTATTGCGGTTCCTGGATTTTCAATTATTAAAAATCGCGACGACGTTGGGCCCCCTAATCACGCAGGGCCCCCCCGCGGTGGTTGCCCTGCGGGCCCGTCCGCTACGCCACTGCCTCTATATGATTTTGAATTCAGTATTCTACTGAAGAAAGGGATGTATATCATGGATGGCCTGAAAGTTAATTAATTATTTGCTGATTTAACAAAAAAAAAAAAAATGGTAGGAAAACTATAGCTTTAAGAGAGCATTTCAGCTTAAGTGAGTTTTAAAGATGAATTTTGAGTTGAATTAAAAGTACAATGTCTGTGTGTTTTAAAGGAGGTTGATTCAGATGACACTGGCTGTGTGGTTTGCACTGACTCTTACCAACGTGGTGAACAAGTCACAGTTTTACCCTGCAGGTGCAGTATAAAGTTAACATATGATTTCGGTTAAACATTACTTTAGTACAGTAACAGTATAAATTATTTAAATAGACTGTCTTCATTCTAACACAACATGTATACTGTATGTTACATGTTGTTAAATCACAGAGGTAAATCAAAATCCCTTTAAGCCAAGAAAATTAACCTGGCAGCAATCTATGAAATTCTTCTTATCTCTTTGAATGGGGAAGCATCAAATTCTCCAAAACTGCTTGCCAAGCTTATAATTAAATTTCATATTTGGCATTACTAATGACATTTAACAACAGCTGTCTCTTAAATTTAGTTTCAAAACATTAGAATCAAGACAACAAAAGGTTTTTTTGGCTGTTTCTGAAGGACATGGTCAGACATCATCATGTCAATCAAACGATTTAGCCAAACAATAACTTACATGTGACAATCATCCTCCGAATAAGACCCTGTCTGTTTACGCCGGTCTTCTGAAGTAATTTCCAACTTATTCCTGATCCAAATCTTCTCCCAAAATGACGAGTGAAGTGGTTGCTGTCATGTGATTTGCATTTGAATGGTGGAGGCGGGAATTGGTCAGACAGGACACACTTTACTTCACATTCGTTTTATACAGATTACAAACCCTACTAAAAAAAACAGCTTAAACCAGCCTATGGTTATGACCAGCTAAAACCAGCTTGACCAGCCTAGCCAGGCTGGAAGCCCAGCTAATACCAGCTATGTCCAGCTTAAACCAGGCTGGTCAAGCTGGTTTTAGCTGGATTTAGCTGGTCAAGACCAGGCTGGAAATGGCTGGAAACCAGCCTGAAAATGGCCAAAACCCCTCTAAAACCAGGCTGGTTACCAGCTTAGGCTGGTTTAAGCTGGATTTTTCAGCAGGGAAGCCATAGAACATTTGTTTTCAAGTGTCGTTGGTTCTTTTAAAAGCAGAGATTGTAAGCTTTATGTGAATATATTTCTCATAAATGTCAGGCAAGTATTCGCTGAGATTCTGTCATTTTTGACGATGCCAGACATAACATTAAAGCTACAGTCGTCTGGATAAAGCTCCTCCCCTGGAGAATCATCAATAGCCTGTGCTGGCTCCTTTACTTGACCACATTAGTCCTTATTACACTTATTATTAAATTACATTTTTCCCATTCAAAACTATATGAGTTTTGATGCATTATATTTTGGTTTGCTTTTAATAAGAATAAAATTAACTCTATTCTCTCTTGTTTTCTAGGCATTTATACCATAAGAAATGTATTGAGCCATGGCTTTTGGAACACCCCACCTGTCCTATGTGCAAATATAACATCCTCAAATCCTCGGTTAGTTTGCAAGCAGATCAGCAGATGTAGTCATGAATGATATTATGTAACATGGGTTCTTTGTTTCTTTA
This sequence comes from Danio rerio, assembly GCF_052040795.2. Taxonomy (NCBI): domain Eukaryota; kingdom Metazoa; phylum Chordata; class Actinopteri; order Cypriniformes; family Danionidae; genus Danio; species Danio rerio. Next base: position 10,072,443 of record NC_141034.1, read on the forward strand.
TATGTTTAGATTGAGGAGGATAGCTATGACCAGCCTTCACCATCATCATCCTCTTCTTCATCATCTTCCTCAAATGATACATTCTGTTTAGCTACAATAACATCAGCAGATCAACGCAGCACATTACAATCAAACATCCAAACTGAAGAAAGTAAGTAAAGTCTAAAAAAAAACCATTTGGTGCTTAAAATTTTTCATTCATGTTTGTGGGTATTAAAGTGATAATACCTCCAAAACTACTTTTTTTTGTTGTTGTTTACTCACCCTTACATGTTTTACTTTCTTCGGTTGGACACAAAATAAATTTTTTGAAAATTAGTAGAAACTCATAACCATTTATTTTTATAGTATTTGTTTAACCTACTATGCATGTAAGAGCCAGTTCATTCATTCATTCATTTTCTTGTCAGCTTAGTCCATTTATTAATTCAGGGTCGCCACAGTGGAATGAACCGCCAACTTATCCAGCAAGTTTTTACTCAGCGGATGCCCTTCCAGCCGCAACTCATCTCTGGGAAACATCCACACACACTCATACACCACAGACAATTTAGCCTACCCAATTCACCTGTACCGCATGTCTTTGGACTGTGGGGGAAACCTGAGCACCCGGAGGAAACCCACAAGAAGGCAGGGAGAACATGCAAACTCCACACAGAAACGCCAACTGAGGCAAGGTTCCAACCAGCAACCCAGCGACCTTCTTGCTGTGAGGCGATAGCACTACCAACTGCGCCACTGCCTCACCCTAAGAGCCAGTTATGCATAATTAATTTGTGATAATAATTTAGTTAAAATGGTTAAACATGGCGAAAGTTTAAAAAATTCATAATGATTCTATTATCTAAAATGCATAATTTAATAATTAATACAATTTAAGAACTTTAATTTTTATTTATTTATTTATTTATTTTTTCTTCCGACAGTAATACGACATGATGTCATTAGTTTGTACTTTAGGTCAGATTGCAGCTTAGGACATTGGAAGCAACACAGTTTTTTGACCGAGCTATATCAAGTCTACCCACAAAGCAAATTATCTCTGTCCCAGCTCTGGCTCACTCAGTCAGCTTTTGCTTGGCTCACATGCCACATTGAATTACGGTACATGACTGTACCAAGTCTGGCTTCCAGACAAGGGTCAAACATGGACCATATGTGGGTCAAGCGTCAGCCAAGTTTATAACCCATAACTGAGCCTGAACTGGGCCAGATATGCTGGTGTGTCATGACTGCAATGGAATTGATAAACCCATGAATCATTTCTCTTTAGGCGTGCTATAGGTGTGCTTTTTCTTTATTTGATAATAATTTAAATGTATTTTAAATGTGGGTCAAACCTACATGGCCAACAAATCAATTTTTAACATCTGTGGGACTGGGGGAAGCCGGAGCATCCGGAGTAAACTCATACAAGGAACATGCAAACTCCACACAGAAATGCCAACTGACCCAGCCGGGACTCAAATCAGCCACCTTCTTGCTGTGAGGCGATAGCGCTACCCACTGCGCCACTGTGCCGCCCTTCTTATATTAGCCCAGGGCTCCCTCCCATTGCAGGGCGAGAGGAGAGTTTGAGCTCAGGTAGATTTCGAAACTCCCCTTCCGTAGTAGCTAATGAACAGAAATGGGTTGCTCTTAAGAGATAACTACTTACTAAAAGCATGTCTATGGTGCAGATTTACATTAGTCAGTTAACTTAAGTTACAGGTTTTTGGGCAGTGGGAGAAACCGGGAAACTCACGTGAACACAGGGAGAACGTTTAACTTCTGCACAGAAACGTCTGCTTGCTTGGTTAGCACTAAAATCAGTGACGTTCTTGCTGTAAGACAACAGTGCTAACGAAGATGGCTGTGATATGGAACTTAGGGTATTTATAATGACTTAGGAAACGTCTGATTGGTGAATCATGAATTGGGTAATGAATGACCAGCTGTGTTCAATCCATAGACTGTAAAATATATGGACGTAGTGTCCGTGACGTCACCCATAGGTTTCTAAAGAGCGCAAAAGAAGCCACAAATAGGCGCGGCCAACCGTCGCCTTTTTGTTCGCGCGTCATCACACCCACGGCGGGATACCAAACAAGGGCAAAGAGGCGGAGAGTGAGCGGAGCTACAGACACGTGCTGGCATTTTGCCTGGACCTGGCTCAGACACACTGTACTTTGGGAGAACGCTTAATACTTTATCACCTGTGACTCGTTTGTGTTCTGACCACTTGTGCTTGGTTGTATACTATATCAATAAAGTGTTTAGACTTTTAAAAACACTGCTGTAATACATTGAGCCACTAAACATTGTTCTTGTGACGTTTTTCAACAGGAGGAAAACGCGAATTACTTCCAAACACTTCAGATATAGTCTGTGTTAGTTAATGTAAGACTATTGATGAAATCCAGCATAACACTGTATGACAACGCTTCAGAGGACTGTTCTAGAGCCTACAGCTAATCAATTCGTCAGATTCTGGAGTGCATTACAGCTCTAAATATAAACATAAACGATAAATGATCTTAAATAAAACAAATACATGTATAAAGATGGTATATAGTATATAACTTTACTCACATGGGAAACGGAGGCCACATGAATGGTTTGTGAGCACAATTAAGTGCACTCAGCATGCCATGCCATCTAATAATTGTAGGAAACAAGTCCAAAAGGCAGTTGACGGTGTAAAGCCACATAAAACAACACAGAAATACGATAAATATGCCAAGTTCAGTGGCTAATCTGCAGGATTCAGCTGAGGTGACGTGACGGCGACCAACGAGACCTAGCTGTCACTCAAGTGGCCACGCCCTTAATTATGCAAACCTAATATAACTTAATATAAAGGAAACGGATGAGTTCTAAAAAAATTCACCCCCCTCACAGTTGTCATGAAGGGAAATATTAGCTGTATTAACCAAAATCTTTTTTTGTATCAGGCTGTAAACCTCTTTTTTTCTGCTGTAAAGTTGGCCATTCTAACAGTGGGCTCAATTGAAATTTGCTCTATTTTGGAGCCAGGAGCAGCCACGACTAGCGGAATTTCGGATGAATTGCAATTTTAGTTACTTTCGTATTGGCTTCCTGAGGGAGAGCGGGAGGTTGACGCTTGGTTCAATCATAAGCACATGGTCCTCTTGAAATTAGCTTATAAATAAACTTCACAAAGTGTAAAATACGGTTTTGCCATCCTATCATTGTTATGCTGGAATAATCTATGCATGCCATGGTGTATAGTTATGACTTATGGTTAACCATGTTTTTTTTTTATCGACAGCAGCAGCTGGACATACATCCGACACTGTGAACTGCAACCTGGACATTCACACTCAACACATTTATGATAACCCAGGATTTGAAGAGGAACCAGAGATAATCGAGCATCAGAACATCAACCAACAACTTTAATACTAAACTGTGACATAATATATATTTGAATATTTACATATTTTGACATCTGAACAGGCACTGCACACATAGGGCTCAACCTGCCCTTTTTAGTCTGTGATATAAAGTGCCCTTCCAAAGTGAACAGAAGTGGCCCCGCGATTTACAACCACCACCACCCTGATCTTCAGTTCTTGACATGTTCTGCCCCGCTCATCAGTTCTTGACATGTTCTGCCCTGCTCTTCAATTCTGCACAAGCCCCCTGAAAGCCTCTGCATGGCATCTGAATATCTGAAACAGCAACATCTATGAAATAGAAGGACATTTAAAAGGATGAAAAATAGGAAAAACAAAATTAAGATGTGTAAAGTCAGCATGAAATGGAAGTTAAGATCGTCCTTTCCCCCTATCTTGACATACATCCAATTGAAATGGTTTCTAAAATGAGAAAAAATGTAGGGCAGTGCATGATTTTGCTCTCTGGCTACTGATTAGATCATTTGAAGATGGCTGCTCACAGCAAGCTAAGTTGCTAACAAAATGGAGGAAGCTTTAAATGCTTTTTGCACTTAGATTTTAAGGAATCACAGTCAGCTGAGCTCCCTCTGAAGCAAAAGGTTTTCAGGATAAGAAAGAGGAGCTAAGTTTTACAGATGGATTAGTATCATATACAAAGCACTGCTTCATAGAAATGAGGCATGCGCTGATAGTCCCGCCCTAAAGCCATGTGACCAGAAGTGAGAAAAGTTGTGTCAAGGAAGAAGAGAATGCTAAAGCGTATGGCGCAAAAGCATTAAGGGTGTGTCCGAATCCACTTTTGCTATTTTAAGGATGGATAAATAGGCTTTGTGCTGCGCCACATGGTCTAACAGGGTTGTACTTATTCTCTTAATGAGTTATGGGTGTGTTTTGAGAATAAACCAATCAGAGTGTCCTCTTCCATTCCCTTTAATGCCGAGTTCAGACTGCATGATTTTAGCTCCGATTTTGGCTCGGTGACACGTTTTGAGAAATTGCAGACAAATGCCTGAAATCACAGGCAAATCAGTGCTCGTGCACGTTATCTGAGGAAAAGGAAGAGATGGGGTGGAAGGGGGGATTCTTCCAAAACGAAGATAAGGCAATAGGGCGAAATCAGTCTATTTATTCTAAGCTTGAATCAATCTAATTGGATTATTACTGATTACGGATGAGAGGCCAGCTGTGATCAATCATATCACGTGCTCCTCTCAAAGTTAGCTTATAAAACTTCACTTATTGTTTATTGTGAATCAGTTTTAAAGGCCACCTACTTTGTTTTCATTTTCATAAGGGGTTTAGGCAACAGTGACAACTGTGTGAATACATCCAGTCTCTAATGGTAAAAAATAATTAATTCTGTTTTTATAATCCACATTTTTTTATAATTATTTTTAGGGGTTTTCACCGCTATTTGGATAGGACAGTGAAAATTTTACAGACAGGAAAGTGTGGGGAGCAGAGATAGGGAAAGGATTGGCAAAGGACCTTGAGCCAGGAATCGAACTCAGGTCGCCGTGAGCACCTTGGTGCTATTTGTTACTATAAATCCACATTTTAATGGACGTTTTCCATTTGTACATTTCATCAGAGGGGGAAAGCCCCCACCCATTCATGACGATTTGTCCCTCTTTAGCATTGAGAGCCATGAGTGAGAAGCTGCCGTCCGCCATTAAGGTTTTCACTTTGTACCTGCAAAAGATGGTTGGCTTGTTCGACTTCACACAGCATCACAAGAATCGGCTGCCACCTGAAAAAAGCAATGCATTCTGGTTAGACATTTAGTCCCACAATGTACTGTGAGAGCAAAACGAGAGCAGGTGCTCAGGTCAGATGCTGCAGTTGCTCAAAATTGGCTGTGAAAGACTTTCATGACAACACACTTTATTCTAATTGGTCAGAGTCTGTGACGAAAAGTATGACATGTGCTACATGGTTTAATCAGTAATTTATTTATTTATTACTCGTTTATTTATTAACCAAACTTTATCTTGAATAAATATATCAAAATATGTTCTTATTGATAAGAACAAATGTTTGAAAAAAAAACATTCTATATTAATAAAATAAAATAAAATTACATCGTCTTCATATATATATATATATATATATATATATATATATATATATATATATATATATATATATATATGAAGACTATGTAATTTATTTTTTTCAGAGGAAAAGTTTTACAGCAAGTGAAATTTTGTAGTCCGGGCTCCTGCTTCTGTGCCTGCAAACAGCAGATCTTGCCTGTAAGTTGCAGGCTAGTGTGGGTCAGCACGAACAAACCTCATGTCAGGGACTAAGAGGCATTATAAATGCAGAGTTTTAGGATGGCCAAATAAACACAGTAGTCTCCATAGATGACCTTCTTCTGAGCCACTTGTTTTTCATTTTCAGAAATAACGTTAGTCCTTTTTTGATTCTGCCGCTATGCTGATTCATTGCCATTCCATCATCTTGGACCACCAATTCATTGGAGTTTTAAGTTAAGACGGTCGCACTTCCCCATTCCATGTTGAACTGCTCTTGGACTTTTGATGGCTTTTCTGAGGTAAAAGTGATGCATTTGTACATTATTTACAAGCTGTTAAATAACATGCAGTCAGAACAATTGAGTGATTACATGAGGTGTTTTCCATTTTATTATGTTGGACTGTTTTTTTTAACCAGTAGGATTGATGTTCACAATTTGCCATGGCACATTATAGATTGTCAAAAAAGGTTTAAATAGGCAGAATTTAAATTTAAACTGGGATTTTCGTCTGGGCTTTTTATTATTGCAAGCATAAAGGTTGTGATTATTGGGTGCCAGATGTTCTACAAATAATGTTTAGTACACTGTAAAACAATTCTGGTTGCCTTAAATTCTTAAACTGAATCAAATTAACCTTATGAGTCCATTGAACTCATGTTAAACTGACATAAATCGTAAATTGTAAATTACGCTCACGTAAATTGTAGAATTAAGTTAGAACATGATTAACTTAGTTTAATAAGTTACAATGAACTAAAAGCATATGCTTTCAGGAATAATTGATCATATATTTTTTTTTACAGCATGAAGGTGTTCAAAAAAATGTCAAATAAAGAAGAATGTATTCTTCTAACCAGAAGAGCTGTAATGTTTATTGAAACAATGGATCCAGGAAACTGTAAATTGATGTAAAACTGTTCTTGTAATAATGGAATTTAAAACTACAGTTGGCTATTTTGGGGAGAAAGCACCCCTGATCTGTAATTGATATTATACTTGTACTTATTAATGGGAAACTCTATGTTTGTATTTTTACATAAAGCTAATAAATTTACAGGTTGATTAACTAATATGTTCAAGTGAAACAAATGATCCTGCTGTTGCTATAAATACTTTATGAAGCTCTGTAAAACACTACAATTGTTATATGTTTATTTCTGTTGTACTGTAATGTGATGGTTTTGAGGATTTGCCCAGACACAAGAACTCTCTCTCTCTCTCTCTCTCTCTCTCTATATATATATATATATATATATATATATATATATATATTGCAATCACATTTACTGATCCAAAAACTAACAAAAAGTGCTCAGGGGTAACTTAGATATTGTGTCGATACTTTTTGGGCAAGGGATACATCAGAATAAACAGCAAAACCAGTCCAAGGCAGAGAGAGAGATTGAAACTGTGTAAAAAAAAAAAAAAAGTGTAGTGTACAAATAAATTCACATAAACATGCAGGTAATTACATTCAGTGCATCCGGAAAGTATTCATAGCGCTTCACTTTTTTCACATTTGTTTATATTACAGCCTTATTCCACAATGGATTAAATTCATTTATTTCCTCAGAATTCTACACACAATACCCATAATGACAATGTAAAAAAGATTTTTTGAAATTGTTGCAAATTTATTAAAAATAAAAAACCTGAAATCACATGTACATCAGTATTCACAGCCTTTGCTCAGTACTTTGTTGATGCACCTTTGGCAGCAATTACAGCCTCAAGTCTTTTTGAATATGACACCACAAGCTTGGCACACCTGTCTTGGGGAATTTTTGCCCATTCCTCTTTGCAGTACCTCTCAAGCTCTATCAGGTTGGATGGGAAACAATGGTGTAGAGGCAGTTTTTAGATCTCTCCAGAGATGTTCAATAGGATTTCAGTCTGGGCTCTGGCTGAGCCACTCAAGGACATTCACCATGGTGTGGTGAAGCAACTCCATTTATATTTTGTTGGTGTGCTTTGGGTCATTGTCAAATCGTCACTCCAGTCTGAGGTCAAGAACACTCTGAAGCAGGTTTTCTTTCAGGATGTCTCTTTACATTGCTGCATTCATCTTTCCCTCTATCCTGACTAATCTTCCAGTTCCTGCTGCTGAAAAACATCCCCACAGCAGCTGGAATGGTATCAGCCTGGTGATGAGTGGTGCCTGGTTTTCTCCAAACATAACGCCTGGCATTCACACCAAAGAGTTAAATTTTAGTCTCATCAGACGAGAGTATTTTGTTTCTAATGGTCTGAGAGTCCTTCAGGTGCCTTTTGGCAAATTCCAGGTGGTGAGTGGCTTCCGTCTGGCCACTCTACCATACAGGCCTGATTGGTGGATTGCTGCACAGATGGTTGTCCTTCTGTAAGGTTCTCCTCTCTCTACAGAAGAACACTAGAGCTCAGACAGAGTGACCATCGGGTTATTGATCACCCCCCTGACTAAGGTCCTTCTCCCCCGATCACTCAGCTTAGATGGCTGGCCAGCTCTAAATTCCAAACATCTTCCACTCATGGATGATGGAGGCCACTGTGTGGAATCGGAACTTTCAGAGCAGCAGAAATTTCTCTGTAACCTTTTTCCAGCCTTGTGCCTGGAGACAATACTGTCTCTGAGATCTACAGAAAATTCTTTGTCTTCATGCTTGGTTTGTGCTTTGACATGCACTGTCAACCCTGGGACCTTATATAGACAGGTGTATGCCTTTTCAAATCATGTCCAATCAACTGAATTTACCACAGGTGAACTCCAATTAAGCTGCTGAAACATCTCAAAAATAATCAGTGGAAACAGAATGTACCTGAGCTCAAAACACAGGCTGTGAATAATTATGTACATGTGATTTTCCAGGTTTTTTTATTTTTAATAAATTTGCAACAAGGCGATGCGGTGGCGCAGTAGGTAGTGCTGTCGCCTCACAGCAAGAAGGTCGCTGGTTCGAGCCTCAGCTGGGTTAGTTGAAGTTTGCATGTTTGTCCGTAGTGTATGTGTGTGAATGAGAGTGTATAAGTGTTTCCCAGTGATGGGTTGCAGCTGGATAGGCATCCGCTGCATAAAACATGTGCTAGATAAGTTGGCGGTTCATTCCGCTGTGGCAACCCCAGAATAACAAAAGGACTAAGCCAAAACAAAAATTAATTAATTAATTTTGATTCACTAATTTTGATTCACTATTTCATTTGTTGCCAGGTTTTTTTTTTTTTGAAAAATAAATGTTGCTAGATCAGTATGAAAAGTTGCTAAGTTGGTAGCACTGAGGCTGCCCAAACAAATGTAACAGTAGAAGCAGCGGGGAAGATGCTTAAAGTTTAGGGCGAGGATGCCCTCTGCTGACAGAATTGAGAACTTGTAGACCTATCGTGGCATTTAATTTAGTTAATAGAAGTTAAAGTCTGGATAAGTCAGTCATTTGGTTTTCTCATGAAGAAAACTGCCCTTGATATTGGCTAATTTGTTACATTTCAATAAATGTCACATAATGATGAGTTAAATTAAATGGGATGTTTTTGATCATCTAGTTGTTATATAATTGAATAGTAAGCAAAAGCACCAATTGTCATTGGAAAAAAAATAAGTTAGTATTATTTGATGTTGTATGATTATATTCAGTTAAACTATTATTATTTATCTTTTTATAAAGTTGAATATAAGATATGTCTTAATTTTATAATAACAGTTTTTTAACTCAATGACTTCACTCAGCTGTTTACAATGCAAAAATGAGGATGTCTTAAGTTTATATTTAATCTATAGAAATAATAAGCCCGTTAAATACAATTAGGTTACTGCACCTTTAATCTTTCCATCTCTGCAAAAGTGAAAGACCTTCTCCAAACAGAGTCATAGACAGACAGCTGTTCCAGACTCCAGTAGACAAAAAAGCTATTCGCTGTCATCTGCCTTTAAATATGTAGCGGACTGCAGCTCTTCAGTCCAGCTGCTGATGCTGCTGCTGTTTCGTCCTCAATGCCATGCTGAAAACATCCGACAACAAGCTTTTCTCCTGATCGTTAAAAGCTTCGGTGAGTCCCTCAGAATTATGCCATTATTAATGTTGATGTTTTCCAACAGTTTTACTGCATGTGGTCGGTGACTTTACTTCATTTTAAAGGTTATTAGGCCTAGGAAATGTAGCGTGGTATGAAAGACACTTGGGTTAAATGACACCGCGATTGCACCGTACAAGTAATATTGATATTAACAAACGAGGAATGTTGCAGTGATTGTGTTACGGGATGAATCGAGCGCACCAGCAGCAGTTCACACAGGATTCATTCTTACGTTTACCTCGAGGGACCCAACGGAATGCAACTCTTGCCTGAACTATTTTTAACTTGGCACGAGTCTGGAAATGAGCGTAGACAAAAGCATCTCTATGTGGGAACCAGCAAAGGATCACAAAGCGCAGAATGCGTTTTTATGGCGTGACAGAAGTAGACTCGATGGCATTTTTTAATTAAATCATAGACAGCAAAGTCTATGAAGGTGGGACGTGCTCTCAAGTCATAATAAACATTGTAAAGTACTTTGAGTTTATTTCTGTTTTTGTTTTTATAACTACAACAAATATGTACACCCTAAAAATGCTGGGTTATTTTGGGTAGGGCTGCACGACACACGGAAAAAAAAAAACTGACATTGCAATAGTATTATTCACTGCGATATACACTTGCCAGCTACTTCGTTGGATGTCCTCTATTGGATTGAGATCTGGTGACTGTGGAGGCCATTTGAGTACAGAATTAACATGACTTATTGTCATGTTTAAGTAACCAGTCTGAGATGATTGACGCTTTATGACATGGCGCGTTATCCTGCTGGAAGTAGCCATTAGAAGATGGGTATACTGTGGTCATAAAGGGATGGACATGGTCAAAAACAATACTCAGATAGGCTGCAGCACTGATACTATGCTCAATTGGTACTAATTGGCCCAAAGTGTGTCAAGAAAATATCCCCCACGCTGCTGCTGCTGTAGCCCATCTGCCTCAAGGTTGTACGTGTTGTGTGTTCAGAGATCCTCTTCTGCATACCTCGGTTGTAACGAGTGGTTATTTGAGTTATTGTTGTCTTTCTAGCCGCTCGAACCAGTCTGGCCATTCTCCTCTGACCTCTAGCATCAAGGCATTTGTGCCCACAGAACTGTCACTCGCTGGATAGTTTCTCTTTTCAGACCATTCTCTGTAAACACTAGAGATAGTTGTGCGTGAAAATCCTAGTAGATCAGCAGTTTCTGAAATACTCAGACCAGCCTGTCTGGCACCAACAACCATGCTACATTCAAAGACACTTTAATAACTTTTCTTTCCTATTCTGAACTGCAGAACTGCAACAGATAGGCTTGACCATGTCTACATGGCTAAATGCATCGAGTTGCTGCCATGTGATTGGCAGTTAGACAGGTGTACCTAATAATGTGGCCAGTGAGTGTTTATGGCGATATAAGCACAATTTCAGCAAATGACTTAAATAGCTCGTGAAGACTTCATAGTTTTAGATAGATTGGGATTATTCTGCAGGGAAGCACATCTGCATAAAATATCATTTAAATAATGACAAGCAAAGTTAAAGACAACAGAGAAAATATGCAAATAAAAAATGATTTATGATTTTTTGGAAAGTCAAACAATATTCAGAAGCAGAAATTAAATAATCACTGTATAAAAAAAATAATAATAACACTATTGTTTTAATTCAATATATAATTATATAATGTATAATGAATCTTGGCGATGCAGTGGCGCAGTAGGTTGCCTAACAGCAAGGAAGGTCGCTGGTTCGAGACTTGGCTGGGTCAGCTGGCGTTTCTGTGTGGAGTTTGCATGTTCTCCCTGCATTCCCGTGGGTGACACCGGGTACTCTGGTTTCCCCCACAGTCCAAACACATGCAGTACAGGTGAATTGGGTAGGCTAAATTGTCCGTATTGTATGGATGTGTTTGGATATTTCCAAAGATGGGTTGCAGCTGGAAGGGCATCCGCTACGTATAACATATGCTGGATAAGTTGGCGGTTCATTCCGCTGTGGTGACCCCAGATTAATAAAGGGACTAAGCTGAAAATGAATGAATGAATGAAAAATGTATCTTTAAGCTACAAACGTTTTATTTATTGTGCCCAAATGGCAGTAATTTGCTAATAATAATGTGTTAAAAACACATGCAAATAATAATCTTTCACTCTAAGGTTAAAATATGATTTTACTCCAGTATGTTGTTATATAACTATAATCTTAACTACATTGCAAATTCCTGCAATGTGATTATTGCGTACTCGCACATTGCGATATCGACGCTGAAACGATATATTGTGCAGCCCTAACTTTAGGTATATGTTTGGGTAAAAATGCTGGGTTCCACACAATTCCTTCATGTTGTCCCAACACAAATTAATTTCACTAATTGTTATTTATTGTTAATTGTTATTATTTGTTAACTAAACCGATTGCTGGTTTATTCATTCATTCATTTTCTTGTTGGCTTAGTCCCTTTATTAATCCGGGGTCGTCACAGCGGAATGAACCGCCAACTTATCCAGCAAGTTTTTACACAGCAGATACCCTTCCAGCCGCAACCCATCTCTGGGAAACATCCACACACACACTCATTCACTACAGACAATTTAGCCTACCCAAATCACCTGTAAGCCACGCGAACGCAGGGAGACCATGCAAACTCCACACAGAAACGCCAGCTGAGCCGAGGCTCGAACCAGCGACCTTCTTGCTGTGAGGCGACAGGACTACCTACTGCGCCACTGCTTCGTCCTGATTTAGTTTATTTAATTAAATTAAATTGATTATAAAACCTTATTTAATCTACCATTTGGGTTTGTCCATATTTTATTTAAATTTATTTGTAGTGAAATAACCCATCTTTTTTTTTAAGTGTACAGATTAGTAGACCATATACAATACATTGCATGTGAATGTTCCTCAGGATATTTATTGGCTGTACTGTGATAAGTTTAGTGCAGTTTTTTTCTGACATCTATTGTACACTGCAAAAAATTCAGGGTTATGCACAATTCATTCATGTTGTCCCAGCACAAACCCATTAAGTTAACTTCATGAATTTAAATGGATTAAACATAAGACAATTAAGTTGTAAACATCCCAAGAATTATGTTGTTTCAGCTCATTTTAAATAAGTCATTTGAACAAACTGTGAAATCCTTATTTTGAGTGTACCTTTAGTACATTCAGTACTAGTTTATCAGAAATATGAATCCTGCAAGTATATCAGTTTATGATTGCTTCTCGATAAATGGTAATGGAAGAAGGATTGCTTGAAAATCAGTAATTCCTGTATTTGTTGTTGAATATACATCTCACCATCACTAGCTAATTAGCTGTACTGCTTTAAAAAATTTGTTTACATAAACAATTTGGGGAATTAGATTCCTGCAGACAGGATTTGTACACATTAGTTTATTTTATATTGTGTTAATGAGTAAATTACTGTATAAAAAGACATAGGCTGAGCTAAAACACATAGATGATGAGGTGGAGGGTAGGGTTTCAATCATTTGAGGATGAGAATAATTCATGCGGTGTCATCAGTGAATGTTGGTTGTAGAGGTCATGAGAATGCTGAGTCATACTGCAGAACAGCTTTCTCATGCTTACCTGCTTTCCTCTTTTATAAATAGAGGCCACAATTTGTAAGTTGATCCAATGTCATAACCGAATCAGCAATTTCTATAGAAAGACTATGAGCCATGAAAGGTGGCATAAAAACACACTTCTTTGTTTACTTCATGCTAATACCATTCAAAGAGGTTTTCACTGTTTACATGCTAGGGCTGTTATATATGTGCCACTAGCATACCATCTGGCAGACTTCACAGGCAGTGTTTTTACATGTTAAAGAAACACACTTTTTTTTAGGGGAAATAGACCCATTCAAGTCACTTATAGTGTAACAGGTGAATTTTTATATTTTTTTATTCATTCAGTCGATATATGTTTCTGGCAGGAGCACTTTTAGCATAGCTTAGCTTAGCTTAGCATAAATTATTGAATTAGACTTCTCTGTAGTTACATCGGGTACTAAAACCAACAGAAAAGTTACTATTTTCTAGGTTGATATGTCTAGGAAATATACTCTATTACCCACTCACTCCTGTATATAATAAAGCTTTTAATGAGTTTTAAAAAAATTAATTCTGACAAAAATTGATCAATCAACTGATTGATCTTAAAACAATTTAGTTGTCCCAAAGAAAACTCAAGAATTGTGCGGTTTCAACTTATTTTAAATAAGCAGGGGAGGCACCATGTAACACGGGGTAAAATGTAACACAGAGTTTTAAGGTCTTTGCTCAGGGTTAACGATGTTAACCATGCTTCAAAGGTTTTCACCACAGTGTTGGCACATGTCTTCCTGCCAATTTTTGAAAAAAGAAACGCAGATGAAACCATTTTTGCAGCATAAAAGTATTTTTATTATACTCAATATTTTTTTTAATAATTGAGGGTGTTTTAACCGAATCTAGCACTGAACTGGGAGAGATTCTGGAAGTTTTCCTTTGTCAAATATTAGCGCTATATTTTTTAAAAATATAATTCTCTCTAATTAAATTGTAAGCACTTCTCTCTTTGTGCCATGTCCTTTGGAAGCCCAAATTAAGAAACAGAACAAGCCCTGTGGAAAAAGCAGCGTTTGGACGCCATTTAAGCTTTCACTGCTTTAACATTACAGTGCCTCTGGCCACGCCTCTTCGCTGGGCAGGGTGTGTGCGTGAGGTGAATGTACATAACCTGAAGCGTTTGTGATCTCACTTACCCGGACTTATTTTTTTGTAGTCCCCAAATTTTTTAGCTGTAGACTAATGTAAGCTAACTCTGTAAAAGCCAATGTCTTCCTTTGCATTGAACTTTGAGTGTATTACATTCAGATATGTTGCTTATGTTCACAAAGCTACATTACACATCAACTAAAGTTTAAAATATGTTATTGTAGTGGACCATCCCTTTAAAACTTGTGGGTGGGGTAAATAGTACAATTTTTACTCCTGCCACTTTTGGCATACTGCACAGAATTCATAGGTCTGGCGTTCATACTTTTCAGTGCTCATTTGTCGGAGAGGCTTGTGTGTTGTTGGTAAAAACAGAATATGGCTTGTCTAACCCCATTACTTTGTTCATTATTTGGCCAAAACCAAAAAAGTGTTACTCTGTGCCCCGCTCTCCTCTAGTATGAACAAACAGAAAATATTTTTTTTGAACGTAACCTATGAATTTACCCAACAATCTAAAGGAAAGGAATTTTCTCAAACTGTTTTTAACAAACAAGGTTTTGACAAAAAAAAAACATCACCATCATACCTAAAGAGACAGTTCACCCAAAACAGCCAAAAAATTGTAACAAACCACTTTAAGTTCTTTCTACCGCTCAACCCAATAGAAGACATATTGAAGAAACCTGCAACCATTGACTTCCACATTTGTTTTTCCAATTACGGAAGTCAATGGTTCACAGCTTTTATCAATAATATATTCATTTAGGTTTAACAGAAGAAGAAAAAAAAGACATAAAGACTTAGAACCACTTGAGAGTGAGTAAATAAGACTCTAAATTTTAATTTTGGGTGAGATCTTCCTTTAAAGTAATGTACTTCGCTAGATAAGTCTGGTTTCTCTCAAGGAGACATTGAAAAATAAACAGTATTTATGGCAGATTTTTAGAATAACTCGAATAGACTGAAATGTTAAACAATGTTATGATAATAAATACTTTTCAGGCTGTTGAAGTGTATCTATCAGTGGCTGAGTAAAAACAGAGGGTGTCGAGGGGTTGAGTTGCTCTCACCACATGCCTGGATGACAAGATAAAGGGACTTGTTAACATGAAATGTGCCCTGATGCAGCTTAGTGGCTGATTATCTCTCAGAGCCAAGAGAGTCAGATGGCGTGACAAAAACAAACATTCTGAAAGCTGGAGAGACCATTCAGGCTGTGTGTGACCATTACCTGCCATATAGTGTAACTCTTTCCCTTTTGTGTGATTTCTAACCTTCTTTGTAAGCGACAGAGGGGTATGACAGACCAGGAGAGCCCCACTGTGGATGATCCCCCTCCAACATACCCAATCTTCCTCCTTGTCTTTTTCTTCTTCATCACCGGCCTTCTGGGTTTTCTAATCTGTCACTTATTGAAGACGAAGGGCTACCGCTGTGAATTGGAAGAGGATGAAGAAGACTGTGAAGGCAAACTGGGAGCAGACCAAGATGGCAAGTCATGTCAACCTTTGTTTTATCGAATTCATACGTATTAAAGGGATAGTTCTCCTAAAAAAGAAAATTCTGCCATAATTTACACACTGTTTACACGTTCTAAACATGCTTGACGTTCTTTCTTCTGTTAAATACAAGATAAGATATTTTAGAGAAAACTGGAAACCTGTATTCATTGATGTGTTTGTTTTTCTTACTATGGAAGTTAATGGTTTTCAGCTGTCTTCAAAATATGCTCTTTAGTGTTCAACAGGAGGAAGAAACTCATAAAGGTTACATAAAACCACTTGAGGCTGAGTAAATAGTAAGCAAACGGAAACTTTGGGGTGAACTATACCCTTAAGAAAAAATCTAATGAAATGAAAATAAATTTGAGTAACAATATAATAACTGCACCCTGTTAATCATATATGAAGCATTAGCAAAAAGCTAATTCATCATTTGTTAAGCATTTACTTAACAATAGTGGACATTAGTAAGCAGTTTAGAAATAAAACTGAAATTGTGGTATTCCTGGCTTATAAAAACATATATAATGTGCTTTAAGAGTGTTTTTTGTTTATGATAGTTTTTTCATGTCTAAATTAAGTATTGCATTATTAAAAAAGTAAATGATAAAAAATATGTTTTTTGCATTCTTACCTAAAAATGAAAATATTGAACAGTTTAAACATCACTGAATAAGACTGAAACGTTTCATCATACACTCAAAAATATTCAAACTACTTATTTAAAATAATCAACTTAATTGTTTTATGTTCAATCTACTTAAATTTGTAAAAACAATTAAGTTAACTTAATTGATTTGAGTTGAGACAACTTAAAGGAATTATGTGGCATTTTACTCAATTAATCATTTTACACTCAAAAAAATAAATAAATAAATAAATATATATATATATATATATATATATATATATATATTAGCCTGTTCAAACTACTTAATTAAAATGAGCTGGAACAACACAATTCTTGAGATTTTATTGGGCCAACTTCATTTTTTTATGTTCAATCCACATAAATTTGTTAAAATTGTTAAGTTAACTTACAAGTCCCTTGTGTTGGGACAACATGAATGAATTGTGTGGAACCCTGCATTATATACAGCGTATGTTCGATCTACTTAATTTGTAAAAACAATTAACTCAATTGATTTGAGTTGGGACAACATGAAGGAATTATGTTATTTGTACAGTGTATTCACTCAGAAAAATGGTTGTTTAAACTCCTTATTTAAAATGAGCTGAAGCAACACAATTCTTGATATTGGTTGGGACAACTTAGCTGTTTTAAGTTCAGTCCACTTAAATTAGTTAAGTTAACTTAATTGATTTGTGTTAGGACAACATTAATGAATTGTGTGGAGCCCAGCATTTTTACAGTGTTTTAATATTGTTAAAATTATTATGTTCTTGTTGTTTCATCAAACTTGTTGCATGCACACAAAAAAGTAGAATTTTTTAACTGTGCAGTTATTCTGTTTTTGGATAAGATTGCAAAGATTCATTTTTCATTTGATAAAGTTTCTTTTGATAAAGAACAGTTTTGTTTTTCTATCTTGAAATTAATATTTTTGGTTCTGAACCACTCTGTCGTTCATTTCCTTTGTTCTGTTTAGAATATAAGCAAAACATACAGTTGAAGTCAGAATTATTAGCCCCCTGAATAAATAGACCTAATTTCTGTAAAACGGAGAGAAGATTTTTTCAACACATTTCTAAACTTAATAGTTTTATTTGCTCATCTCTAATAACCGATTCATTTTATCTTTGTCATGATGACAGTAAATAATATTTGATTAGATATTTTTCTAGACACTTCTATACAGCTTTAAGTGACATTTAAAGGCTTAACTAGGTTAATAAGGTTAACTAGGCAGGTTAGGGTAATTAGGCAAGTTATTGTACAATGATGGTTTGTTCTGTAGACTATCGAAAAAAATTTTATCTTAAATGGGCCTATCATTTTGTTCTTAAAATCGTGTTTGAAAAATTAATAACTTTGTTTATTTTAGCTGAAATAAAACAAATAAGACTTTCTCCAGAAGAAAAAATATTATCAGACATACTGTAAAAAATTTCCTTGCTCTGTTAAACATTCTTTGGGAAATATTTAAAAAATAAAAAGAAAACAAAGGGGGGCTAATAATTCCGACTTCAACTGTAAATAGTCCTCACAAAACTGTAGAAATGTATGTTGATAAAGTGTAACAGAGCCCAGCTAGCGAAGTGCTATGCAACTAAACCTCACAGACGCTAGAGGTGATCTTTATGGTCTTTAGCCTCCTTGTTAAAGTAACCGACTCCTATACAAAGAGTCGCTGGTTCGATCTCAACTCAGACTGGGTTGGGTGCAGCAGGACCAATGGGTTACATGTGGGGGTTCGTCCGGGATGGGAATGAGGTTTAGGGGGTGAGTGTAATGGAGGCCAGCTAGCAAAGTGCTATGCATGTGAACCTCACTCCTCTGACCTCTAAAAGTGCTCAAGGGCTAAACGATAGAGGCCATGGTCTTAAGCCTCCTTGTTAGCAACTGACTCCCATACAAAGAATCACCGGTTTTATCCGAGCTCAGACCATGTTGGGTGTTGTAGGACCGGTGGGTTACTAAAGCATGTATTAACATACAGAATAACTATTAGTATACGAATGAATACTAAGATATATAAATGTTCGTTTGAAGTTCATTTATCATTTCCTTACTCATTCTGAATGATCTTATAAAACACCAAATAATTCTAAGTAACTGGTTTGTATATAATGCAATAGTTTAGTAATTAACAAATAATTATTAACAGTCAATCATTAAGCACATTATACGTGTACAAATAAGTGAAGAAAACAGCATTTGCTGCTGTATAAACTGCTTACTAATGTCTGTTAATGTCCTTCTAACTATTTGACTTATTATTTAAGAAATTATTAATAGGTGGCACAGTGGCTTAGCACATAGCACTTTCGCTTCACAGCAAGAAGGTCACTGGTTCAAGACCCGGCTAGGCCAGTTGCCATTTCATAGTTTACATGTTCTCATCATGTTGTTGTGGGTTTCCTCCGGGTGCTTCAGGTTTCCCCCACAGTCCAAAGACATGCACTATAGGTGAATGTGTGTGCTTGTGAGAGTGTACAAGTGTTTCCCAGTACTGGGTTGCACCTGGAAGGGCATACGCTGTGTAAAACATATGCTGGAATAGTTGATAGTTCATTCCGCTATGGCGACCCCTGATAAAGTGTGCAGTTATTATGAAGTGTTATCTAGTTTTTAGAAATTAACAAGTGCATTGTATATATTATAACTGATTTGAGAAATTAAAATTCTTTTTACTTTTGTAGCTATGTTCCATAGAAGTTATTTGTCTTCAAGGTTCTTGGCTTAACATCAAGACATCCCTCAGATCGTGTGTTAACGTAATCTGTCATTGGATCCAAAAATAAACACAGTTTTTCCATTGACCTTTTGAATTTCCCCCGGACATTTATGGGTAGCTGGGATATTATATGATAAATAGATTTATTAATACATTTTTTCACCCACAGAGGACACAGAATGAGGATCACTCTAAATCTGTTTATGACTTTAATTAAACATTGTTAAAATGAAGTTGTGACTATAACCTTTGCCAGTGAGGTTGGAAATACCTCATTGTTCAACTGAATGTAACAGACACTACCACTGGAAGACTTTATATGCTTAAAGGGACAGTTCACCCACTCCAAATAACAATAATATCCATTCATTCATTTTCTTGTCGGCTTAGTCCCTTTATTAATCCGGGGTTGCCACAGCGGAATGAACCGCCAACTTATCCAACAAGTTTTTAGGCAGCACACATTCACACACACACACTCATACACTACGGAAAATTTTGCCTAGCCAATTCACCTGTACTGCATGTTTTTGGACTGTGGGGGAAACCGGAGCACCCGGAGAAAACCCACGCGATCGCAAGAAGAACATGCAAACTCCACACAGAAACGCCAACTGAGCCGAGGCTCGAACCAGCGACCCAGTGACCTTCTTGCTGTAAGGCGACAGCACTACCTACTGCGCCGCTGCTTCGCCTCATAATAATAATAATAATAATAATAATAATAATAATAATAATAATAATGTCATCATTTACTCTTTCCTGATTTGTTCCAAATAATTTTTTAATACAAAAGAAGTTAAATTATAAAATGTTGGAAACCTGTTACCATTGACCTCCATTACATTTGTTTTTCCTACTATGCAATGGTTACTGGTTTCCAGCATTCTCTACTACAAACAAAATGTTGTTATTTTTTTTTGTTTTTTTGGGGGGGGGGTGAACAGTTCCTTTAAACATTGCATGTTATGATTAGTTCACTAGCTATATATGAGAGTAAATTTTGAGGACTCAAAAAGGCAATTTTAATTAATTTAGTTATTTAAATTGATCATCATCTTGATCTAATGGAGGATTTACCCATATGGGCAAAGCCAGGGTTTGACATTAAACAAATCTCCTTAAACTGAACAAACTAAAAGTGTATTGACACATTTTTGTACAATCATGATCAAAGATTATTTAAAAAAATATTGAAAATCTCTGTTTTCCCTCCAGATGTATCAGAAGACAGTCAAGACACTGTGGAACAAATTCTGAAGTGTATCATTGAGAATGAAGGTACAGAAAAAGTGCATTATTAAATTCTACATCTATTTCAATGACATAAAATGTATGGAGCTGCATTTTATTTATAATCCTTCATGTATTTAAATAGTTTCTTACAACCTTTCTTATGGTTTTGTGTTCCAGCTAATGTGGAGGCCTTCAGAGAGATGTTGGTTGGCCAAAATGTTTGTGAGCATTATGACCCACGGTATAATAATTTAATTATTTACTGTCATAAAAATATAAAAAACAGCCTTCAGGTCACATTTGTCTCATTTTAATTAACATGTGGATTGAAAAGTTGTAGTTAGTACTACTGTAGTTTAAGTCACAATTCATGCTATTACTTCTGGCTTATTATCTATAGTTGAAGTCAGAATTATTAGCCCCCCTTTGATTTTTTTTTTTTTTTTAATATTTCCCAAATGATGTTTAACAGATTAAGGAAATTTTCACATTATGTCTGATAATATTTTTTCTTCTGGAGAAAGTCTTATTTGTTTTATTTCGGCTAGTTATTCATTTTTTAAATGTAATTTTGAGGACAAAATTATTAGCCCGTTTAAGCTATATCTTTTTTCAATAGTCTACTGAACAAACCATGGTTATACAAAAACTTGCCTAATTACCCTATCCTGCCTAGTTAACCTAATTAAACTAGTTAAGCCTTTAAATGTCACTTTAAGCTGTATAGAAGTGTCTTGAAAAATGTCTATTCAAATATTATTTACTGTCATCATGGAAAAGATCAAATAAATCAGTTATTAGAAATGAGTTACTAAAACCATTATGTTTAGAAATTTGTTGGAAAAAATCTCTCCGTGACAGAAATTGGGGAAAAATAAACAGGGGGGCTAATAATTCAAGGGGGCTAATATTTCTGACTTCAACTGTACCTATGATTCGCATATCAACACAATTTTTTTGGTAGTAATAAAGTATGATTTTATTCTACATCCCTAGTCCTACCCAAAACCTAAATCCAACTTGTTAATTATTAATAATTAGCTAATTAACATTCTATCGAGCTAATAGTCTTTATTAAAGGTTTGTTTATGACATGAATTGTGACTTAAAAATAAAGTATTACCAAAGTTTTTATATATATATATATATATATATATATATATATATATATATATATATATATATATATATATATATATATTGCATGCAAAAGCAGCTATGGACATACATAGACATATTGTATCGGACTTCTGGTGTCAATGGATTCACGCTATATTTACACTGTAAAAATTGCTGTGAAATTAACAGTATTACTGGCAATTTTGGATGTAAAAAACAGAATTTTTTGCTGCTTGATAGTTTGAAAATTTATCTTGAGAAATTACATCTGCATTGAAAAACTAGGAGAAGCAGTTTTAACATGAAGTGACATGACATCTGACGTACCAACACTGTCTCAAGGCAATTTGTAACTTTTTGATTTAGAGGCTAATTCGTATGAATTCGTACGATCTAATTTGTACAATTTAGTACGATTTGCTCATCCCCCAATGATGGTTGGGTTTAGGGGTGGGGTTAGGTGCCACGCCTTCTTTTTAAAATCGTACAATTTCGTACGACTAAACTTGTACGAATTCGTACGAACTTGCCACTAAACTGGCAAAACGTAAAATACGTTTTCTCGTGAGATCAGGCTTTTTAGTGAAGTGATTTATTTTTTAATTTTTACATTTTTAGTGAAGTAATTTATTTTATAATTATCTTGTTTTCACCCAGGCTGCGTCATAAAGACAGTGTCGGTGGTCTTCCCCTTCACCACCACACAGTTCATCTCGGAGGTGAAATCAGCTCTTGTGTTCACTGCATGCAAGGACAAATCTTAAAAACGCGACGCAGAAGCCGCGTGGCCAAAAGCAAAGCCCGGCCAGGAGAGCAGACTGTGTTTTCTGTGGGCAGGTGAGACTATTAACTGTGTGAATTACATTATCAGTTAAACCAGTACTGGACAAAGTGTTTTTTTTTTTTAATTTATCAAAACACTACCTAATTAATCAATATCTTCTTCGGATACTAAAGTTTCTATCAAGGAAATTAGACAAAAGAAATAAATATTAGCTGGAGAACCATATTTGTTCAAGGCATAGAGGTAAATAATCAGTTAATATATGAGCAATATCACACGAGTAGCAGTGTGCTATGGCTGTATATCAGCACTGGTGGGAGGCGTGCGCGGCCGAGTGCCTTAGCGCCCCACCAGTGCTGATATACAGCCATACTCGTGTGATGTTGCGTTTATACAACAGTTCGACGGCACAATCTTGTACATAAAAAAGAAAATCAAACACAGAGAGTCTAAAACCCTTTTGTTTTAGGAACTACTTTCTTCCGCCATTCATTCACATCTGCAGCTGACATCAGAAACCGTAACTAATTCACCAACATCACTTTAGAGCTAGTGTTTGAATGATTCTCTATAGCGTAATGTGAAATGGCGCTTCTGATGTGTGACCCCTTTAAGGTGATGACAAAACAGCAAATTTTGCTCACATTTAAGAATATAAGGCTGAACGTGACATGAAATGGCATCCGTCTACAGAGATTTCTCACCAGACGAGAGGGGTCTGGATGCAGACCTGGTGCAGTGCAATCTGAGCTGCATCGAATGCTTTTTAATGGGCTCACCTAACCCCACCCCTAACCCTACCCCTCACCGGGATGTCACTCGCTCCATTTGAGTGCATTGTGACTGACATTGCGTCGCTGAGTGATGCAATCTCAGCCTGCATCATAAAGGCTGCATCCAGATACTATTGCACCAGACTGCTGTTGTGTTTGCGATAAGGAGGGACAAGGCTGAATCCAGCTTCTTATTTGCAGCTTCATATTGACTTTATCCGGTCCACCTTAAAAACCACAAGGCTTTTCAGCTTTTTATTTGCGCTCAAAAGGACACACTCAGCAAGGGCTTATTATGCGGTTCTGGCGCAATCTTGTGGATAGACAACATCAACCCTGTTTGGCCCCCGACAAGCTGTCTCTCAGAAATTGTAAATATTTTAAAATAGGCACTGTTCTTGCAAATAAACTGCATAGTTGCAATTTAAACAACTACATTCTCAACTAAAAAAGCCTCAAAAGTATATTTTGTTGTGTAACAGCAGTAATATTTGCTGGCTGTATTTGGTCAAAGTAATACACAAAGGGTAAAGAGGCTATCAGCCAATCAGATTTGAGATCCAGACAGAACTGTTGTATATATGTATATATATATATATATATATATATATATATATATATATATATATATATATATATATATATATATATATATATATATATATTTATATATATATAAGTCACTGGACTTGTTATTTTAGGGGTACTTATATATATCGCGGGCTGAAAAGTTTGAGTACCCCTGCTGTAAACTATCGACAAATTTTTTTTAGCTTAAATGGGCTAAAAATTTTTACCTTAACATTATTATTAAAAATTTTAAAAACTGCTTTTATTCTAGCCGAAATAAATCAAATAAGACTTTCTCCAGAAGAAAACATATTATTAGACATACTGTGAAAATTTCCTTGCTCTGTTAAACACAATTTGGGAAATATTTAAAAAATAAGAAAAATTCAAAGGGGGGCTAATAATTCGGACTTCTTCTTTTTCTTTACATCAGAAAAAGTGTCATGACCTATTTTTTGTCTCAGTGATGGTACACTTTAATAAGCGGATAGATTAATTTTTAACATAATTAAACTGCAGTTTTACTGTATTAATGGGACAGTTCACCTAAAAAAACTCTGTCATCATTTGCTCATGCTTTAATTGTTCCAAACCAATTTGAGTTTAAATAGACTGTTAACTAAAAGACAGTTGAAAACCTCCCAGATAGCAAAGAATTCGGGCCCATATTTGGCATAAATCTGGCCCAGCAGGCATCCATCCGGCACTGGCATACAGCATGGGTTTGGCAGAGGTGGCACCGTCTTTAAGAATGGCACAGAATACTTGGGCCAGATGTAAAATCTAGTATTTGGCTCAGATGTTAATAATTGACATGTGGGCCATGTAAGTTTGGCCTATCTTGACCCACATTTAAAATACATTTTTATTATTTTCAAATAAAGAAAAACAAAATCTACCTATTAGGTTGCTTCGAGAAAAAGGATACCCATAGCACACTTAAAGCGCAATGATTCATGGGTTTATCAATTTCATTGCAGTAGTAACACACCAAAATATCTTGCCCAGTTCAGGCTCAGTTATGGGTAGGCCCACAAGGAATCTGCGCGTGCAGAAGTGCGCAGATTTTTAGCCGATCATTAATTTTGTTTATTTATTTGTGTAAATGTGTGTACATTGATGTTATTTCAGTTCTAAAATTAATTTCAGTAATATTATTGACTAATATGAAAATATTTATATCATTTATTTTTAATACAGTTTGTAAAGTAATATTTTCTGTCTTTTAGTAGATATATTTTAGTAGATATATATATATAAGTGGAAATAATTGGATTGGCATTGTAAACATTAAATACAAGTTAAAAAGGTATTACTTTTTATGTTATATATTGAGGTTTTAGTTATGATACTCCCAAAATAATTCTGCAGAAATTTGCTAATTTTTACCAAAATTCTGTGCAGAAATAGCAAAAAATGTACGCAGATTCCGTCTGGCCCTAGTTATGGGTTATTAACTTGGCTGAAACTTGGCCCAGAAATGGTCCATCTTTGGCCCTTGTCTGAAAGCCACACTTGGTCCAGTCATGTACCATAATTTACTGCGGCATGTGGGCCAGGCAAAAGATAATTGTGTGGGCCAGAGCTGGGCCAGAGATATTTTGCTATGTGGGCTGTAACCATTAAGTTCCATATATTTTTTTTTCTAACTATGGATGTCAATGGTTTCCAACATTCTTTAGAATATCAACAGAACACAAAAATGGTTTAAAACAAGCCAAGGGTGAGTAAATAATGACATAATTTTGATTTTTGGGTGAACTATCCCTATATATTTTTTTATAAGAATTTTTTTTTTCTTGTCCAAAAATAGGGGAAAAATATTTCCCACCCTGACTCATTGGGAATATGGGCTACATTTTTGCAAACGTTACAAATCCAACAGCGGCTGAAAATTTTTTTTTTGTGATTCTCAAATACATTACTGTGCACAATTCAATTCAATTCATCTTTATTTCCATAGCGCTTTTACAATGTAGACTGTGTCAAAGCAGCTTAACATACAAATTCTAGTTAATAGAAACTGTGTCAGTCCAGTTTTCAGAGTTGAAGTTTAGTTCAGTGTGGTTTAATTTTCTGAAAGTCCAAACACTAAAGAGCAAATCCATCGATGCGCAACTCCACAAGGCCCAAACCAAGCAAGCCAGTTGCAACAGCAAATAAAATCACCTCACGTTCAACTGACTCGCACCCTTCCCTTAATCCAACCGATAGTGTTTTCAAAAGCAAAACAGGAAAAGTGGATCATGGGTTTTACCATCATTTTATTTTACATTGCTTTTTTACCTGGTTCCTGGAACCGTCCTTCACCAGACACAAACCCAGTCAGCCCCAAGTGCGACACTGTACAAGGCGAGCTACCGAGCAAACTGCTTTTATTTATCAATAATATATTCCTGTAAGCATCAGTAGTGTGAAAACAAAAGTAGTGCATTGGCATCATACCACATTCGTTTTACCCAGAAAATGCAGCCAAATGTAAGCTCAAGTATGTTTTTGTGGTTTACAAAAATGTGGCCTTGGCCTTGTATTTCAGAACGGGCCTTGATTGAAAAATGTATGAGCATGCATGAAATGTAGATGTTGAAAATTTAATTTTTCAACATAGGCTTATTCTGAAAATGTAGCCCTACTGTATATACATTTCTGGAGATCGCGAATTGTGTAGCCAGAAGTATGTATAGCTGCATTTCATCTATGAAACGAACGCTATGTCGCGGTATGATGCCATTCCTTTTTCTGCTACCAGCTAACCACTTGGCTCTATGTTGACAGCTTTTCCACTGTAACTTGTTTGTCTAAAGGCTCACCACGGATGGTGGAAAATTTGAGACACAGAGTTGACTGTGTCAACAAGGTTTGAGTCCAGTGAAGAACAGTTCCAAAAAGCAAGCAAGACAAGAACAAAAGTCAAAAAATAAATAAAACAAACAAGTAAATAACACGGTGAGAATGTGGTAAAATCTGAAAATGGGGTAAAAATCAGGCTGCTGTGAGGGCTTTACTGGATTGCTTTTCAAAACACTGTCATTGGGTTTAGGGAAGTGGGTGGACACTGGTCAATTGGTGCTTTTTAAAACACTATCGGTTGGGCGGATTTACACGAGAAGAGCAGGCTTGAATTGCACTTAAGAGAGAAATTTGAGATCTCAAAAAAACATACACAGAAGCCTCTGGTGGATTCGGGAAAACAAAAACTGCATAAAATGTAGCTCCTGGGACGTATTTGGCGCTTCCCAGAAATGTACACAGGGGTACTTAATCAGAACAAGCCTGGTTTGTAATTTTTAGCCCTTAAACATTATTCTTTTCATCCGAAGCATTAAAAATAAATAGAAATGTAAAGTCAGACAAGTGTGTTTTGATGGTGTGTTGTTCACTGTTAAATATCTGGCAATGAAGTATAATTAAGATTAGCAAGATTTACAAAAAAACTTATATATTATATAATAATGCTATATTAAATAGTACTTATTACCAACAATACTACTTTTCATATATAAATAGTAATTATTATTAATATTACAATATTAAATATTACTTATTACCAACATTAATTACCTGAATTCACAGATTCCGTGTCACCCACATGGACAAGAGAAACAGCCTTCACGGGTCAATGAATCTTCCTACCCCCAAGCCAGGAAACACATCGAATGACACAACGCTCTCAGACAGCAGGACGGGATTGAAGGAAACTTCACTGAAGTCTCAGGAGGAATACAACATCCGCAACATGTTTAAAGACTCTGGAGCAACTAACGGCAAAGTCCCAAATGTAGGCAAACGGAAGAAGAGTGTGACTTTGCTGGGCTTTTACAAGACTAGTAGTCCTGTGGAGATCAAAGCAGGGCCGGAAGTATTTGTGGAGGACAAAGAAGGATCAACCACTGCTGATCAGCTCTC
The DNA here is from genome assembly GCF_052040795.2 of Danio rerio. Classification (NCBI taxonomy): domain Eukaryota; kingdom Metazoa; phylum Chordata; class Actinopteri; order Cypriniformes; family Danionidae; genus Danio; species Danio rerio. The sequence continues at coordinate 10,100,089 of NC_141034.1, forward strand.
CATCTCACTGGAAGAATGCTTGAGCTCCGTTCCGGTGTCTCCCTCTGACACTGAAGCAGCTTTAAATCAAAATTCAAATAAAGGTTCTGGTTATAAATTAGATGAGACTGTTAGGGAGAACAGCCCAGAGAAACAAAAGCCTGAGGATGATGAGACTTTAAATGCGAAATCGCAAGAGAAATTAAGTACGAGCACGGCAGAGATTGTTGATGATAGTTCTAAAGGATGCTCTAGATTTTCTGTGGTACGAACTGTGGAGGAGGCTGTCGTCATACCTGCAGCTGATACCGACAACAGAGGCGAAAGTACAGTACAACAAGATGACCCTAAGACTGAGCAAATTAGTCAGAAGAGTATAGACAGCAGCAAATAATCAGTAAACTAATAGACCATAGATATGATTACAGAATCCCAGCCCCACAAATATTAACGCCGGTCAGACAATCGTGTTTAAAGGAACACTTCACTTCAAAAACTCGCAAAAACTCACAAAAGTGTTTAGATAATTTTCCTACTTAAAGTTTGACTCTTCTGTAGTTACATCGTGCATGAAGACAGATACATTCATTCATTGATTTTCCTTTGGCTTAGTCCTAAGGACTGAGCCTGAAGGGACTATGTTTCTCGGCGGGCCTGGGAACGCCTCAGGATCCCCCTGGAGGACCTGGAGGAAGTGTCTGGGAAGAGGGAATGAATAATGAATGAATAATATAAAATAAATTGAATTGATTAAAAATGGTCAAAACTCAACTGTTTATCTCTAGGGAAGTGGTAAAATTAGTCTATTTTCAAAAACAGTATAGTGTCCTTTGAGAATGTGACAAGTTTTTGACCCTGGGCCACACAATGAGTCTTAAATTGCACATGTAAACTTGTGCGAATAGCTAAAAACGAATTGTATTCTGTACAAACTTCTATAGAATATTAAATAAAAATGTTATGTAAACATGTCATGTCATGCACTCAAAATATGACTTTTGCTGCTTAAGTTTTTTTGAGGGACAACTCTTAAATTTGTATAAATGATTTGGTTAACTTAGTCTATTTGTGTTGTGACAACATGAAGGACCTATGTGGAACCCGGCATTTTTTTTCAGTATGTGTACATTACTAAGCACTTCAATTTGACAGGTTTAAAGGTGATTCTTTCAATATTTCGATTTTTTGGATCCCTCAGGTACAGATGTTCAAATAGTTGTATCCCAGTCAAATATAGTCACATTGTAACAATCCAAACATCAATATAAAGCTTATTTAGTTAGCGTTTATTTGATTTCAATTTCCAAAAGTTGTAAGACTTAAGACTGGCTTGTGGTCGAGGGTCACATATGGAAAATGTATCAATTGTCATTACTCTGCTTTTACTAACAATACACTTTGTACATAACTAATTGCATATCCAATCTATATATATATATATATATATATATATATATATATATATATATATATATATATATATATATGTATATATATATATATATATATATATATATATATATATATATATATATATATATATATATATATATATATATATATATATATATATATATATATATATATATATATATATATATATATATATATATATATATATATATATATATTTATATATATATATATATATATATTTATATATGATGCGCCTAATAGAAAAGCAATGGCTAATAAATAAACAGTTCAGCCAAAAGTTAAACTCTGCTATTAATTTAATCACTATTAAGGCCGTCTGAGGTGTAAATGACTGTCATCTCCTCTCCAGTCTAGGGTTGGGAATGTGAGTGACAACGATGAAAGAGAAAAAAATAAAGGACTGACTATTATCAACTATGCTCTCCTGTCACCAGTCACAGTTGTTGCAAAGTTTATAAAGAATGTTCTTAATTTGTGAACCCCCAGTGCTTGGAAACACCTATACACTCTCATACACTATGCCAAATTTCATGTTTTCTTTCAGCTTAGTCCTTTTATTCATTAAGGGTCGCCACAGTGGAATGAACCACCAACTTATCCAGCATATGTTTTATTCAGTGGATGCCCTTCCAGCTGCAACCCAGTAGTGGAAAGAGATCTCTTCTTTAACAGCACCACAGTGGAAAATGAAGCAGCATCCATGCTGACTGGCCTGCATTGGCATAGAATGGAAGGTTTAAACAAACAGAACCGTCTGGCCAGATATTGGAAAAGTTGCTAGTGTCTCTTTTAGTTCAGTGGTACAGGTATTTTCTTTCAGAGGCACAATCTCAACCAGTTCTTTCAAAATTTGCAACGCATGCCTAATGACAGCTATTGCACCCTTAGATTGATTGGGATGATATCGATTAACTCAACTCTTTCAGCATCTCACACTTTGGTCTTTTACACTGCATTTTGTACCTATTACCTAGGCTACTGCTACTAGGCTACCAAAACAATGCTGATCGTGATTGGTCGGCGAGAATCATTACTAAAACCATTATTATCAGCATCATTACTTGGTTAACCCAGAATGAAGACGATGATGCCATGGTAGTACAGGCATCCAAACCGTAATGATAATCCCACCAACTTTAAACGATACTGACCATCAGTGGAAATGCAAACCAAGCTGAGCAAAACAAAAGCAAGCTGAGCTGTGCCAAACTGCACCATACTGTGCAACAGAAAAACAGGTTTAGATCAGGACCCTGAATTTGCCATTTTATTATTTCAATGTTTTCAGTTTTAATGAACTGTTGTTTTTTCCCCCATTGAGTACATGTGTCATGAAGTTTACTGACTGATTGAATGATGGACAACAACAAAAAAAAAAACAAAGGAGCTTCACTTTGCATTTACTTGTAGATGTTTAAGTAGCCAACTCCTGCAGCAGAAAACATCTCCAAAACCATGAAACTTCTGTAGAGACAGGACAATCCACAGCAACTAGAGTCGTGTCTTTATTAAGAGGAGACAAGCAGTGAATCCGGATCTCACCATTTGCTGAAGAGAAAAGCTTTCAGGTCAATGTTTCTTTGACACGTAAGTTATTGTTGTCGCGTGCACTGTAATCCAAACGTGAGTCCAGCTGCGCTCTCATAGAGAGAAAATGAAAACAAAACCTTCACTGCAGCAAATTATAAAAGCAACACTGCACGCCTGTTTTGCCAACACAACGTGGCGTCTCTGCCGTCTACACTGTAACATTAATGAATATTAATGACGTTGCACAATAGAGTGCGCTGATTGGTTTGAACCAAGCCCTACTCATGCATTAATGCAGCACACTCTGAGACGTAATACACACTCCCAGGTACAGACGTCCAGTCTGCATGCTGGAATACACACTAAGATCTCATGGCCATGACAGAGCTTCAAAAATTCGTTTCAAACTCGAAAAAACTTAAAAACAACCAATTTTCACTTTTTAGTGGGATATGTGTCCTAATAGTGTTTTTAGCAGTTTGGGACACATATACAACTCTTAACAGCTCAAAAAATGTGTTTTGGTGTTTCGTGACCCTTTAACATATATACAGTCTGCACTCCAGAAGATGCACCAATGAATATAAAGCAAACCACTACAAAAACAAGGTGATCTGTGCAATTCAAATGGGATATATTGCCCTCCAAAGAGCACTTCAGAGTGAAAAAAAGATGGCTGCCATACTGAACTGTTGTTCTGAACTGAAGGGCCCTTTGAAATGAAGCATTTTGAAGAATAGACCTGATAGACACTTGGGGCAGGGGAGATGTTTGGTGTCACACACTGCATTCAATCACCCGCTTTAGCTGGATTTATACTTTCGCTTGGCACCACATTGCACACCTCTGCTGACTGCGCACACACCTCGCGAATTCATTCATTTATTTTCTTGTCGGCTTAGTCCCTTCACTAATCCAGGGTCGCCACAGGGGAATGAACTGCCAACTTATCCAGCAAGTTTTTACGCAGCGGATGCGCTTCCAGCCGCAACCCATCTCTGGGAAACATCCACACAGACATTTACACACACACTCATACACTACAGACAATTTAGCCTACCCAATTCAACTGTACTGCATGTCTTTAGACTGTGGGAGAAACCGGAGCACCCTGAGGAAAGCCACGCGAACGCAGGGAGAACATGCAAACTCCACACAGAAACTACCTACTGCGCCACTGCTTCGAGTTGAAGGTTTTTAAACTTGCTGCGTTCGCCTGTGATATTCTTTAAAACGACAGGGGGCAGTCAAAAGAAACTGACCGTAAAGTCAGACAGATAAACAGAGAAGTAGAACCTTTCTGGAACTACGTCATCATGAATATCATTCAATACTCTTAAACTAGTTATTTTTATAAATTATTTTAATGATTATAAAGATTTTTTTAACCATTTAAGATTTTTTTAAAATCCAACTTTAATGCATTACTTGCTTTTGTTCATATCTCAGACAGTTGTACCTATTAAACTTTATTAAAATATTAATGACAAGAGAACATGGGTTGCTTTACAAATATATTTTTTATAATGGCAAAAATAAATACAAAAAAGTTCACCTACTAAAAAATACAGATTTTTTTTTTTTTTTTTTTTTAGATTTAGCCCGCTCCACATTTCACACATTACTGTCTGGCTAGTGTGTCCTCTACTGATATGATAAAAAACCTACGATAGGTTCAAATATTCCTTTCCAGTTATCAAAGAATTAATTTGTTTCTTAATTACAGTTTTGTAACTATTAAACTGTTTTAAATTAAAAACTGTAACATATACATGAGTGTAAAACCTGTGCCTGGTGAAAAAACATATTCTGTAATTGTTTACCTGAGTCTCCACTTTTGCCATGACTTCTTTTGGCTTTAACAAACTCATCTCTCAGGTTTTCCTCAGTGCCATCCCATTTACCAAAAACGTTCCTTCTTTCCCATGGCTGTTGCAATTTCTAGCCAAGAATTATTGGTCATCTGGTTGTCTCTATGATCACTGATCATAAAGCTGTCTGTACAGTTGTATTGTTTCAGACTACATCTATTCAAAAAGTGATTCATACTCAACTCAAATCAAACGCGGCGCCGTGTTCGCTCAAGTCTCAAATAAAATTGTGCACTCCCCCGGCCAAAATCATGTCGTGCGCACCCAAAGCGAACCTTCGCAAACTCCGCAATGATGTCACATTCGTCCCACACACTCTAGCGAACTAGCGGATGCATCGGAGAACTCCAGATCCAGATAAGTTTTTAAATTACTGTGACAGTTGGGTTTAGGGTAGGGGTAGACATTTATAAAATACAATTAAAATTTAAAAAATAATAAATAATTCTCGTTAACTTCCGATTGCAGCCATATGTAAACTATAGCTTATTATGTGGATGGATGATAACAGCCTTCTGAGCCTACCAGTAGGCGCATTCAAAAAACTTTGCCCATTTGAATATTGAACAATTAATAATAATAAATAAATAATAATAATTAATAAAAAATAATAAGACCCGGATTAATTAAGGTGGGCGACGCAGTGGCACAGTGGGTAGCATATTATAGCTCACAGCAAGAAGGTCGCTGGTTCGATCCTCGGCTCAGTTGGCGTTTCTGTGTTGAGTTTGCATGTTCTCCCTGCGTCCATGTGGGTTTCCTCTGGGTGCTCCGGTTTCCCCCACAGTCCAAAGACATGCGGTACAGGTGAATTGGGTAGGCTAAATTGTCTGTGTGTATGTGTGTGTTTATGTTTCCCAGAGATGGTTTGCGGCTGGAAGGGCATCCGCTGCATAAAAACTTGCTGGATAAGTTAGCGGTTCATTCCACTGTGGCGACCCCGGATTAATAAAGGGACTAAGCTGACAAGAAAATGAATGAATGAATGAATGAAAAATATTAATAATAATGTATGATTTTTCTAGCTTCTCTTGTATAAAGTACATTTGAAAATTCATGGACAACAACAACAGCCTAATTAGTAAAATGTGGTTAGTTTTTCTTTGAATAATAAGGTCCAAGATTTACAATAAATTAAGTTCCTGGTAAAATGTTTTCTCTTAACAACAATAAAGTATGTTCTTAGTGAAAGATGACTTCATTTACGTCAGATTCCATGAGTTATTTACACAATTTTTAATGGTTTAGCAGTTGTAGTATACAACAGCAGTCAAAGTAGGACAAATGATCTCATGTATGGGACAAATTCTGGACCTTTGTCAGTAGGGGTTGGGTCTTTAGAACCACCTGAACCCACCATAGTTAAAGCAATGTGTTTGCTATGCTTGTCTTACTAGATCACTGTCTATTGAGATAATGCAGTTTTCCTTTTCCTTAATGTGTTCAGAATAATGAGAATACTTCCATTATAGTGAAATGTTAGGCCCTGGATCTTGGTTTCTGTCTGTTCCCGCATTCTCTCATTGAATGCAGGACTGATTGTGACTAAGTTCATTTTAATTCAACTTTAACTTTAACTAATGTTACATTTTCAGAAAAGTAATTCAAGTATTATTATTTTAATTTTTAAGTAATGCATTACTTCTTACCTTGAAAAGTAATATTACTTAACTTGCGTTACTTATAATGCATTACCTCAACACTGTTGACTAGTATTATATTTTACAAAGATTAAATTACACGTTACAATAAAGTATTAGTTATATATTTTAAAGAAGCAGGGTTGATGGTCAGAATATAAAGATCAGTTTTCGTTTTTTTTTTTAATAATTAAAAACTAAATCCCCTGACGCTCCACAGTCCATCCTAGTAGGTGGCGGTATAGCCTACATCTATAACTGGGTTACCAGTAGCCATAAAACAGACTAGAAGAAGAGACAGAGGAAGAAGAAGAAGAAGAAGAAGAAGAAGAAGAAGAAGATTAAGAAGCATCTCTGTCGATAACGCTAAACTAGACTTCTCTCAAATATTAATGTTAAAATGTAGTGCGACGGATAACAGCTTTGACCTGCACGCGCTGATACGTGTCATGTGCGTTTTGATTGTTGTAGAAAGAAGTGCCCAAGTCTTACACGTTGGACGGTTTTTATTGCATTATTATAGCTGTTATCATATATAATGATTTTATTGACTGTGTTTTATATAGTCGCTAGATACACCCCCAAATACGAAGGGCATTGAGTGGATATCTACTGCTACTTTGTAAATACACTGTAACACTTGAGCCTCAAATATTAGTTGGATAACATGACTGACCGCTTCAACAATCAATAAGTTACATTTTCTATACATTGTTGAAATTACTTACATCAAGGCATGATTTGTAACGTTACATTTCCGTCAGCGGCGTCGATTATTTTGATTATTGAGAAATTGGCGTCGACACGCTGCTAGCTCAGACGGCGAGCAATTTATTCGGTTGCAAAACATGTAGGGAGAAGATGAGTTTAAGAGTGATTCTTGACGCAGTGTCATTGGGTAGACTACATGCAAAAATCCAGTAGAGTACTAAATGGATAAATAATGTACAACAAGTACAACTGGGAAGTCAGTTTTAAGTTTAGTCAGCGGATTCTTCTGTCTAGCATACTACATAAAAGCACAGGTACGTGTGAATGATTATTTATCTATTACTAACTCCAATACTAATGACATATTTTGGATAGATATCATGTCCTGTTACACAGCAGGGAAATTATTGAGGTAAAGTTGGTTTTAGTGACAACGTGTGACATGTTCCCTGTATTGTTTACCATGGTACTTTCAATATTCGGCCTGAAATCACACGTATGAATGACTTCAAAACAACATTAGCTCCATTTGATTGACTGTGAGCAATGTTGTACTTTGATAGTCACTGGCTGCGAGTTATTCACTATTTAGTATTAACAAAGAATATATTTCTAAAGTTATATTATTAAGGATAAATTCTGAACGTGTGAATATTAAAACAACTTTACCATGACCCTTTAACTACCCCACCAAAAAAAAAAAAAAAAAATGTTTGGATTGCATTTCTTAACTCCTAATGTCACTAGTTTATATACACAATGCACTTTTTTCAACACATCCCATAATTTTTAAAATATCAACTTCTACCAAATGGTTGATTTGTCTATTTATGGTAAAAGTACCAGAATAAATGCATATACTAAGAAAAATCTGAAAATATGAAGTGTAAGAGCAACTTAAGTAAAAAAATATTCAAAATAAAAAACATGTTTGAATACTAAATCACATTTTTTTAAGTATGTCATAAAATATTTCAGATTCTCATTTAACATGTTTTTTTTTCTTTTCTTTTTTTTTTACGGTAAAATCAAAATCAAGTGTAGTAGTGCAACAGGATGTTTGTTATTTTTTTATAGATTTTTTTTTCTTTTGTAAACCAACAATGCTGTGTGTGTAAGCCTTTATTTAAAACACGGCACATGTTTTGCATATAGCTGATCATTTAACCTTCTCCGTTTGTGCTGCTTTTAGAATAACACTTCCGAAACGTGAGCAGGTTGTGTGGTTTCTGTGGGTTGCATTTAAAATGTTCCCTATACCCTTAAATAGTGCACTATTTAAGGGAGCAGCCATTTCTAGTGGTGTCTGAAACGGCATGTCATGATTTTGCAAAGTATGATGTGTTCCTGAATTAACATCTGTGTTGATCCTGGAACATCATTTTTTGAAAATGTAATCCATACCTATTCCTAGGGATGGGTATTGTTTACCGTGATGGGTACAACTTATTGGTTCGATATTTTAACGGTTCTCTTATCTGTAATTTTTGTAGTAAAAAAAAAATTGAACCGAAGTAACAAAATTCTGTAAAATAAAGCAAAACCAATAATTGTAAAAGAAATCAATACATTTTTTCCTGTTAAAGAACGTACAATGGTTTGAAGGAATTTGACCGTTTTTAACCTTTTTTCTTTTGGTAAAAAATTAACATGTTTGCTTTTTCTTGCAGAAGTCGGTGTCTTGGTTTATTGTGCTCCCTGCAGTTAAAAATATCCTCTGAGTTGCAAAATGCAGTTAAATAATCAGATAATCTTTATGATTTTTCATTAACGCATTCACATAAATGAGTCACCGGTGTTTTGGGAGTTAACAACAATAAAATAAGCATTTTATTTTAAATGTTTTAATATTAATAGTTTATTATTAGACTATATTTGTAAATACATTTTCATTGTAACAATGTGTGTGTTTATTAAACTAATAATATTATACTAATTTGGAGAGATCTTATGTGATTGGCAGTGTTATGGGGTTTTGTGCTCTAAGCACCATTGACTGCTAGAGCTCAGACATGTGCGGAGCATGTATGTGTTTGTTTGTTTGTTCGTATGTGGTCACGTGATGTGCGTTTTCTGCAGTATAGTATGGACGGAAAGATCTTTTCAGAAATGCTAAATGAAACGCCAGTGTGGACTTGGATCATTTTCGTTTTAAAATTACATTTTAAAACTAAGACATATTAGTGTAATCAAAAAAGTGTGTGTTTTTTTTTAACGAGCGGGTTGCTGCTGTGACGGGGGCGGGGTGGAGGATCGCTATGACGGCTCAGCATTGTGATCTATCGGTCATCTACGATGGCATTGTCTATCATATCAACCCAACCTTACCCCAAAACCCAAACGTCACAGTGATGTAAAAACAGTCGTTGTATCAAATATTATTTGTTATTTATTAAATTACCCATTAAATTGTATTCTTTAATGTCTACCCCAACCCTAAACCCAACCTTCACAGTTCTGTAAGAATATTATCGATTGTTGTACATTGTCACAAAAATGATGCTATATTAATGTGTGTATCCGCAGCTGTATCCCATCTAGACTTTACCGTATACTTGACATGTCACCATAGAAACTTTAAAATGCAATGGATTCAAAATAACGGTCACAATAAAAAAACTCGTGCAGAAGGGTCAGCTGGAGTATTTAAAAATCACGCGTGAAAAAGTTAAAAAAATGTATTATGTTTTTTAAATAATAAAAACACCATCACATTTATTCTCTCTATTAGATGGTGTTCATAATTCACACTATTTTTAGTGCCTGCAATAACAGTAATTAGCATATTTCTTACTGCAATTGCTGACAGTTGTCTAGCTACCTTAAAATACCTTTCTAAAATTGTACATCATCTTTCAATGTGTTTTTTAAAAATAAAATAGCATAGTTCAATTATATTAAACAATAAGTCAACTATGGAATGATATGTTTAAAGGAAGTCTATCATCACTACTTTAGTCAACTGCAACACACTTCTCATTCATCAGTTTATTGTATGGTTGTAAGTGGTTAAGATATTTAAAGTGCTTCCTCTGTTTCATGCAAATTGTTTTAGTTGAGCTCATCGGTTAATCAGAACTTTGGTGCCATTCTGTTAGATTACCGTTTGATGCACAGCCATATGCTTTCTTTTTCATAGTTTGACATCTGCACTATTTTAGTTGATCAGTTTGTTCTTATTTTCTGCTTTTGGTTTCAGTTCCTCCACACACAAGTGAAGTGAAGATCTCTTATTTTGAGCATAAGTAGTAAACCGAGGACTTGGTGTTGAGGAACCATGAGGAGAGTCATGAAACAATCCAGCTGTTATTTCAGGTAAATTGTAGACCCAAGGTTAATGTCTTTTTTTCTTAATGCTAATGTTTTAATTGAAGTAACTTATCCTTTTTTCCCTAGCAAACGGACGATGATTCTTCTTCTGAGCTTGGCTTTGATGTCACTGGCGTTTTTAAAGCTGCCTTCCTTTCATACGGAACTAAAACCTGTGGAAGTGCCTGTAGACAACAAATTCAGAAAGGTAAGTCGTCTTTTCATGACATTTTTACAGGAGTTCTCACATCAATGGGGTATATTCACAGCTATGCACACTGCCAAATGACAAAAGCGCAGTATTATAAGTTGAGAGCGCATTCATATAATACGAAAGAGCGAATATTTTTGCTCACGCGCTGGTTTCCTCTGTTCGTGGACAAAACTGCTCGCGAGCTCTCAAAACACTGGCTGCTCGCGTACAAATTATCTGCTCTCGCTCCATCGGATGATGCGGACTCACAATTTTTGTGTCTTGTGTTTCCTCTTCCTTTCGTGCTTTTGCTCTCCAGAGATCCTTCTGTTAAATTGGTTATTTCAAGAATGTTGATGTGGTTTGTATATATTGCTAGACTATTTATTAACAATACACAAAATCTAAAAGGTTAAGATAAATTCTATAATAAATTCTAGTGGTTTTGAGTGTTGGGTATACTGCCTGTTTTAGGCTAGTTTTATTTACAACTTGTTAATAAAGGCTTCACCATACTGTAGTATTAACAATAGTGAACCGATAAAATGAAATACAGTGTAGTTACAGTAAAGTGTGGTGAATTGTAGAATAATAAACCCTATATTGTAAAAAAAAAAAAAAAATACAGTTTGTTTATATTACACTTGTTGTGTTACCATTGCAACTATAGTATTACCACAACAGAGTAATTGAAGTACTTCACCATAGTACTGTTCATAACACTGTACATGGCAATATACTTGTTTAGTGGCCCTGTGGAACAGCTTTTCCTCAAAATTTAGAGGATGACAATCTTATCAATGTGGAAGAGAGCAGAGACTAGTTCCCTTTATTTTAGTTGCCTTGATAAAATGGGATTGATAGTGAGATTTATTTGAAGAGTGAATAGTGCAGTAGGCTATAATACCTAATCAAAGTTTCCCCTATTTTCTATCACAATTACATTTCTGCTTGCATTAGTTTTATTTAAATGTTTTTTTATTAGTATGGTGCACCTTTTGGATGTTTAATAAATGTTTTTAAATTAAAACTGTTCTCTGGATCTTTAAGGGATTGAAACTGGAAATATCTCATCATATAACCTACAGCCAAAAATGTATGGTTTATTAGTTTAAAATGTAATATGTAAGTCTATTTTAGTATTTTGGTTATTGATAATAAAGTGTACTAATATAAATCTTATCAAAAAGCACGAAAGGAATAAGGAACACAAGACACATTGAGTCTGCATATAATCTCACTGAGCGAGCAGTGAACTGAGAGCGCGCAAGAAAATTGAGCAACGGATTATATTTGAGAGCTCGCACACAGTTTTGTCCACGAAGAGAGAAAATCTGTGCACGAGCAAAGAGATTCGCTCGGTCGTATTACATGAATGCACTCTTGACTTGAAGTACTGCACTTAGGACATTTGTCGGTAAAATTACGCCATAGCGGAGCTCACAGAATTTTTTTAAACTCAGGTGAACAGTTCACATGGCCCAGCATTTGATTTGAGTTGAATATGAAATGCTTTGAAGAGATTTTGTCTGAAACCGTACGACTGTACAGACATCTTTTTGATCAGTCCATGCGTGTTCATAGGGAGAACCAGATGGCCAATAATTCTTGGCAAGAAATTGAAACAGCAGTGGGAAAGGAGGAAAGTTTTTATAAAAGTTTGGGGAAAACCTGAGGGATAAGTTTGTTAAAACAAAAAAAAAGAAGCCCCAAAACATCTTCAATGATATTAATGATATGACCTAGTTCTGGTAACTTCCTACTTCTCTGTTTATCCGTATGATTTTACAGTCCCTTGACCGCCCTCTGTCATTTTAAAAAAATATCTCAATGGCAAATGCGTCAAGTTTAAAAGCCTCCTTCGTTTCGCCTGGTGCGCTATGTGGCACCTGGCGAAAGTATAAAATTAGCATTAGGATGTTTGTTTGTTTGCTTTTTCTGTAGTTCAATGGAGCATCTATCCTGTCTTTAGTGCTGTTCAATTTGAATACATTTATTTTACCACTAATTTCGTGATTTTTGCATTTCTCTTTGTGTATGCGTGTTTTTGATATTGTGATAGGTCTTACATTTAATACTTAATGGTCTTAAAAAGGTCTTAAAGTCTTAAATTTGACATTATGCTATCTGCAGAAACCCTGTCAAATCGGCGTAATCAGAGAATTGAACTGAAAACGGACAGGAAGTGCATTTTGAATTTTAATTTTAGATTAGAAGGCACAGATGAATTGTTTACCACAAAACTAGCAATGCAAGCTAACAAAATTATATGGTTAGTTTTGATTTAATGTGTACTTTAAGTGTTACAATTTGGGATTCATTTTATAATGTACACTGCATAAAACTGTGAATCGAAAACTGAACCAATAACACTTACTGCAGCAACACTGCTGGTGGTTGCTCAGAAAATTTGCCATTGTCACTTCCTGTTGTCACATTTATGTGATGTTTTTACAGTGGTGAAAGAGACACCGCAGAGATGTCTGTATGTGCATTCACACGTCTTAGATGCTTATTAAAATCATTTGCACATAAGCGCAGAAAAATTATGATACATTGTGCAGTACCCCATAAAATAAGATTTGTTAGTTTAGATTTGAATGGGCCTTTTCATAATCAAAATATTTGACTTTTATTTAAAATTAAATTAGTTTAAATTGTCATTTAAATGTATGTGTTTAAACAGTAGGGTTTTTTTCTTTTTAAAATCATTTTAGATTTTTAAACAAATGTTTTTATTTGTTTTGATGGAATATCAGGGTTATACCACCAAGCATTAGTTTCTAAACTTTGGTTTTTGTGTGGTTCAAAAATAAATATAAAGTAGTGCTGCACAATTTTGGCTAAAATAAGAATCACAATTTTTTTGCTTAAAATAAGGATCACGATTTTCTTACGATTTGATAAATGTAAAATAAAGATTAATATGAGTAAGCTATTATTATTGTTATTTCTCAAACATATGGTAAAACAACAATAATACTATTATTATGTGTATGTATACTGTTGGTTAAAATGCTAAATTTTAAAATATACTTTGAATGGTGGGCTTGAACAGACTTTAAATTCAGTCTTGGACTGGTCATTAATGCACAGTAAAGGGATGATTCCTAATTCTGATGTTGAATTGTTGTGTTTGAGATATAGGCTTGCCATCTGTCATTGACAACATTATTAGACCCTTTTATTCACTGGTAAAATCAAACATTTTTCATTATCAGATTCCCTCTTGCATTATATTTAACATTGTATAGGCTAGAGTAGTTATACTGACACTGTTAAACATTTATTTTCATGCACAACACTTTGTGTTCACTATGAAAGAAAAACATTATAAATGCTTATCGCAATCATAACTCTAAAATGTGATATGATTGTTTAAATGATGTGCTCGCTTTCGGTTACATTTTCACTGCTAATGGCCCGTTTCCACTGAATGGTACGGCACGGGTCATCTTGATCAGGCTTGCGCTTCCACTGCTAAAAGGGCACCAATAATACCCTTTTGGTGGGCATGGTGTACGAAAGAGTTTTAGTCAACATCATTTTCGCTTGAGAAAATATCTACAGTAAAGTTGTACGGTCAGGGTTCAACGCTAAGGATTTTTTCTACTGGCCCGATTGGGCCAGTGGTTCTGCTTTTTACTTGCCCTGCCAAAATTTTCACTGGCCCCACCAAAAAAAAAAAAAAGAAGTTATTAGCCCCTTTAACACATACAGACCTTTCCGGAAAATTGGGAAAGGTTGTATGTGTGAACAGGCCCTTTTTGAAAATACCGGTAAATTCGTTCTGGCTATTTTCCAGAAAGAGAAGTTGTAACATTATCGGCAATTTGCCGGAATGCTGCGCTGTGTGAATGCAGAAGGAAGATTGCCGTAATAAGCGCGTGCACGTCTAGAACGTGCTGATGTGAGACGTCTGCTTAAGCCAATCACAACAGTCAGACGCATTCACGTCCGCGCGGTTTGTGAGAATAAAAGCCTGTTAATATTTTGAAAGACACATTTAGCTGCTAGAAGTTAGTCAGATCACGTTTATATGTTCTTCTTTATGCCAACTGTGTAAAATAATCATCGATGAGATGCTTATGATAAGCCGTTGTTTGTTTACCTTCAAGCTTTGCGTGTGCCTGTAAAACAGCCCGTGAGCGCCTGCACACGCACATATTATGAACATCTCGACATGCGAAAGTGATCCTGCGAAAGTTGTTCACAATATTGATCATCCAGAGTTTGTAATTTAGTCAAATGTTTACAAATACAAGCGCAGCCGTTTAAAGCTCATTTGTGGTGATTGATTTTTACCGGTATTTTGGAATGGATGTGTGAATGCTCTTTTTCAGAAAATTTCCGTAACGTCCTCGCCTGTGTGAACAGCGCTTTTGTGAATATACCGGTAAAGTCGTTCCGGAAATTTTCCAGATATTTACCGGTATCACTGTGTGAAAGGGGCTAATAGCTATTTGACTGTGTGTGTGTGTGTGTGTGTGTGTGTGTGTGTGTGTGTGTGTGTGTGTGTGTGTGCGTGTGCGTGTGCGTGTGCGTGTGGTTATGGTAATTAGGCAAGTTATTGTATAACGATGGTTTTTTCAGTAGACAGTCTGAAAAACAATTAGCTTAAGGGGCTAATAAATTTGACCCTAAAATGGTTCATAAAAAATTAAAAACTGCTTTTATTCTAACCAAAATAAAACAAATAAGACTTTGTTCAGAGGAAAAAAATATTATCAGACATACTATCAACATTTCCTTGCTCTGTTAAACATCATTTAGGAAATATTTTAAAAAGAAAAAAAACAACAAAGGGGGCTAATAACTCTGACTATATATATATATATATATATATATATATATATATATATATACAGTTGCAGTAATTTTTAAATGTTTTTAAGGAAAATTATTCAGTTCATCAAGGCTACATTTATTAAATGTAAAAAATTTTAAATTGTTACATATTTATCAAGTTTAAATAACTGCTTTGTTATTGTATGTAGTTTCAAATCAAATTGTTACTCCAGAAATTATTGCTTTTATTACTATTACCATTAATAAATATAATAATAGTTAATATTAGTGATTTCTGAAGGATCATGTGACTTGAGTAATGAAGCTGAAATTCCATCTTTAAAATAACTGGAATAAATGAATAAATTAAATGATAAAGTACTTTTGAACAGTTATTTAGTGCAACATTTCACAATTTGTATTTATGATGAAATAATTGCAGCCTTGGTGAGCAGAAGAAGCTTATTTTAACATATTTAGCAATCATACTGACCCCAAACTTTTGACAAGTTGTGTATAGAAGCGAAAATGTGCACTTTAATTTTAACAACCCACAGACATAGTCACCAAATACAAATCAGAGAGGTCAGACTTTCTTATACAGAGCCTCATTTCAATTGTCAGGTTTTGTAAAATCTATTTATTGAATTAATCAATCTATTAAAGAAACGTTGGCTAGAATTCTGCATTTTAGGCTTAAATTATAGAGACATGCTGATCAATGTTGATCTTTCGAGCTGTCAGTGCAGAAACGAACAAAACAACTGGCCTAACACAACATGTTATACGATTAAAATATGGAAAAAATGATCAGATAGTAATGTCGGTCATTTTTCCTAACGGATAAACCGAGATCAGGCTGGATAAACGGCTCTCGGTAATATTTCAGCATGCTTTCACTTTCGCATTTACCGGTAAGAATGACATCTCGCCCTGCTCATCATTCTCTCTTCATATAGCCGTATATATGGCTATTACACAATCATAATACACTGTGATATAGCCTGGGTCGTTAGTTCGTTGCATTGTTTTGTTTTCTCACTACAATCGATCCGCTCAGTAGGGCAGAGACCGTCTCATTCAGGCGATCTCGGACTGATTGATTTGGCGCGGATGCGAGCGCAACTGCTGGATATATGCCAAACAAACCGCGCTAACGGGGAAAACGAGACAGGTTCTGAAACAAACGTCTATGTGTGAAAGCACTGTAAGATTGTATTTGCACACAATTGACAGACAGTCGCAGCATGCAGCTCTGGCTCGATGTGGCAGGCAACAAGACAGCACTGGCCCGATCGGGCCAGAAACATTCTATACACTGGCCCGAGCGTCTCGTACGCTGGCCCTGGGCCATCGGGCAGTCCTTATTGTCGAGCCCTGACAGTGTCGCTCACATATCATATGAGAAGCACTTCACACAAAACAGATGCTTTATACACATAAATAACTTTTCTATGAACATGAGTTGATTATAACTGCAAATCAATGACAGTGCGAAATAGTCTACTGTAACATCTGCAATTACAAAAAAAATAAATAAATGCAACATATATGAACACATTCAGCAGCACATGTAACCTTTGTTAGAGTAATTCCATCATTCTGTATAGTCATCATAATGGTCCAAAAGGTGATAATAGTAGTTAAACAAGGCAGTTTGTTCATGTTTGCTGAAAAAATATTGTGCTCCTTTTTTTACGACTTCTCCTTTTTTTTTTTCGCACTTCACTCTCGCGTTAGTCAGTTTCTGATAGGATAGGGTTTCAAAAGCACGTCAATATTTAAGCGCATGTTATTATCATCAGCTCAAGAGGTTTGTTAGTTCAAATATAGATGCGCGGCAATTCAGGCTGGCTCATGAAAAAACGAAGGGGCACAGGGTAAAGCTGCTCTTCTTTTTGGCTTTGTGGCTGTTCATCAAGACTACGACGAGGTTTGTTTGAGCCCGGGTCGACCATGGCTCAGTATTATATGTATATATAATTCCTCTGTAATCTCTCAGCTGTGTATTTTAAACATTTATTATGTGTTTTTTATTTTCATTCTGGCTTGTTGCGTAAGCGAATGACGTATCTCTGTACACCAATAGCGTTCAGCTGCGCCTCTAGCTCTGCCTTTTGGTACCCTTTCTCATGTTTGGTACCCTTTCGAAAGGGTGCCGAAAAAGTGGTACAGTACGTTTAGGTTTGGTACACCTTTTGATAGTGGAAACGACCATAAAAAGCGTACCAAACCAAACCGTACCATACCACTCAGTGGAAACGGAACATAATACAATAAACCATTTTAAAAGTTGTAACAGTCTTTCAGGTAGAATCTAAAAAAAAAGTAGTGCCTGTTGAAATTTTATTTATTTATTTTTAATCACTGCATGTTTCACTTGCAGCGTGTCCATTCTCATGTCCGAGAGATACTAGACAAAGAATGCAGACCTTCCTTTGCCCGGCAGAGAATGGTGACTGAACATCATGGCTCCACACCAACAATAGATCCTTTTTTGAACAAGAACATGAAGTTAGATGAACAAATATTCCAGTATCCTCCACCCTTTGGGTTCCTGGACATGAAGAACAAGCTTGAGGAAATCCTAAACCTCTTACCAGTTTCTTCTGAACAGAGGCTTGGGGAGCGAGATTGTCGACGCTGTGTAGTGGTTGGGAATGGAGGGATACTGAAAGGATTAGGACTCGGACATCTACTTAATCGTTTCGATATTATCATCAGGTAAGAATGTGCTCCTCCTAATCTGTGATTTATATATTGCTCTGAAATGGCAAAGAGGAAAATCATTTCTACCGTTAACAATAACTAAGTGAATTCTGAATATGAATGCAAACAGAGTTTAAAGTGCAAGCTTTTAAAATATGTTTAAAATATATGTAATTATTACCAGAACACAGGGCTTTGTGAGAAGTCATGCTCTTGTATTACATTACTTTTTACTTTTGCTAATTAGTTGACAACAAAACGAACAATGGCAAACTGCAGTATAGTACAACAATAGCTATGTTTCCATCCAAAAATGTGAATTTAATGTATGCACAAAACTGGAAAATTGCATAAAAAATGTGCAGATGAAGCAGCGTTTCCATCCAATTTGCTGTGGTAGGAGAAGCTCCGTAAATCTTCTCTTCTTTTAATAAATGACCTGCACCTCAGAAGACAATGCCGACACACAATAAACGCATGTTAGTGTTTGAAGGCGTGAGACGCGGAACACAGAGGCTCTTGACAATTCTGGAGGTAATTGGGGACAGGCACCAAAGCTGATGTGCACCTATTTTATCTGTTCCAGAACTTATTATTCTCCCGGCTTCTTCTTACTCTTCTTTATCTTCCGCTCTGGGAGTCTATGGCAGCCCTATGAACATTTTGCAGCATTTGCGCAAACTCTGCAACACTGCTAGAAGACAGTCTGATCTGCAACTACAACAAATTTAGAGTCTCTAACTTAAACTCTCCAGTGCCACCACTTGTCCGAAGTTTCTCTTATGTTTATCGTTATAACTTTTGAACCCAATGGGCTACAATCAAAATAATTTTTTCCTCTGATTGCTTGGCTCAAGCCAATTCAAACGCATCATATAATGTCATTTTCCATTATGAATTTTGTCCTAGGTTGTTTTTTTGGATTTTCACCAAAATTGAATCACATGACCCACAGACCGTGCTGACCAAAAGTTATGGAATTAAAGTGGATTAGATGAACCATTTTGATTAATTTGCAAACAAATTTAACATAGAGCTTGCAAAAATTTACTTGATATGTTATCTTTGGAACGCATTTACGTATTCACACTTACCTTAATGTGTGTTATCACAACCATGGTCTAATGATGAAGGAAGCGACGTGTGCTTCTAGATGCAATTTATGACTGATTTACAAATTACCTGGTTCTGTGATACATCAGCCTTCCTGGATCCAAAATAACTTCATCCCACACCACAGATGTTGGCTTTTTTGGCACCAAGTCAAATGTTTTTCAGTCTCATGTTCTTGCACTGTTTAGGCGCGCTGCTTTATGATTGGTTCAAATACCGTCCTAGGGGGAAATACGGGTTGTAAAGTGATTTTTAGAAATCATACATGTCCAAATCCCAATTTCGATATGATTTTAATCAATTGCACAGCCCTACCTATTACCATTCACTGTCATTATATGAATCACCATACATCATGGATTGAGTTAAAAAATCTTCTATAATGTTTCACTGAAGAAAAATCACCTACATCATACATGACCTGTGAGTGAGTAAACCAACAGGAGATTTTCATTTTTGTATGAACTAAACCTTTAACATGTTTTTGCATTACTTATTTTGTCCACAAGATGTCAACACTGAACCATTCTTTCACTTGAAAAAGAAGCGAAAAAAAACAAAATACTGAACTAGGCAAATAGGTTTGTGTTGGCAAATGCATGTTTAAGGGCATTACAAGATATCTACAAATCTCACAAAGGCATTAACCTTTAATATGTAATGAAAATGCTCATTGAAGAGCCTATGACTGGGTACATGCTTTAGTCTCTATTAGGGTCGGAGTTTCTCAAATGTTTTATTGCATATGTTTGAGAGCGCAGAGGAAACTTCTTGGCTATTTCTGTGCAGACTGAACAGTGGTCCTCTTCAAGACTTCAGTGCAGATGTTGGGAACCGCACCACTATCAGAATGAGCTACCCTGAAAGCTGCCCGAAGGTCTGGGAAGATACGGATCCAGACCTCAAATATGTGGCTGTGATATTCAAGTCTGTAGACTTCCACTGGCTTCGTGCAATGATCAGCAGGACACCAGTTGTGAGTGCTCATTAAAATTGATTGATTTATACCAAAAGAGATGATTCTGAGACTTGTTTAGTGCTGTGTGCATCAATATCAAATGCAACATCGTCTTTCAGTCGCTGTGGGACAGGCTGTTTTTCTGGCAGAACGTGCCAATGAGCGTTCCAGTCAAGACCTCCCAGTTTCATCTCCTGAATCCCCAGATTATCCGTGAGATGGCGTTGGATCTGCTTAATTATCCCGAGCCTAAAAAGCGGCTCTGGAGCTGGGACCAGGTCAGTTCCTTTTTGCTCTGTTTTATTGGCTAAAGCCCCGGTCAGATCTCACGATTTTTATTGTCTGTTACGAAAGTCACTGTCAGATTATGCAATTTATTTATTTATTTATTTATTTATTCTCCTTGATAAAATCTTGACTTGTCATGAGTAACACATGTGCCGGACTACACATTCCTTCACGATTAGTCATCCCGTGACATCTACATTGATAATAACTACAATATGTAAGGGCATTAGTTACCATGGATGGGATCAAGCTTATGATTCCTTTTTAATATTAAGATACTTTCTTTGAAATCTAAAGAAAATTTTTCTGCCATGGGTTTCTTATTAAACACTACGTCTGAACTTCCCGCAAATGAGCTGAGAAAATGAGAGCATATAAGCAGCAGCAAGGGAAAATCAGATGCTTAAGACATAAAATAATGTTGATAAAATAGTGACATAAAAAATTAGCAAATATATACCTGAGATTTGTGATACAATCACATTGAACCATTTGTTAAATCCTTATTTTTTAATAGTTAAAAATAATAGTCAAATTAATTGAGTAGTGGAGGGGCATAAACGTCAGTGTTGCTAACTATTTCCAATGAAAAGAAGCTAAATGTTGCCAGATGATGTCACACACTAATTTGTATATCAATGACATCATCACTTAGTATCTGACAAGTGTAAAGCCTGGTTTATACTGCTGCGTCAAGTGACCGGCGTAACCAACGGTGCATGCAACGCGCGGAGCTGTGCATTTATACTTCTGCGCGCTGTCTCTGTTGGCCTGCATTAACACTTCCAAAACGCTAGTTGGCAGTGAGGTGTTAATGTGTCTCTGTGTCGAGTTTCTTCGCTGGTGTTTTGTTTCTAGGTTCTTTCTGAATGCTCATTTTGAGGCAGGAACTGGCGAGCATGCAACAACTTTAACTATGAGGTAAACGCTAAACTTTCCATCCGGAGCTCCTTCAAGGGACTCCACACTTGTAAACAATCGCTCCAGCGGGCTCACGCGGCTCTCGGTCCCGCCCTCACTCGTCAGTGCTACCAAGCCAACCAATCACAGAGCTTGCGCTACATGTCGTTAAAAAAATAAATTTTTTGAGAGGTGCACATCAGCTACAGCCACGGCGTAGGGCTATGCGTCGACGCTTGACGCTGAAGTATAAATCAGCCTTAAGCCCATCATGTCTCTACACTCTGAGGCGCCGTGTATTATAATACATTATATTAAAACATTACATCCAGATGCACAGTAAATAGGTTCTTACTAACATATTACTTTGCGTGAGGATGTCATTGCATAATCACATCTCAAAATTACATCTTCATGTTGTTTACAAATAATTGTTTTCTCAAATTGACTGGCCATCTCAGCAAAAACATTATTTGAAATGTGTCCATTAAGATTTGTATGAAAAATATAGTTGACTATTTGCAAAAGTAAAACAAACACTTATTTTGAAAAATAACACTGATAATGAACAGTTACATTATTTTAAACAATCACAGCTTGTGTACTTACTCTTTTTTTTTTACTTGTGAGATTTACACATTTGTGAAAGTGACAACACATGTAAAAGTATACAAAAAGTGACAACACATTTGTGAAAGTATATTGATGCAAGTGCTCATTTTGGGATCACATCTTGGTTTTGTTCTGTTGATATGTAATTTCAAATATTTGTAGTTTGGAACAGATGGAAATATGATTGATATTAGCATGACTACTATGGCGACGGCTTAAATGGAGCAGTGCTTATATCTAGTGAAAAAAGAAAAAGACAGCTGGGAAACATCCTGCTTTGTATTTTTGTAGGAAACAGTTTAGATTTGTTTAGGGTAAGAGGTGTGTGAGTTATTGCCTATGACTGGAATATCGAAAACAAAACCAACTTATCTCCGCTCCTTTAGCGCCCCTCACAGAGCTTGATCAACGCTGGCATTTCACTTGGGTTTTAGGAATTCCACCGCCCTGTCCAAGCTTTAAGGATACCAGGTGTCAGATTTGCACAATCCATATGCACAACGCTTAGGCCTGCTTCCCTCGCTTAAAAGCTTGACAGAGCCCCTACATAGGCATAGCCCTACACCATGGCCGTCGGCGTCGCTGACGTGCACCTCTCAAAAAATGTAACTACACGTCGCAACGACGCGTAGCGCAAGCTCTGTGATTGGTTGGCTTGGAAGCGCTGACGAGTCTGGGAGGGACCGAGAGCCGCGCGAATGGTTCGAGCCCGATGGAGTGATTGTTTACAAGTGTGAAGTAGCTCCGGATGGAAAGTTTTGTTTTGTGTTTACCTCATAGTTAAAGTTGTTGCACGTCCGCCGGTTCCTGCCTCAAAATGAGCGACTTTGAGCCACTTGTACATTCAGGAAGTGTTCAGGAAAAGCAAAACACCAGCGAAGAAACTCAACACAGAGGAGCATTAACACCTCACTGCCAACTAGCGTTTCGGAAGTGTTAATGCAGACCAACAGAGACAGCGCGCAGAAGTATAAATGCACAGCTACGCGCGTTGCATGCGCCGTGGGTTACGCTGGTAACTTGACGCGGAAGTATAAACCAGGCTTTAGCCATGATTGGTGGGTGTCGGTTTTTGGGTGTGGCTTAGCAAAAGGTCAATTGAATCTTGTCACGACACCCATTTGTCGTTTGCGAATCCCTACGACACCCTACGTCAAGGAAATTGTGTCAAAATCGTGACCGGGGCTTAAGAGAGACATTTTAATTCATTTCTCACCTTTGTTTTTTCTTTCCAGAACATCCCTACATTAGGGCTTACAGCTCTCAATCTGGCAACATACATATGTGACGAGGTGAGCCTAGCAGGCTTTGGCTATAACCTCAGCCAGAAAGAGGCTCCTCTTCATTACTATGACAGCGTTCCCATGACAACCATTTTAAAGGAAGCCATGCACAATGTACAGAAAGAGACTGTTTTTCTCAAACGTTTGGTAGCCTCAGGCAGTATTACGGACCTCACAGGTGGGATACACTGCAGCTTCTGTTGAAACCAAATGGCCCCTGCATTACCAAACACCATTGTGGGCCAGATTTTCACAGGAGCCTGAAAGGAATGAAGTTTTATAGTGAAACACTGCTAATGCAGCACTACTGAGTATTTTACTAACCCTGAAACTGTGATAATGCTGTGGTCTTAATCAAATTAAATCAAGTTTTAATGTGAGTTTTAAAGGGGTAGTTCACCTAAAATGAATGTGTACTCAGTATTAACTCTGCCTCAAGTGGTTCCAAACCTTTATGAGTTTCTTATATCTACTGAACATAAATGAAGTACTAAATATTAAAGTATGTTGGTTATGGGTAGCCATTTACATCCATAGTAAATAACGAAACAAAGTAGAACAGACCGAGGGTGAGTAAAGGATGACCGAATATTCATTATTGGGTGAACTATCTAATTTAAGTCTTTAGTTTTAAAATGTTCTTTGCCAAATCAACAATTTTAATAAAAACCTACTGCTTTTTAATATCTCAACATGCCAAATATAGCAATTTGTCAATGACAATAATGCAATAAGTCACTGCAATATGTGTATCGTCTCAACAGATAGAGCAGTTATTGTTAAACACACTGAAGAGCTAAATAATTATGCTGTGTCCTTCATGTGAGGTGCAACAAGCTTCCCCACGCTACATTTGGCATGTATGAAATAGCTGAGAACTTTGATGTATAATTTGTGTTGTGCATCCAGACTGATAACACTCGGATTTATTCAAGATGTTCCTAAAGAAATGTCTGTGATGGGCTTAAACTGTCAGAACTAAACTGACAATGCTTCTTGAGGAGTTGTGAAAATCTTACAAAGGATAGTTTTCACAAAGCAGTTTTATAAAAAGCCACACATTAGCATTTTACTGATATTTAAGACAAGGCACAGTGTTACTTCTCGCAATAATCTTGCTCTTAATGGATTTAAAGTATTAGTGTCCTTTTATTCAGTTGTGTGCAAATAAATGCAATAAAAAAATAACGAAAAACTGTGTGTGTGTATTCACTTTAATTGTGGGCTACTGCCGGTATTACTGGTCATCAAGCATTCTACTGTAGGGGAACCAACAGCTTTAACCCAAAAATGAGCAGTCTGTCTGATGATGAAGAGCCACAGATTCGTTTAAAAGGAAAGTTTACTGAAGATAATTTGCTGTTTCGTCAGCAGAAGCCAGCTTCAATACTTGAAAAACGTTTGTGTGCTGCTCTGGTTACAATCTTAAAACATCAACGATTATACTCGCATAATGTTATCAACTGCGTCATACATATAGGTGTTTTTACTTGACTGGTTGAAACCCAGATAGACTAAGAATAATTTCCATTTGTGTGTGTGCGTTGCATTCTTAAAGATATCTCAAGAATATAAATGTCAGCCCTGACATGTGAAATGTTCCACAAACACACAGTACAATCTGTTTCTTACTCAAGACTTGAGTGTACTCTTAGCCAAACTGATTAAAAACGGGTACAATCTACATTCAAACTGGCAGCTTAAATACAAAGGAATTAACTTTGAAAGGTTTAACCCATAAAAATGGCAAATAACTCAGGAAACAGTTGTCCAGGTCCACTCAAGAGGTCTCCATGATCTCTAACCTGACTGGGTAGATCCCAAGAAAACAAATCATTTGGCATACAGAAAAGCAATCACACACATATTATTGCAGTTTTACTCTAAAGTGGAATGACACTAAGGTCATCATATAGTCTAGGCTTTTAAACATTCAACTTTATTAATAATTACAAAGACATAAGAAAGGATATGTGTTACTCCATCCTGGAGAGGACATCCATCAGAATATTCACAACCTTCACCACTTTGATCATGTTTAGGTTTTGTCTGCTGATGATGTATCAAACTGTTTCTGTGCTTTAATTAACCCTCCCAAGGGTTTTTGAATCTTGATGTTTGGTGACTTTTTCCTAAAATGTCCCCAACATTAGGAAAAAAATGAATTTCTGTTGTAATAATTTCATGAAGGCTTTAGATGGTAAGATTACAGCAGTTGAACTGTCAGCTATAAAACCATTTTTACACCACAACCACTGGCACACACTCGCTACAATCCGAACCTGCTGCTTTCACTTTTAGGAGTAGGCTATTTTAAGCTATTTTTTAACAAGTGACTCAAAATAGCTGTGGTTGCAGGCTTCAGCTCAGATTTTTAATTGTTGGTAATTTAGGAAACAATAAATTCCAATAGTGCTATAATTGTTGTCACTTTTACAAATGTGTTAATTTCACAAGTTAAAAAGAGTAAGTGCACAAGTTGTGACTGTTTAAAAGAACGTGACTCTTCATTATCAGTGTTATATTTAAAAATAAAAAACAATTCTTATCAAAAAGTGTTTGCATTTTAGTTATATATACATAAAAATCTAAATGGACATATTTCAAATAATGTTTTTGCTGAGATGGCCAGTCAATTTGAGATAACATTAATTATTTTGTATACTACATAAAGATGTAGTTTTGAGTTGAGATTAAGCAATGGCATCATCACGCAAAAAAAATATGTTAATTAGGACCTATTTATTGTGCATCTAGATGTAATGTTTTAAAATAATATAATACACGGCGCCTCAGAGAGTACAGACATGACTATGGAAGGCTTTCTGTATTTTCAATATCGGAATTTTTTATTACATTTTTTTATTGTGTTTTAACTATACAAACATTAACTATAACAAAGGATGACATCAAGTACAATAATAAACGAGTAAAATGAATAATAATAATAAATAATAATAAAATATCATAATAAAAAACAGAGTACAGAGGCAAATTATCAAATAAAATTATATTTACAAAGTCCTTATAAAATATCAGTTTTTTTTTGTATTTTGTAAAGTAGTAATTAAACAATTTAAGTCACAAAGAAAATTTTGCAACTAAGGTAATGGTGAAGAAAATTTACATTTGTGAATATAATATTTACCCAATAAAATAAATAAATTGCCTTTAAATTCGGTTATGTCTGTCATGAGAAAAGAAACAAATTATATCACACATGGAAAAATCAATGTTAAACTTACATTTTGAAAAATAAATCAGACCAAAACACTTTAACATGTGGGCAAAATCTGATTAATCGATTCGATGTTTGAGTTAAAGAAGACACAATTTGATTACCGAATTTAGATTTAGAATTTAGATAGCATTTTTGGGGTAGATATTGTGCAACGCTTTTAAATGTAATTCTTTATCTTTGTTGGGAACACAACATTCATATGATAAGAGCCCAGCTTTTTAAAATTAATTTTATCTATTAGAGAAATCCAAACAAGTTTTCTGACTGTGGAAGGCTTACGCTTGTCAGATACTACATAATGATGTCACTGATATGCAAATTAGTGCGTGACGTCATCTGACAACATTTAACTACATTTCGGGCAGGCTTTAGCTACTTTTCATTGGAAATAGTTAGCAACACTGTTTTCGTTGTCCATCAAGTACATTATGTCGGGCACAGTGAATGGCTGATAAAGTAAAGGAGGACAGGCTTAATCTTCACTACATGCGATTTCAGCTGAGTTAGCCTATAATTCCTATTAATGCCATTGGTGTAAGAGTGATTTTCAAGAATTTTTTACTGTTTTTACTTTTTTTTTCCCACTGTTTTTGTGGTTTTACATTCATTTTAGTGGCAGTGGCCAGGTGGAGAGCACCTGAGGAACAACCTTAAACCATGCAACGAAAGTAAGCAAGCAGTAAAGGGCTAGTTTAGTCAAAAATAAAGTTCTGTTAATTACCTTTTTTCCAATCCTTGAGATTTATTTTTGCTTCACTAAAGTGTTCTTGGAGCTTCATATGATTACAACTGTGGATATTCAACATCTCAGGACTCTTGCTGTCTATGGGGGATGAGTGACCTCTCAGATTTAGTCTAAAATATCTTAATTTGTGTTCTGAAGATGAACAGATGAAGGTCTTAGGTGATTGAAGTGACGTCAAGGTGAGTAATTAATAACAAACTTTCCATTTTTTTGGGGTGAACTAATCTTTTCAATCAGCCAGACACTGAATTAAATTAAAACATTTAATTATTTTGTGAAGTCTCTCACATGCACTCCATATTTTACAAACTCATCAATCAATTTGGGTGGCGCAGTGGGTAGCGATCTTGCAGGTTCGAGCCTCGGCTGGATCAGTGGCATTAGTGTGTGGAGTTTGCATGTTCTCCTCGCGTTTGCATGGGTTTCCTCCAGGTAATCCGGTTTCCCCCACAAGTCCAAAGACATGCGGTACAGGTGAATTGGGTAAGCTAAATTGTCTGTAGTGTATGAGTGTGAATGATAATGTATGGGTGTTTCCCAAAGATGGGTTGCAGCCGGAAAAGCATCCGCTGCGTAAAACATATGCTGGATAAGTTGGCGGTTCATTCCGCTGTGGCAACCCCTGATAAATAGAGGGAGTCGGGACTATTTCATACTGAAATGACACTCATAAATTACAAATGACCTGCTTTCAGGAGTTCACACTTAACTGATGATTGATATTAAAACATGTTTGGCATTTGAAGGGCGAGAGGGGAGTTTGAGCTCTCCTGTGGTAGGTCTTGCTTGTAAATATGTTAGGAATAGCTAAGAGATATAGCTGGCTAAGAGTTTCTCTTATGATGTCACTTTGAATTAGTAAATTTATTGTGTGTCTTTGGATGGTGAGAGGAACCCGGGGAAAACCCACATGAGCACCGGGAGAACATGCAAACTCCACTGTGAGGCAACAATGCTAACCACTGGGCGCCTTGCTAGCCTATCAGGAGAAGGTGGAGGAGTAGGAGTGGAAGGAGGGATTCTTCAAGACGAAGAAGACTGAAGTGAAAAACTCTGGTTATTTATAGCGAGTTAGTATTCATCTGATTGGCTCAATATGTGAAGCTGATGCGAGACCAGCTGTGATCAATCATAATCATGCGATCCTCTTGAAATTAGTTTAGAAATAAACTGCACTTTGTCATGGTTGCTTTTTGGCTGTAGTATTAATAGACCGCAGTCCTGCATTTAAAAAAGTATGAACCATAACATTGTCCATAATTAGGCCCTGTTTACACTAGTGCGTTTTAGTTTTAACTAACTAACTAACTAACTAACTAACTAACTAACTAACTAACTAACTAACTAACTAACTAACTAACTAACTAACTAACGCAGTTTTAGAATGAAAAAGATCCGCGTCCACACTAGCTTTTTACCCAGCGTTTCTGAACTGCTCTCCGTCCACACCAAAACGCTGAAAACGCACATCACGTGACACACACACTCTCGGGCAAGCGCTGCAGCATTTCTACACAGATGAGAGCTGGTCGGTCTGCTCATCAAGCATCTCCCGCTGGATCTAATCTCACTATATTTGCTAAACGTGATATTTAATTAATCTTGTTGTCTATATGTAACGGCATATTCCCCAACTTTGGTCTTTTGAATGGATTACTTGTTCACAGGTAACGTATTTTGGCTGAGTGCAAAGATAAGTTAATAATTAATGTAACCACGTACATTGTAAACGTGTATAAACTTATTGTGCGTTATACTTTCATAATGGCTATTATTGATTATTAAAACTGACATTCAGCAAAGCAGAGGATACGTTTCGTATTTTCAATTAAAACGAAAGGATTCAGTGATGTTATATAGGCTCTGTTTTATTATAAATATGCCTACAGTGAAGATCCCGCATGACGTCTCAGCATTTCTGCTCTCTGTTAAGTTGTTAATATCAAAATGAAAATAGGCAGTTCCTTAAATCATGTTTTCATTTTATTGTTGAGAAAGTGAGACAGCGTAGCCAGGATGATGTGAATAACGTTATAAAGTACACTGTTCCCTTTGAAGATTTACCGGATTTGTCCTCGAGGGTCTGTTTTCCATGTCAAACTTGCAAAGTCTGAACTTACAGGGAGAGGATGCGAGACTGAACTGTGTGTGCAAGCTACTTAATATTGAGGAAAAGCCCCAATCAGATGTCTGCAGCCTTGCCTCCGTTTTCAGATGTCTCCGTTTTTCCCCATCCACACTGAGGCCCCGTTTACACTAGTGCGTTTTAGTTTTAAAACGGCGTTTTAGAATGAAAACGATCCGCGTCCACACTCGCGTTTTACCCAGCGTTTCTAAACTGCTCTCCGTCCACACCAAAACGCTGAAAACGCACATCACGTGACCACACACACACACTTTGGCAATCGCTGGAGCCTGTCTACCCACCCAGATGAAAGCTCTGCTAGTCGGACTTCTCATCAAGCATCTCCCGCTGGATCTAATCTCACTATATTTATTAAACGTGATATTTCATTCATCTTGTTGTCTTTATCTAACGACATATTCCCTGACTTTGGTCATTGGAATCTATTACTTGTTCTCAGGTAACGTGTTTTGGCTGAGCGCAAAGATAAGTTAATGATTAATGTAACCACGTAGCCTACATTCTGTATATTGACTGATCGCTTGCCTTTATTTCCTATAATGTATAAACTTATTGTATGTTATACTTTTATAATGGCCATTATCGATTATTAAAACTGATATTCAGCAAAAGAGAGGGTATGTTTCGTATTTTCACTGAAATTGAAAGGAGACAGTTGTTATCGGCTCCGTTTTGTTATAAATATCCACACAGTGAAGATGACGCTCATATATGCAGCACGGCGCCTCAACATTTCTGCTGTCTGTTTAGTTGTTAATATTAAAATAAAAATAGGCAGTTCCTTATATCAAGTTTACATTTTATTGTTGAGAAAGTGAAACAACGTAGCCAAGGTGATGTGAATGAAGTTATAAAGTACACTGTTCCCTGTGAAGATTGACGCGTGTCCTCGGTATGTTTTCCATATCAAACTGAGAAGAAGAGATGCAGCCTTGATCAAACTTGCGAAGTCTGAACTTACACGGAGAAGATGCAGGAATGAACTGTGTGTGTTAGGCTACTTAATATTGAGGAAAAGCCCCAATCAGAGAGGCGAATGTCTGCAGCCCCGCCTCCGTTTTCAGATGTCTCCGTCTTTCCCCATCCACACTGAGACGGAGCAGCAGGGTTTTAGAATGAAAACGGCCTCTCCAGCGTTTTCGAAACGCTCCGTTTTCGGCGCTCGAGAACTCCGGCGTAGTGTGGACGGATGGCGTAACCGTAGCAAAACTTATGCGTTTTCAAACTAAAACGCATTAGTGTAAACGGGGCCTGAGAAGGAGCAGCAACGTTTTAGAATGAAAACGGCCTCTCCAGCGTTTTCGAATTGAAATGCTCCGTTTTCGGCGCTCGAAAACTCTGGCGTAGTGTGGATGGATGGCGTAACCGTAGCAAAACTTACGGTTTTTAAAACGAAAACGCATTATTGTAAACGGGGCCTTAGTTAGTAAAGTATGTTGGCATTAGCATGGCTCAAAGTGCTCAAGCTAATTGATAGAACTTAAATACTCTGTTGGTAATTCTTGTTCCCGGTGCATGTTGGACTCCAGCAGGGTTGCCCTTTGTTTTTAGTTGTGTTCATTATGTTTATAGACAGAATTTCTAGCTGGTTTGTGGACTACATGATTTCATCTCTGCTATTTGCATATTGGCCTGTTTTCCTTATGTAATCAGCACCTTCAAGTGCGAGGCCATGACCCCGATATTTTGAAGAATGCTGGTTGCTGCCACCCACAGACTTCCAATTGTTCCAGCAACCAACCATTTTTTTAAAGATAATATATTTGTGTAAACAGAAAAAAAAAGAAACTTAGACACGTTTCGAACAAGTGAAGGGTGAGAAAACGATGACTGAATTTTAATTTTGGGGTGAAGTATCCCTTTAAAGGTTTAGCCCTTTAGGAATCACTCAGTGGAGAATGAAAGCAGATGAATATCTCACAACTATTTCAGGAGACATGATCTAGAAATGCATCACTAAACATCAGCATCTACACCACTGTTTTGTCTATAGCCCCTTTCACACAGTGATACCGGTAAATATCCGGAAAATTTCCAGAACGACTTTACCGGTATATTCAAAAAAGCGCTGTTCACATAGGCAAGGACGTTGCAGAATTTTTCAGAAAAAGACCATTCACACATCCACTCCAAAATACCAGTAAATTCTGACATCATTAACCAGAAATGACCTCTAAAAGACTGGGCTTGTGTTTGTAAATATTTGAATATATTACAAACTTAGTGGATGGATCAGTATTGTGAACAACTTCGATGAAAACATATAGAGAAACACTTTCGTATGTCGAGATGTACATAATATGTGTGTGTGTGCTGGCGCTCAGTCCTTCACGAGCACACGCGACACGTCAAGCAACTGAAAGAAGCAGAGCTTGAAGGTAAACAAACAACAGCTTATCATAAGCATCTTAATGATAATTATTTACACAGTTGGGATTAAGAAGGAACATAGAAACGTTGTCTGACTAACATCTAGCAGAAAATATTTAAAGGCTTTTATTTTCATGAACCGGGCGGATGTGAATGCGTCTGACTGTACCGATTGGCTAAAGTAGACGTCTCATGTCAGCACGTTCTAGATGTGAATGGGCTCTTTCCGGCAATCTTCCTTCTGCGTTCACACAGCGCAGCATTCCGGCAAATTTTGTAATGTTACAACTTCTCTTTCCGGAAAATAGCCGGAACGAATTTACTGATATTTTCAAAAAGGGCCTGTTCACACATACAGACCTTTTCAGAAAGGTCTGTATGTGTGAAATAGGCTTATGTCTGTTCATTTATTCAAACCATTTCCAATCATATCTACAATTACTTCAAAAATCAATCAACATCAGTGGTTAGCAGTGGTCGTCTCACTGATAGAAGATCGCTGGTTGGGCCAGTTGGAATTCTGTGTGGAGTTTGCATGTTCTCCCTGTGTTTGCGTGGGTTTCCTCCACAGTCCAAAGACATGCGCTATAGGTGCATTGAGTAAACAAAATTGGCCTTAGTGCATGAGTGTGTGTCAATGATAGTGTACAGGAGGGTCCCAATACTGGCTTGCGGCTGGAAAGACATCCGCCTGTTGGATAAGTTGGCGGTTCATTCCGCTGTGAGACTAAACCGAAGGAAAATGAATCAATCAACCTAAAATCAACAACCAGAGCTGTTCATTTATCATTGGCTCATTGGTGGAACAGAAAGTGTAAAGCTTTAATTCATAACAAATGCATACATTTAAATACATTATTTACACTGGTTGACCTAAAGAAGAGTTGCCAGTTGCATTTAAACAAGCAAATACATGAACAGTCTATCATTATTGCAGTGACTCTCATGTTTGCGATACATGTTTGGCAACTTTTATTTGAACCCTATTTGAGCAACACACAATACTGACTTTGGCATAACTAAATCCTTCATGTTGATGTTGTAGCTGAGTGTGACCTGCTGATAGGGATCCCAGGTCAGGTCATTATGTCCAGGTCTGTTTCCTCTTGAAGTTTAGTGTTTTTGGAAGGTCACCAACATTTTGTTATTGCTGATATAAGCAGTTCCTCAGTAATGAAGATGAATTCTTGCACTACATTGAAGTATTTCGACAGTAAATACATTTATGAAATACAGACTAACATAAACAAATGGTTGGCAAAGCCAGAGCGCACATTTTTCAAAGCACAGACTCCTGTTTACAAGCACGAGAACAAATGTTAATACAAGCCAAATGGGAGACAGTTTTCAGTTCATCATATGCCGTTTTCATTTATATCAGTGTTTATAATGTAACTGCTACAATAAAGAATAGCTTAATAAGATGAATTACATGAAAGAAAGAAAAATGCACACATGATAAGGACATTTTAAGCAGGTGTTTTACTGTGTAGGAACACTGCAAATCTCAAATAATTAGACAGTCTGTGACTGCTGCAACCAGCCATGCAACATTGAAAAATGAAACCGATTTCACGTCATCTGTATTTGAAAAATGTTTCTGCTGTGCAAAATGTTGTTCAACAGCAGAACCTAGTTTGCTGTAGTAACCTTAGCTTTAGTCAATATAGTGCAGTGTAAAACCTATTTTACACTTTCATTATAGGGGTTTACCCTCATTGGGAAAATGTCTTCATGGTTCGAGGTCCTTCCTTCTCCAGATTCACAGAAGACTTTCTTCATTTTATTCCTATTGTGAACAACAAAAGAAACACAAAAACATGTTAGTCGTCAAGAATAACTTTAGATACTTAAATATACTCTCACCAGCCACTTTATTAGGTACACCTTACTAGTACCGGTGTTCTGTGGATTTGTCCTATTTCCTATTCAAAAAGTGGGTAGCACATCAGTTTTTGCTACCAGTGTAAAATTAAATGTGTAATAGTGTGATATGAAGCTGTTACATCATCATAACCTACCTAACCCTTAACCTCAACCTCAGAACTATTCAAGTACAGTGTTGGTAGCATAATTTGATGGGTTGGATGAAATGTCAGGACACCTAGTTGGATCCCCTTCAGATCTACCTTAATCATTCATGGCATAGATTCAACAAGGTACTGGAAATATTCCATATTGACATGATAGCATCACGCAGATGCTGCAGATTTGTCAGCTGCACATACCAAAGGTGCTCAATTGGATTGATATCTGGTGCTCACTAAATTATTTTTTTTTTCAGACCATTCTCTGTAAACCCTAGAGATGGTTGTGCGTGAAAATCCCAGTAGATTAGCCGTTTCTGAAATACTTTGACCAGCCAGTCTGGCACTATCAACCATGCCACGTTCAAAGTCACTTAAATCACCCTTCTTCCCCATTCTGATGCTTGGTTTGAACTGCAGCAGATCGTCAATGTCAGGGGTGTCAAACTCAATCCCTGGAGGGCCGAAGCCCTGCACAGTTTAGTTCCAACCCTGCTCCAACACACTTACCTGTAGGTTTCAAACAAGCCTGAAGGGCTCAATTAGTTTGATCAGGTGTGTTTTATTAGGGTTGAAACTAAACTGTGCAGAGCTGCGGCCCTTTTGGAACTGAGTTTGACACCTGTGGTCTATGTCTACATGCCTAAAAGCACTGAGTTGCCGCCATGTGATTGGCTGATTAAAAATTTGCGTTAACCAGTAGTTGGACAGGTGTACTTAATAAAGTGTCCGGTAAGTGTATTTTAGTTAAAATTATAACCATTTAGATAATATATCTAGACACGTTTTCAAATATTTCACAAGTGTTGTTAAAGAGGAGGGAGCAGGAGAGAATTTCACAATATTTCCTTTTTATCTTTAGGAGAAAGTCATTTTTTTTTTTTTTAGTTTGGCTGATAAATGGCTATAAAAAATAATAATAAATAATTGTTATTGCCCCCCTCAAATACATACTTTGCCCAATGACTTGCCTAATTAACCTGATTTGCTAACTAAAACTCATTAACCTTTATTTAATTTACTTTGGCTTAGTCCCTTAGCCAGCAGGCACACAACATCATAAGACGTTAATATTAGGTTAGATTTAGGACATGACATCAGATGACCAAAATTCAATGTCTAGCCAGCGTCAAAAGTAGGCATGAGATTATGACTATTTTGAAATTATATATTGAAAAAGTGAAGGTTTTAAAATCACCACTATTTTCTGTTATACCGTTCCTAAGGTATGTGTAAGATATTTTGGTTTGTTGTTTAGGAAAACAGCAAAGCCGTTTCAAATTGTAAAGAAAAATGTCTTTGGAAACCAGTGAAGACAGGAGAGTCAGTGATTTATTTGAATTATTTAGCCTGACATGTTTACTGTTTCGAAATATTTTAAATGTTTCTCAGAATAAAATATATTGGCTGTGTCCAAAATCCCGCACTACTCAGTAGGTACTGCATTTGAATTTAAATTTACTACTTGACCGATAGAAACATACTATTCTCTATAAAGTATGAATGTGAGAAGTATTAATGGAGCTCAGATGTACAACATCCGCCATTTTACCATGATAACGTGATACACTCGCTACACTCCCATTTATGAATTCTCTTGTAGTGCATCATGGGATAGCTTAGCGTCCATCGCATATGCACTTCAGAATATCACCGGAATTAGTAGGTCATCCAAGTACTTCTCATCAGGGCTTAATTTGTTAAATCAGCTTAAATCTGATCCGGCACCTTATTTTACCAATACCCCTCCTCAACTGCCCTCCCCCGTCCGCTGTTCATTTTCTTCTGCGACTCCCCAACCCTCTTCACTTTTCACCCTGACACCCACGCCCCGCTCACTTTCGTAAGCGACACTACTCCGCCATCCACAGCACCAACCACCAACACCCCGACTCCCCACTCTACACTTTCGTGAGCCACACCTCTCTATCCTCGGCTAACATGCTGGATCCTTTACCCTGATCTGTTCCGAGACCTCGCAATTCACAAATTAAGCACTGGTTCTCACATACTGTTTTTCAATTTCTATGAATTCGGACATACTACTTGGCTCGCATACTGTTTTTAGCGTACTATATAGTGAAGTATGCAATTTGGCATGCAGCCTTTGTGTTCAAATCGGACAAAAAAAAGTTCTTGTTTTTTGCCCAGACATTTAAAAAGAATATATTTTAGAGCAGTTATTACAATACCGTGAAACCATGATCATTTTATCCAAGGTTATCATACCGTTAGAATCTTATTCCGGCCCATGCCTAGTCTAAGGACAACGTTATTTTGACATCCAATAACGACATCAAATTACGCTGATATTTGGTTGATGTTAGGTTGTGTTGGAAAGTGAGCAAAATCCAACGTCTGATAGATGTCATACGTACACACAACGTCAAGGTGTAACATGATTAGACGTTGATATTTGGTTGATTTTAGGTTGGACGTTGGACATTGACATCGGCCTGACTTTGAGTTCTGACGTCAATCTGATTTTAATTTCCAAACAAAATCCAACGTCCCCATGACGTAGGGGTACACTCTCAATATATGTCGTCATGTTGACGTCCTGTGCCTGCAAGGGATTTATCAGGGGTCGCCACAGCGAAATGAACCACCAACTTATCCAGCGTATGTTTTACACAGCAGTTGCCCTTCCAGCAGTAACCCAGAACTGGGAAACACCCATACACTCGCATTCACACATATATTAGCACTTTAAGCTGAATAAATAAGCTGTAAAATATTATGTACTGTCATTATGTCAATGACAAAATTACTAAGTGCTATTTACACTATTGTGTTTTTAATATACTCTGTATCTTGGGAAAATAATTGACAATAATTTACATTTTTCTCAGCGGGGTTAAGTTTTCCTTCAACTGTTTATAGATGTCATTTATTTTTATTTTAATCATTTGAAGCATCCGCTGCGTAAAACATATGCTGGATAAGTTGGCGGTTCATTGCGCTGAGGCAACCCCAGAGTAATAAAGGGGCTAAGTTGAAAAGCAAATGAATGAACTTGAAACTTGGTGTCACGGTGGCGCAGTGGGTTGCACCATCACCTCACAGCATAAAGGTCCCTGGTTCGAGCCCCTTCTGGGTCAGTTGGCATTTCTGTGTGGAGTTTGCATGTTCTCCCCGTGTTGGCGTGGGTTTCCTCCGGGTGCTCCGGTTTCCCCCAGTCCAAAGACATGCACTAGGTGAATTGAATAAACTATGTTGGCTGTAGTGTATAAGTGTGAATGTGAGAGTGTATGGGTGTTTCCCAGTGTTGGGTTGCAGCTGGAAGGGCATCCGCTGCGTAAATATATGCTGGATGAGTTGGAGGTTCCTTCCGCTGTGGTGACCCCTGATAAATAACTAAACTAAATTGAAAAGAAAATGAACGAATGAATTTAAAACTTGCATTTTATTTCATGCAAGAACAGTGAATTATATTTATGGTTTTAGTTTTATCTAGCTCTAACACCCTGAGTTGTCTATTTTTTTTATGTACTTTCTGAAAAATGTTGGAGAATTGCAACACTGGCGCACATTTCCATGTTCACTCGTTGCTTTTCATCAGCCTGCTTTTGCCAAAACATTTTTCCCTTCAGACTCACTGGCTCTACTTGACAAAGGGATTTCTTTCTTGGACGGTGCCCCTCCTCCAAACCCTCCTCCTGTTTCCCCCTCGCCTCTGTAACAGCTGCTCTTTGGAGCCGTATCCTAAGAGAGTGATGATCGGTGTGTTTTTTTTATTTCAAAGTGTTTTTTTGGAACAGATGGCCAAGGGAGAACTGGGGAGTCAGCCAAGACCGCGCTGGGGAATGTGCCAATTCCTGTAGTGAGTGAGTTCTCTGGGTTCCAGCTCGCGTGCCTTCCCTCTGCCCTCTGCCCTGAGTGGCGCCAGCAGGACTTCCCAACTAGTGTTGCGAACATCTGGTGTCTGGCTCTGACGGGGGGGAGGGGGAGGTGCTGGGCCCGCTTCCTTTTCAACACGCTTTGCTGAAGGAACGTTATTAGCTAGCATGGAGATGCGGGGCTGCCTTCCTTTGCACAGAACTTGTTGTGCTTCTGAAGAACTTTTATTGGATTCGTTTCCACTTCCACGATAAACGTTTCCATTTTTACAATGTTGTCGATCCAAGATTGTGATTGTCATTGTTTTTACAGTCCTAATCAAATTAAGGTTTTTGAGAAAAGCTTTCCGGGATCAATGGTTTGAATTGCGGCTGCAGTTCCAGTGCTGCTTGTGTCAAATTGTTTTATTGTAATATTTATTTATTATAATTATTCTTTTTGCCCCAAAATAATTCCCATATTTCACAGTATTCCCTATGTTATTTTTTCTGGTGAAAGTCAGATATATATAGTAGAAGTCAGAATTATTAACCCCCTTTTTTTTTCCCCTAATTTTTGTTTAATGGAGGGAAGATTTTTCAGCTCATTTCTAAACATAATAGTTTTAATAACTCATTTCTAATAACTGATTTTTTTTTATCTTTGTCATGATGACAGTAAATAATATTTGACTAGATATTTTTCACGACACTTCTATACAGTTTAAAGTGACATTTAAAGGCTTAACTAGGTTAATTAGGTTAACTAGGCAGGTTAGGGTAATTAGGCAAGGTATTGTATAACGATGTTTGGTCTGTAAACTATTGAAACATATATAGCTTAAGTGGGCTAATAATTTTGACCTTGAAATGTTTTTTTTATTATAAAGAAAAAAATTATTTTTAAATAATAATTAATTATTAATTATTTAATAAAGAAAAAAATTCAAAAGGGGGCTAATAATTTTGACTTTAACTGTATATGTATATCTTTTTTTTGATTGGCTCCAGGACAATTCCTTGGCAGTCTAATGACTTGGCAAATTAACCGAACTTGGCCTAATAAGCCTAGTTAAGCCCTTAAATTGCACTTTAAGCTGAACACGAGCATCTTGCAAAATAACCAGTAAAATATTATGTACTCTCATTACGATGACAACAAATTAAATGAATTATTAGGAATTAGTAAAACTATTTTTTAAAATGTCTCTCTGTTAAACATCACTTGGGAAATATTGAAGGTGCAGTAGGTGATCTGACAAAATGTTATCCATTAGCATAATATCTTTGAAAACACAGTCCCTCCCCTGCCGTTCAAAGCCACGCCTCCTGAAATTACGAATGCGCATCTTTAAAGATGACAGCAATTCTAAACGAAAACTGTGTTATATCTAGCACGTTTTAAGTTGCTGGCCTGTGGAGTGGAGGAATTACACTTATTACTAAGCCGCTTACAGTTGAAGTCAAAATTATTAGCCCCCTTGAATTATTAAGCCCCCCTGTTTATTTTTACCAGTTTTCTGTTTAACAGAAAGCTGATTTTTTTTCAACATATTTCTAAACATAATAGTTTTAATAACTCATTTCTAATAAATGATTTATTTTATCTTTGCCATGATGTCAGTAAATAATATTTAACTAGATATTTTTCAAGACACTTCTATACAGCTTAAAGTGACATTTAAAGGCTTAACTAGGTGAATTAGTTTAACTAGGCAGGTTAGGGTAATTAGGCAAGTTATTGTATAATGATGGTTTGTTCTGTAGACTATCGGAAAAAAATTGCCTAAAGGGGCTAATAATTTGTCCTTAAAATGGTGTTTAAAAATTTTAAAACTGCTGTTATTTTAGTTAAAATAAAACAAATAGATTTTCTCTAGAAGAATAAAATATTATCAGACATAATGTGAAAATTTCCTTGCTCTATTAAACATCATTTGGAAAATATTAAAAAAAGAGATAAAAATTCAAAGTGGGGCTAATCAAAACTTCAACTGTACATGCTATTTTAGAGCAAATATTCAGAGTAGCATGGTAAACAATATATGAAGCGCGTTGTCATGCTGTATGCTGTAAAAGTTCATTTATGAAATTCAAAATAGTCACATCAATCATTCGTCAGAAGATTTCAGTGGCTGAACAACACTTGTGTGCATATAACACATTCATTGGTAACACTTTACAATAAGGTTCATTAGTTAATGCATTTACTAACATGAACTAATCATGAACAACACATGTACAGCATTTAATAATCATAATTAAACTTATTTACTAATGCATTATTAACATTCAAGTCCATGCTTGTTAACATTAGTTAATGCACCATTAGTTAACATGAACTAATAATGAACTACTGTATTTTCATTAACTAACGTTAACTAACATGAACAAATAGAGTAGTAAATGTATTGTTTATTGTTTGTTCATCTTAGTAAATGCATTAATTAGCATTAACTAATGAACCTTATTGTAAAGTGTGACCCATTCATAAAACCAACACAATCTACATCAGCTCTGCGTGACTAAAATAGGGTTAAAACAGAACATTATCTGTCTAAAAGAAATACTTCAGCCATGGTGTTATCTTTTCCTCCAGCGTACAAAAGTAACTCCAATATTGATTCAGGAGTTTAAAAAGTTTTTATTCAGCATTTGTTTTTACCACTGTCACTCTATCTCTCTTGTGTGCACGCGCTAATGGCGGGTCTGCATGAACAGGTGCACTGATATACACATCTACATTTGTTGACAGACAGTTTGGGCAACTTATCAGAATTATGGGAATTGTCAGACCAAAATTTTTAAGTGGATGAACATTTTTTAGTCTTATGCCTTACCCAGAATATAAAAATACATATAAACACATTTAGATCATTTACTTTAATCATCACCATTGGAATGTAAAGAAACTTTCAACCAGCATAACAAAACATGTTTCTGAAGACAATCACCTACTGCACCTTTAAATAAGTTCACAGGGGGATAATATTTTTTTCAACTGTATTTATAATAAACAACTGAGCACCATAGACGCCCACTGTATCAAGACAACTATTGTTTTCAATACAAAACCTTCTTTGCTGCTGAGGAAATAAAGAAATGAACATCTCTGGTGACAAGGAGGTCAGTAAAGGAAATTTTCATTCTGGAGGTGAACAGACCCAGGGTTTCTACAGGTTTCATCAAGTCAAATATAAGATTTTTAAGCCCCTTTTAACGGGTTTAAAGACTTTTTCTAATGGCCTGGTATTATCATGAGGAATTGTGTAATTGTTTTTTGTTTACATACCTGATTGGGAAATTTAATTTGGGGATTTTGCTGTAAAAATGTGTAATATATGTTGTCAATTGTTTCTCTTTGCAATAATTATTAAAAAAAAAAACAGTTTTATTGAAATGTATTGTTGGTCATTGGATGGATGTCGGTTCGATTGAGTAGCTTTACTTGGATAAAACAAAATTAAGACCTGTTTAAAATGATTTAACACAATATTTTAGTGAATTTCCGGCCAAAAATATACTTTTTAAAGACTTTTTAAGACCCAGCGGACACCCTGCAACCATGCACTACCTGCATAAGCACTTTTAGATTGGATTTGTCACTACTGCATGGTTATTAATTATAAATGTTCATACTTTCCTAAGAAAAGGATGATGGAAAATGTGTGGTTAGCTGTACATAAACCCCGAGCACAACGACCATCCTTACCAAGGGAACACACACATGTTGATATAGGATAGCGCTACAGGAAATTGGGACTGCATAGATGACTGTGTCATAAAACTCCCTACAAAAACACATCAATCACTCCATTTATTCACCCGGGATGCTTTCTCAGCATAGTGGAGGGAGAAAAAAAAGAAGCTGGCGGGACACCCAGTGCTGTCTCTGACAAAAGTTGATGATAATTTCATTTAATAGGATCATTATTAGGCAAAAGGGAAACTCTCTCTAATTGGCATGTATATGCATAATGTATGTTTTGCTTTGGCTACTATTCCTCCTTGTTGAAAAATAACTAATGGATGACAGAATTACGTCTAAGAATACAGAATCAGCTCTGTTAAGCAGTCTATAATTATTCACTGTTTACCTTCCTCTTCTTGGAGCGACCCTCTGCCTGTAGAGTTCTAGTGCACTGCTCCACACACTCTCTGAAGCTCATGTTGCGGTGGTCTGGTGTATAGTCCAGGTCTGCAAGCTGAGCAAGGGACAGTATGTAGTTGCAAGCTATTCTTAATATAGCCAGCTTGGAAAGCTTCTGCCCATAAGAGTAGCAGGGTACCTGTAAAAGTAGATCAAAGGGTCATCACGTGAGAAAATGCAGCTTGTGATTATTAGAAATTGTGATTATAAAATATAAAATTAACTCCTATATGCGAGCTGAGAAATACAAAGTTTTCTTTTCCTTAATTCAGACACATTTTATTTTTTCCTGAATCCATTTTATTAGTTACAATTAATTTGATCCATTAAAAGGCTTGCATGCACTGTTAAAAATACTGTGTTTTTAATCATAAAAACTGTAACCTGGTTAATAGTATAGTAATAGTAATTTTCTTTATACAGTTGAAGTCAGAATTATTAGCCCCCCTGAATTATTAGCCTCCTGTTTATTTCTTTCCCCAGTTTCTGTTTATTGGAGAGCAGATTTTTTCAACACATTTCTAAACTTATTGGTTTTAATACCTCATCTCTAATAACTGATTTATTTTATCTTTGCCATGATGACAGTAAATAACATTTTACTAGATATTTTTAAGACACTCCTATACAGCTTAAAGTGACATTTAAAGGCTTAACTAGGTTAATTAGGTTAACTAGGCAGGTTAGGGTAATTAGGCAAGTTATTCTATAACAATGGTTTGTTCTGTCGACTATCGAGAAAAAAATATAGCTTAAAGGGGCTAATAATTTTTACCTTAAAATGGTGTTTTAAAAATTAAAAAATGCTTTTTTTTTCTAGCTGAAATAAAACAAATAAGACTTTCTCCAGAAGAAAAAAATATTATTAGACATACTGTGAAAATTTCTGTGCACTGTCATTTAGGAAATATTTAAAATATAAAAAAACTCGGGGCCTAATAATTCTGACTTCAACTGATATAGTCATGCCTATATGAATAATTTCGGGCATGACTGTATATATTTATAGTCAAGCCCAAAATTATTCATACCCCTGGGCTATGAATATTGAATAATATATATATATATTTTTGTTACCATTAGTTATTTTCAATGTTTTCTCATCACTTATGTATATTAGCCTTTTTTTGTTACATTTATTATTATGATATATTGGTTAATTAACGCTGTGAATCAATAAAGTTTGGTAACTTACCATAAAATGTAGAAAATTATTTTACAGTTTTTATCATATTTTTTAATGGTTGAATTCAGACAAATACAGCTGCCAGTTTTTTTTTTTTTTTACCATAGATATTTTTTTACAGTGTACTACATAAATAAAAATGTATATAATTAAAATGACATCTACAAAATGTTATGTATAAATTTATGCATTTTTAGAAACTCAGAATGAACAATGTGAGCAGCGGGAAATAAATAATTGATTATTGTTTTGAAAATGTTTAATTATTATTATTATTATTATTATTATTATTATTATTAC
Source organism: Danio rerio (assembly GCF_052040795.2). Lineage (NCBI taxonomy): Eukaryota > Metazoa > Chordata > Actinopteri > Cypriniformes > Danionidae > Danio > Danio rerio. The sequence continues at coordinate 10,143,393 of NC_141034.1, forward strand.
TTTGGAAATTGCAATCTGTAATTACTTTAGGTCTAAACAGTATTTGTAAATACAGTGCTCAGCATAATTGAATACACCCCATTTTGAAAATTAATATTTTTCTCCATTTTTCAGTGAATGTAGACAATGTTTTTTTGGTGCATTTAAACAAAAAATAACATTTTAGTCACCAAACATATATAGAAATTGAAAGATAATACAATTAAATGCAAGCAAAATATTGCAAAATAAAAATTACAACCTACAATATTGCAACTACATTTTTTCCTTTTTTTTCTTCTCTTGATTTTACTTCTTATTTATATTAGTATTTAATATTTTTCTTAAACATATACATTTGTGTGTATTTGTTTTTGGACTTTTATAGTAAGTTATTTTGTTTTTTAGATTGGCTCCAGATTTGGCTTCAGTACCGACTAATCTAATGTATATGCACAAATATAATATTGTATAGCTTCCTATTAAAAGTAAGAAATTAAAAGATAGATTTGTGAGTGGTCTACTCATATATGCAGAGCACTGTGTTTGTTTGTATTTTTCAAATAAATCAAAGAAATGATTCTTAAGGCAGCTCTGGAGATGAAGTGTATGGTGCCATATAGTGAGATGCCATATGCTGAATAAACAAAAACAGGACCGTTCATTCACCAGACATGCAGAAGTTGTTTAGACTAAATTATAAATTTTTTTATTCATAAATAATATTTAATAAGGTGTTCCAATCTAATTTTGATTCATTTATGCAATACTGAATTATATAAATCAAAATTAATCATATGTTATTATTAACCATATGATTTTGTTAGCTCACATTGCTATTTTTGTGGTGAACAATTCATCTGTGCATGTCATTAAGAAAAAAAAATGCTTTTCCCTTCTAATCTTCAATTTAAATATGAAAATGCACTTCCAGTTTGTTTTCAGTTAAATTATCTGATGACTTTGAGATAATGGGCGTGGCTATCATGCTTAACCCCGCCCCTCCAACTGTCAGTTTTGACAACAAACAGAAATGGTGAAAAGGAGGAGCCTGTTAGGTTGTAATAACTCTTCTAAAACCCCCTTTCCCGATCTTTCTGAATGAAATGGCTACATTACAACATCCACTCAGCTCTCACTGGAAAAAACAAGCCACGCCTACTGTTTGCTCATCCAAAATTCAGTTTCTCTAGGAACTGCGTCATAATACAAAACAAAAAAATGATGATGGCAGCTTCCGGTTGATTGCAATTTTAAAATAGTGATTACTCAAATGTTCATTTTAAGCCTGATTAGCTGTTGTCATTTTGTTGTGGAAGTGTTTGTGAAATATACTAGCTATTTCAGACTGATTTATGTTCATAATAAAAAGTATAGTCTTTTTAGTTAGTACTGTGATATTCAGTATAAAGTTTGACTAAAGTTTCTACTATCTTTCACAAAATAAATAATAAAACACAACTAATGAATCATCAAAAGTCTTTTCCAACATACTGTGAATACTACACTGACAGAAAAAATATATCAGTAAATAAAGAAGAATTAAAACGCACGCAAGCAATCCGATAATTCAACATTTTGACTGTTCTATCTGCCATTTATTTGTCTACCTAGCAAAGACACTGATGATTTATGACTCTCTTCATGTTGATTTGTACTTTTTTGTACTCAGCTCAGTTTAGTACTCATAAGCAGTGTTGAAGAAAGTTACTTTTGAAAGTAATGCATTACAATATTGAGTTACTCCCCAAAAAAGTAACTAGTTGCATTTCTTAGTTACTTTTTATAGTACGTAACTTATTATGTTACTTTTTCTGGCATGGCTGAGGCTTAATTTCTTTCATAACTTTTTTGTTTTTAATAGAGGATTTCTGCAATAAGCAGCACACTCTATAACCTTCATTTACCTTTAAAAAACACATAAAAATAATATTATAGTATAATCTTATCTGAGAACGTCCTGACCCCAGAGCTGTGCATGCCGTATTTACAGATTATTGAAAGCTTAAAGCAACTTGTGTGCTATACTATTATAGTATTTGTCTTAAGTAAAATCACTGTTCACTGAGACTATATTCCCCTTTTCCTTTTTTCGTCATTATTCATTGTGACTACTTTAATTTTACTTCAGCAATTTATTTTTTAAAAGCTAATTAATTAAACTAAAGTAACTCTCGTCACATTTTCAGAAAAGTAACTGAAATATTATTACTTATTTTTGAAAATTAATGAGTAATACTCAACTAGTAATACTCAAAAAGTAATACTATTACATAACTTGCGTTACTTGTAATGTGTTACCCCCAACACTGCTCACAAGTAGTGCTCGGCAAAAACTAATCACGATTAATCACATCCAAAATAAAAGTTTGTATTAACATAATATATGTGTGTGTACTGTGTATATTTGTATTATATATAAATACACATATGCATGAATATATTTGAGAAATATATATATATATATATATATATATGTGTGTGTGTGTGTGTGTGTGTGTGTGTATTTGATAAATATTATACATTTGAACATGTAACAACTTTTTTATACAGTTGAAGTCAGAATTATTACCCATCCCCCCTCACCCCCTGTGTATTTTTGTCCCCAATTTCTGTTTGACAGTGAGAGGATTTTTTTCAACTCATTTCTAAACATAATAGTTTTAATAACTCATTTCTGATAACTGATTCATTTTATCTTAGCTATGATAACAGTAAATAATATTTGACTAGATATGTTTTAAGACACTTCTATACAGCTTTAAGTGACATTTAAAGGCTTAACTAGGCTAATTAGGTTAACTAGCCAGGTTAGGGTAATGAGGCAAGTTATTGTATGACGATGGTTTGTTCTGACTATTGAAAAAAGATATAGCTGAAAGGGGCTAATAATTTTGTCCTTAAAATGGCGTTTAAAAAATTAAAAACTGCTTTTATTCTAGCCGAAATAAAACAAATAAGACTTTCTCCAGAAGGAAACATATTATCAGACATACTGTGAAATTTTCCTTGCTCTGTTAAACATCATTTGGGAAATATAAAAGAATAATAATAATTCAAAGGGGGGCTAATAATTATGACTTCAACTGTATGTGTATCACATATACATAGTAAATATATATAATACACACATATGTCAAAATAAACTTTTAATTTGGATGCGATTAATCACAATAAAAAGTTGGCCAGCACTACAGATTCACAGGTATAAAACCTCTCCATCAAAACAGCTCAAATCCTTCTTGCTGTGTAAGAAGCTAATTGGGGAAGTTATAAGTTTGTTTACTTCTTTACTTCCTTGGAGAAACTTCATGAGAAGTAAAGTTTCGTGTATACATTCCTTTGTGTTTATTCGCAGGCTTGGATACATTACACTCCACCTATTCCTCTATCCTTCTTTCTTCAGCGGTTTCAGCTAAAGCCACTGCCAGAACCTTCAGAATTTATGAGAACATTCATCCTGTTGCACTTCATACAACACCGAATCAATGTGGCCCGTGGGAATTTACCTGCTTTCTGAGCGCCTCGAAGGCTGCGCTGATGGTGTGCACGCGCGTTCTCTCGCGCGCGTTCGCCAGTAGCCTCCGAGTCTGCTGAATGGCTTTGATCTCCGTGACGACGCCAGACGGCTCTCCAGCGCGTTTCCTAGGCGACTCCGCGCGCTCGCTCCCGCCTGCAGGCGCCTGAGAGGCTGCGCGCTGAGACAACACAACCCGCTCCAAAGGAAAAACCTGCGGAGCGCTCAAAACAGACACTTGAGGACTTGCCTGAACTATTTTGCTGTTGACAGTCTTTTCGGAGACGGATCTTAATTTCGAGTCAGGTACTTCTGCTGCAGTTATGGTGTTAATCCTCATGTCTACGGCCGTATTCAAAACGTCGTTTCTGACACTGTCATCCCTCGACGTGATGATTTCAGACCTGTGCGTTTCTTGCGGACTACCGTCTCCAAGTGTCTCTGCCATTAGATGCGGGTTTTTGTAGAGTTTAAAGTAAGGGTAATGATCCTCACTGACATGCTTAATTGGCTCTCGTGCTTTCCGTTTCATCTTCTTGTCTCCTGACACCGTGTTCAGGATCTTGCAGGGACTGTTTAGATGTGGGTTCTTCATTTCGGATGTCCAGCCTGACTAATAAGTCCAGTTAAAAAAAAGTAAAAGATGAAGAAAAAAATGTTGAATCAGAGCTGAAGCGCGCTGTAAGTGTCAAACGAGCGCTCGGTCAGCTGCAGTGAAGTCTTCTGGAAGGAGCATGTCTGCTTCGCTTGTTTAAAACTCCATGTCAGTGTATTTCTGAGGTGACGTGCTTCTCCTGTGGTTTCCAAGAGTCTTGTGAAGTCAGGCAGACATTGCCAGGACATTTTTGTGAATGTGCTCGACGGTTCATCTGTGTTTATTTAGCCTCAGTTAACACAGAAGCCCCTGTTGGTGAGATAAGTCAGCGCCGAGAGACCGCCCAAAATAAACCCTCCAAGAGGACCTGACACATTACCAATGAAAGCATTCTGTCCACACATTTCTAATGAATGAATGAAGGAATGAATAAATAAATAAACAAATGCATACAATATATATACATACAGATGAAGTTAGAATTATTATTCCCCCCATCCCCCCCCCCTCCCCCAATTAATAACACACTGTCCCAATCCCCCCCCCCACCCCCCCCACCCCCCCAATTTCTGTTTAACGGAGAGAAGATTTTTCTAACCCATTTCTAAACAGTACTTTTATTATTTTATAATAATCGTTTTTTTTTACCTTTGCCATGATGTCAGTAAATAATATTTGACTGGATATTTTTCAAGACAATTCTATACTTCTTAAAGTAACATTTAAAGGCTTCAACTAGGTTAATAAGGCGGGTTAAGGTATTTGGGCAAGTTATTGTATGACAATGTTTTTTTTCTGTAGACTATCGAAAAAATATATATAGCTTAAAGGAGCTGATAATTTTGACCATAAAGTAGTTAAAAAATTTTTTACTGTTTTTATAGGTGAAATAATATAAATTCTCTAGAAGAAAAAAATATTATCAGACATAATGTACTTAATTTACTTGCTCAGTTAAACATCATTTAAGAAATATTTAAAAAAGGAAAAAATTTAAAGAAGCGCTAATAATTCTGAATTCAACTGTATGTAAATATACATATATATATATATATATATATATATATATATATATATATATATATATTGTAGTTTTAATATTAATTGCAACGTTGTCACAATTAATAAGCTGTTGATAAATTGGGCAAATTAACAAAGGTGGTAATTCATAATTAAAGAAAGTTTCAGTAGTCGTGCTGTTAAATAAATTTTTTCTTTATTATCCATATATTCGATAGTGTTAGTTACAAAATTTACAAAAAAAATTACAAAATGTAAATGCAAACTATTTAAAATCTAATATTTTTTACTTGAACTTATATATTTGGTTGCTATTTATGCTAAACAATGTTATTGTTCACTGTAAACACTTAAAGTTTTCAGTCAAGTGATTCAGCATTACATGAAATTAAATTATTAATTACAAAATACTCCTGAAATTATTTAACACTTAGCTGAAAATTTATCATAAAGCGAGTTTGCCATGCCGTTCTGGGGAGCCCTGATCTCATAAGATCCTCAATCCTGGGCCTCCCTCCCTATTGGTCTCAGGTAAGTGCCTTATTTAGGGCTAATGAGAAATTATAAATTGCTATATAGAGATATACTGCTGGTTAAGAGCTTGACTATAGTGCTAGTTTAGATTTATTAATTCACTTATGACGCATGTCTTTGGACTGTGGGAGGAAACCGAAGGATGGAAAACCGACATTAGAATGAAGAGAACATGCAAACTGCACACAGAAACGCCAACCGGCCAGGTAAGGACTTGAACCAGTGATGTTGTTGCTGTTAGGCAACAGTATAATAACTGGGGCACCGTACCACCCTATAAAGGGAAAGGAGGAGGAGTAGAGGTGAAAGGGGGATTCTTCAAGGTGATTATAACTGAAATAAGAAACTCTGGTTATTTATAGTGAGTTATGAATGATCTGATTGGTGAATCATGCGTTAGCTAATGCTGGACCAGCCGTGATCAATCATAAGCACATGATCCTCTCGAAATTATTTTATAAATAAACTTCACTTAATCTAATGATCCATAAATTCTGAATTTTTTAGCAAATTCTTAATTTATTACATGAAATTTTCTGTTAAATGCAATTAAAATTTATTTGAAAGGACCCCCCCACTTCAAAATGATAATTTATTCAGTATTTAATCACCCTTAGTGGCTCCAAACCTTTATGAATTTCCTTTTCTGTTGAGCACAAAATAAGTTATTTTGAAAAAAATAAAATAAAAAAATTGTATTTGACTTTCCTAGTAGTGGAAAAATACTATAGAATCCAATGTTTACCGGTTTCCAACACTTTTCTAAATTGGCTTTGTGTTTTTTTGTGACAGTAATTTTGTGCCACCAAAGGTGCATCACCAACGTATTGAGCAAAGGCTGTGAATACTTCTGTACATGTGATTTTTTAATTATATATATATATATATATATATATATATATATATATATATATATATATATATATATATATATATATATATATATATATATATATATATATATATACATACATACATAAATTTGCAACAATTTCAAAAAATCTTTTTTTCACATTGTCATTATGGGGTATTGTCTGTAGAATTTTGAGGAAAAAAATGAGTTTAATCCATTTTGGAATAAGGATGTAACATAAAAAATTGTGGAAAAGTGAATCTTTGAATACTTTCCAGATGCACTGTAGCTATTTAAAACAACTAGCTGTGTGCAAACCAACACACAATAATGCTCTGTTTATTGTCTGCAGTTTTTCCATCTGGTGCTTTAAAGGCCTGAGGGTTTAAGATGAATTCTGATTGTGAATATCACTGTTTTTGTATTTATCAGGTATTTATTCCCGCTGTTTATGCTCAATAACTGGCATGTACAAATTTGAAGAAATTATTCATAAATACTTTCCAGAATTGCAACGTGTCAGAGTATGGAGATCTCTTTGTGAAGCGCTGATGATTGTAGCCTTTTTTGCTGCTCACAGCTCATGTAAATAAACAGCACAGTGACAGACAAGAATGAAGCAGATCTCCTTTACTACGGTAAGAACTTTCCCAATGGTTATTTGATTTATTTACTTCAAGCACACACAATGGCTTTATAACATAAACAAGTTTAGCTTAGCACTGTTTTTGCATGCCAAATGTGACAGGATACACAATAATGTATGAAAATACGAAGAGAATTGTGAAATATACAAAGAGACATTTAAAATACTATCATAGATGTAATTACAATGTTACAACAATGTAATTACAATGTTATTACATATTAATTATAATATAATGCCATAGTAATAATATACAAAATAACAGTTTTGTAATTACATATGTAATGCCTATATTTAAATGCATGTCAACTATACAAAGAAACATTTGTTTATAAATATTATCTTTGATGTAATTACAATGCAATAGCAATGTAATTGCAATGAAATGAGATAGTAATTAAGTTTATTTGTACTGTATATATATATTTACGTATACAACCATAAAGAACAAACACTGTACATTCAATGTACAAAGAAACAGTTAGATTCATAAATATCTTGGATGTCTACAATGTAATTACAATGTAACAACACAGTAATTTCACACAAGATAAAAGTTTGTAAATACATATTACATCATTACATCTCAATGTAGTTAAAATGTCATTACATGCAAAAGAAAAGTTTGTAATTACATATTTACTGTGTACTTTACATATAAATACACAAATACTCTACGTGAAATATACAAAAAACATGCATAAATATTATCTTGGATGTTATTACAATGTAATAGCAATGTAAATACAAAGTAGTTACAATGTAATGACACAGTAATTGCACTCAAAATGAAAGTTTGTAATTACATTTATTGTGTATATTTGCATATACAACTATAAATGACAAAACACTGTACAGGCAACATACAAATAAATATTTACATTAATAAAAATCATCGTGCATGTAACTACTATGTAATTACAATGTAATGACATAGTAATTACAATGTAACGACTTAGTAATTACATCAACGATAAGTTTTTCATTACACATTACATGTGTACTGTGTATTTATATATATCTAAAACACAAAAATACTGTACTTGAAATATACAAAAAACAATTTACATTACTATCATCTATGTAATTACTATGTTGTAACAACTTAATTACAATGTAATGACACAGTCCTTAAGTTTGTAACTACATGTGTACTGTGTATAATTAAATATACAAATATAAATGACCAAATACTGTACATGCAATATACAAATAAACAGTTAAATTTATAAATATCTAGGATGTAACTACAATATATTTAAAATGTAATACAAGATGAACCTTTGTTATTACACATTAAATCTCTGATGTAATTGCATTGTTATATCAATGTAATTACAATGTCATTACATCCAAAATAAAGTTTGTAATTACATATGTACTGTGTATATTTACATATAAATACACAAATACTGTACTTGAAATATACAAAGAAACATGTTTATAACTATTATATTGGATGTGATTACAATGTAATGACAGTAATTACAGTGTAACGACAAAGTAATTGCACACAAGATAAAAGATTGTAATTATATACATCACATTTCAGATGTAAATACAATGTTATAACAATGTAATTACATTCAAAATAAAAGTTTATTACAAATCGCCGCTTAGAATTATAAGGTTCTATCTGCGCGCTTAATGAGCTTGATTTATTGAGCTTCAAAGATCTGTATTGTATATAGCAAACAATATGTGTGTAACAGTTCTCTTTCATACATTATCACGACAGAGACCCTAAATGTACTCTAGATGTAAATATATCGAAATTCTCTAAACTTTGGGAATTGGGGTAAAACAAACTGCAAATGCAGATAGAACCTATTAATTCTAAAGTCATAACCATAAAGTCATTGTCCGCTTGTTATAAGGTTCTATCTTGCAGATCATTGATTAAAGCATTACTTTTTCCAGAAATACAATCAAGTCTGCTTATTAATTTAGTAAAAAAAATTTGGTGTTGTAACAATAAGTTGATGTTTGAGAAAGTAAAATTTTTTGCTTTCTATAACATTAATGTTTTAGGATGACTATTTTTTCTTGTTCAAATTAAGCATACGAGGCTGTGCTAAATATTTTGTCCAGTGCAGATGTTAATTTTATGTAATTTATTTGAATTATATACTTCATATGAATTATTGAATCATATTTATTGAATTATATTTATTGAATTATATGCCCGATAAGTTAAATTAAGCTTTTCAGTTTCAGGTTTCTGCTGAATTTTATGAGGTGCAGCATTATTTAGTCGACTGATTTTGTTTCTTTCTGGTCTTTCCCCGTCAATGAGGCAGTCCGGCGAAATGACAAAGAAAGCTGATCCTAATTAACCCTTGTGCATGCATTCGAAATGCTGATTGGCTCACAGAAAGAACCTTACAGAGCCAGGCTAGAGCGTGACTTTGTAGATAAAATCTTTGTTAAAAGTCTTAAAATGTAAACAACTCATTAAAAAACATGACATTATGTAAATAAGTTGTTGTTTAATAAGATTATGTGAATAACTCAATTTTGACAAAATGTCAGATACAACCTTATTGTTGACAATGTTTTGCTGCCATAGTCTGTCTGTAGACTTGAGTATTGTTCAATATTTTTGTCTCATGCTAACTATGTCAAAGTTTATAATAAACTATAAGGAGCACTTGCAGATCAGCTACTGGCATTTGAAAAAGTCAATGAAATATCGTAGCAACTTTGGTAAGTAAATTGAGAGTTAAACTTAGGGTTTTACTATCGAAATGCATTCTGCTTTTCTCTGGAAGGGCCATGAAACCCCCTTGCTTCAGCAGGGTTTTCCACACCTCTACTTTGGAAGAAGTCAGGAAAGTGGGCGTGTCCAGCTCTGTTTAGGTGGGAGTGTCGGAGGAAGGGAAGAGGGAAGGTTGGTAAAAATTTTCATAAGATATTTGATTCGAGGAATTGCTGAAAGCGTGTATTTTTCATGCAATGTTAGTTACCGCACGGCGATTGAGAGAAAAAACCCTCCGCATTTCTCTGTAACTTATATGCACTCAATAGGTAGCGTCAGAAAGCCGTGTGTGTTATTCCTGTCACAAATGCGGCGAAAATCCTACACGACGGTAAGTTTGATTGTGGTGCTTACATGTTTACACTCGGAGAGCAGCATTTACAGCAGATTTTTCAGTCCATAATATTGTAGTGATATTAACGTACTGTAAACTTTATTAACTTAGAAATCATTTAACTTTGGTACGTCTTTAAACACTAAAAGAGTACTGCTGAACATACAAACTAACTTTGTCTCTGAATATACAAATAAAGACCACTGGTCGCTCACTTACTAATCTGTAGAGACAGGACAATCAACACCAACTGGAGCCGCGTCTTTATTTAAAGGAGACGAGCAGCAAATTAGGATTTCACCATTTCCAGATGAGAAAAGCTCTCAATGTTCCTTAGACACATATTTGTCGCGCCTCGCATGCACTGATCTACACGTGAGTCCAGCTGCACTCTCATAGAGGGAAAATTAAAACAATCCTTTACTGCAGCAAATTAGAAACGCAACACTGATGATCAGTATCTCCAAACATTTCTTGTTCTCCCGCTTGCCAACATAACATGGCGTCTTTCTGCCGTCTGAACACTGTACTGGTACAAACAGTCTTCAAAGCTATCATGCATATTAATGAGGTTGCACCGCATACACAATAGAGCACGCTGATTGGTTTGAACCAACACCAACTCATGAATGAATGCAGCACACTCAGAGACATAATAAGGTACTCTCAGGTACAGACATCCAGTCTACAAGCTGGAACACATGCTAAGATCTGATAGCCGTGATGCAGCTTCAAAAATTTGTTTCAAACCGGAAGTACGAATTTGCTCGAAATAACGCAAAAACAACCAATTTTCACTTTTTAGTGAAATATATGTGTCCTAATAGTGTTTTTAGCAGCGTGGGACACATATACGACTGTCAACAGCTCAAAAAAAATGTGTTTTGGTGTTTCGTGACCCTTTAAAGCTCATAAACATTTAGTGTCTTCAACATTTTTACCATTGATTGACTATGGTGATATTTTATACATGAATGCTTCAACCAAATGTCTTCAGCTTTTAAACTGTTTATCACAGCGATCTGATGTTTGTTACAGGCTGTCAGAGACTAACTGACCGTTGTGAACTGTATGCCAAAGCTGAGTGGCCTTCTCTGAATGTAAGAAGGTAAACCCACTGGATGACTCTGGTCTAAGGCTCTTCTGGGACTGGTGCCTTTATACCTAAGTTCCCTTCTTCCCTTCTTTATACCTAAGTTCCCTACAAGTCAGAAAGCCAGTATGCCCTACATTCAAGTAAATCATATCATTTGACTGTTCCCCATGTTCGAACTGAAATAGGGAAGCGAGTCTTTAGTCATGCCACCCCCTCAACCTGGAATACTCCTCAGTCTGAACTAAAAATATCTGAGCTCATCCCAATCAAATCATTTCGCTCTATACTTTTTAACAAACAACAACAGTCCATTTCTCAATGTACGTGTTTTTAATATATTGTAATGTGGTATAGCTGAACAATTAAATGTTGTATTTTTATATTATCTTAATTTTCTATTTATTATTAATATTATTATTAATTTTTCATAAGTCGTGTGGCCAGGTCACCCTTGCAAATGAGATCTCATCGGGTTTTTATATGGTTGAATAAAGAAACATATACATAGGTATCGCTACTGTAGGACTTTTTTATGTTGTTTGTCTTAGTTTCCTGTCTTATTTTGACTTGCTCCCGAATCTACCCCTACTATCTGTCTGTTACTTGTGATCATTGATCAACTTCTTCAGTATTCTTTAATTTTCTAGTCGTATCTTAAACCTTGGCAAATAACCGAGAAAGCACCAATGTAGACTTCTTACAAAGTGTTTTACAGTATTTTAAAAATACAAAAATATAAGACACTAAAGTATTTTGATAAAAAAATATTTAGCCATTTTTTATAAACCCCATCAAATACAAATGACAAAATACTATTTTGTATTTGAAATATATATTTGAAATAGATTTATCATAAATACTGCCCGTCCCTGACCTTAAGTACTAGAATTAAACATCAGTGTCTAATTATTATTCATGAGTTTTTTTATCCAATGAGCAGAGATGCCTCTAAATTATTAGGTCAAGCTATGAGACTTTTAAACTACCCCTTTAAACTACATGCATAAAGACACATAACTTGAAAAGAATTTAGTCTGATCTGAAGGTGAAAATGGAGACATAAAGTAAGAGATTTTCTGCTAGTAGTGACGTTTGTGCTGTGTTTGAGTACTTCTAATCACAGAGTACCCAAACAGATTAAGCAGATTATAAGATGCAATATTTGTCAAATACACATACATTTTAGGCATCTTCATTCCTTTTATTCAGAACCAGAGTTTTTATCTCTATAAAAAACTAAAATTCATGAGCATTTGCGGATCTGAAGGTGTCAGAATGTGTTTGAAAAGATTTTACCAAATTGAGTTTGTGCTGCAAGTTCTCCCTGTGTTGGCGTAGGTTTCCTCCGGAATCTGCTAATGATGATGCATTCCAAAGCAGACAAGCATGCCTCCGAAGTGAGAAATCATGTTTGCCAATACCTTATGGTCTTACAAATACTCAAATTACTTTAATAGAGTAGTTTTTCTCAGGAATTGAGTAGTTTTAAAAATTTGTACCTTTCCTTTTACTTGGACACATTTTAGTGCTGTATCTGTACTTGTTATCTTCAATCACTCCTTTTGTATATATATATATTTTTTTTACTTTGGTGATTGGGGAAGTAGAATAATCTCACATGATTCCTGTCCTATCAAATTGCTTTAAGTGTCAAAGACTATGCATAATCGTTAAACACTCCCCAGTCCCTTTATTAGGTACACCTTACAAGTACCGGGTTGAACCACCTTTTGCCTTGAGAACTGCTGTAATCCTTCATGGCATAGATTTAACAAGGTATTGGAAATATTCTTCAGAGATTTTGGTCCATATTGATGTGATTGCATCTCGCAGTTGCTGCAGATTTGTCGGCTGCACATCCATGATGTGAATCTCCCGTTACACCACATCCCAAAGGTGCTCTTTTGGATTGAGATCTTGTCACTGTGAAGGCCATTTGAGTACAGTGAACTCATTGTCATGTTCAAGAAACCAGTCTGAGATTCGTGCTTTATGACATGGCGCATTATCCTGCGGGAAGTAGCTATTAGAAGAAGGGTATAATGAGTTTATAAAGAGATGGACATGGTCAGCAACAATCCTCAGGTAGGCCGTGGTATTGACACGATGCTTAATTGGTATTAATGGGCCCAAAGTGTGCCAAGAAAATATCCCCCACACCATTACACCACCACCACCAGCCTGAGACCATTGATACAAGGCAGGATGGATCCATGCTTTCATGTTGTTGAGGGCAAATTTTGACCCTATTATCTAAATGTTGCATCAGAAATTGAGACTCATCAGACCAGGCAATGTTTTTTCAATCTTCTGTGGTGTTCTGCTGCTGTAGCTCATTCGCCTCAAGGTTAGACATGCCTGACCTCTGGGATCAACAAAGCATTTCGCATACAGAACTGCCGCTCTCTGGATATTTTATCTTTTTCTAACCATTCTCTGTAAACCCAAGAGATGGTTGTGCGTGAAAATCCCAGTAAATCAGCAGTTTCTGAAATACTCAGACCAGCCCATCTGGCACCAACAACCATGCCATGTTCAAAGTAATTTAAATCACCTTTCCTCCTCATTCTGATGCTCGGTTTGAACTGAAGCAGATTGTCTTGACCATATCTACATGCCTAAATGCAGTATGTTGCGTAATATTTTAATGTCATATCATTGCAGTTGGACAGGTGTACCTAATAAAGTGGCCAGTGAGTGTATGTATGATGACTGAAAAAAATGCAGGCTTTTCGTGATCTTTTTTGGATGTGAAAACTGAAAAGAATTTAGCAATATTTTAAAAAATTATTGACAGATGAACGTTTTGGAGGCAGTTTGTCAATATAATTGACACAATGTGAGATTGAATTAATTTTTTTATTCATAATTTTTTTTTCAGCTTAGTCCCTTTATTAATCCGGGGTTGCCACAGCGGAATGAACCGCCAACTTATCCAGCACGTTTTTATGCAGTGGATGCCCTTCTAGCCGCAACAGATCACTGGGAAACATCCCCTCACATTAATTCACACACATACACTACAGACAATTTAGCCTACCCAATTCACCTGTACCGCATGTCTTTGAACTTGTGGGGAAACCAGAGCACCCGGAGGAAACCCACGTGAACGAGGGGAGAACATGCAAACTCCACACAGAAATGCCAACTGACCCAGCCGAGGCTCGAACCAGGACCTTCTTGGTGTTAGGCAACAGCACTACCTACTGTACCACTGCGCCACCTGAATTTATTGTTTAACGTGCAGAAATTTCAGACTCTGTGCAATAATCTTTAAAATAAAACAGAACTGATGTATGCTACATTTTTAATTTGCAAGTGGAATATTTTTTTTACAGCATAATGTTCACCACTCACTGTCTTGAGTACTTTTAGAAGGGCTACTTATGACTTTGCTTTGAGTAGTATTTATAACAGTTATTTTTGACACCACAGCCAAAGGGTCATTCTAAACCAAAGTCCTGAAATCTAGTCCCTTTAAAAGAGCCCTTTATATAAACAGCATCTCATGTTAAGTTTGAGTAAATATAAATGTGACCTTGTTGATTGTAGCTATACCAATGTCTAAAACAGCTGGACAAATTGCTTTCAGTAAGAGGGAAACAGGATATGTGTGGACACCACACCAGTGGACACCGGTGAAAAAGGTCGCAAAAATGTGTCCTATATAAATACCAATTTATTTGCTTATTATACATATCCATTTCAAGAAAGTCCCACAGATCATTTGAAGCAATATTGAAGGCAGGTTTTAAGCAACCTGCAATCTTCAGACCAGCTTATCTTATCATTATTAACTTTATTGTCAAATATTATCTGTGATCATGGGCTTTGCTTGCCTCATGAATCACGCAACAGTCTGCTTTGTGTTCTGATTGGCCTGTTGTTCCCAGGGGTTTTACACTTGTGGAATTAGCATGATAGCAAGGAAACAACGGCACCAATATTCTACAACTCTCCTGCCTGCCTGATTTGCTGGAATGTTCCATTATCAGAAATACCAGCCTGATCTTACGGGAAAACGTAAGAATTTTACGTTTTGCCTGTTTTGTGGCTAATTCGTACAAATTCGTACGAGTTCAGTCCTACGAAATTGTACAATTTTAAAAAGGAGGCATGGCACCAAACCCTACCCCAAAACCCAACCGTCATAGGGGGATGAGCAAATCATACTGGATTGTACAAATTAGATTGTACGTATTCATACAAATTAGCCACTAAATCAAAAGTTACGAATTAGCTTGTGACTGTGTTGGAAATACTGTTATGGCTTTTTATTCTGTTTTCTCCATATATACAGTTGAAGTCAGAATTATTAGCCCCCTTAAATTTTTTTCTTTCTTTTTTAAATATTTTCCAAATGACGTTTAACAGAGCAAGGAATTTTTTACAGTATGTCTAATAATATTTTTTCTTCTCGAAAAAGTCTTATTTGTTTTATTTCAGCTAGAATAAAAGCAGTTTTAAATTTTTTTTAACACCATTTTAGTGACAAAATTATTAGCCCCTTTAAGCTAATTTTTTTCGATAGAATACAGAACAAACCACTGTTATACAATAACTTGCCTATTTACCCTAACCTGCCTAATTCACCTAATTAACCTAGTTAAGCCTTTAAATGTCACTTTAAGCTGTATAGAAGTGTCTTGAAAAATATCTAGTAAAATATTGTTTACTGTCATCATGGCAAAGATAAAATAAATAAATTATCAAAAATAAGTTACTAAAACTATTATGTTTAGAAATTAGATGAAAAAATATTTTCTCTGTTAAACAGAAATTGGGGGAAAAATAAACAGAGAGGCTAAAAATTCTGACTTCAACTGTATATAAAAGCAAAGGAAATCATCTTTGATCCCAAGTGGTTGTCGAGCATTTACCGGTGTTTGTACATAATCAAGAAATCACTCAGGTACAGTCATACAAGTATTTGGGAATTTACATAGACAGGTCTCTAACATGGGACCCACTTAAACTGGATCTGTGAAAACCTTCACCAAAGACTGTATTTTCTACGAAGGTTATGGTTCTATGGTGTTGATATGAAAATCATGTACCTATTTCAGGCTCTATTTGAGTGTCATCAGGTATGTTCTGTCTACATGGTATGGCAATCTTTCTGTAAATCTGAAATCAAAAATTGTTGATTTCATCAGGACTGCAACAAGACTAATAGAATCTGAAACTCTTACCAGTGTTTAAACACTTTACCAGCAATGTACTCTGAATGAAGCGAAAAGAATTTTAAACAATGCTTCTCATGTACTCTTTCCATTTTACGAATGTTCACCTTCTGGTAGAAGATACAGAACCTTCCACTGGAAGCGGAACAGAGTAAAGAACTCTTTTTTCCCAGTGTCAATCAGACTATTGAACACTGATCGATTCTGTGTTGTTGTTGTTATTTCCTGTATGTAATTATTTTGCATGTTTGCTTATTTTTAATTGTTATTATGTTAGAACGTTGTGGTGTGTGAGTTCACAGAAAAATTTCCCCTTGAGGGACAATAAAGTTTACAAACAAACTAACAACATATATGTTCAGCTGCAATGACACAATCTATTCAGTTCAATCTTTATTTCTATGGGATTTTTGTGATGTAGATTCTCAAAACAGCTTAACATAGATGAAGAATAGAGTGTAAAAGCCATGATATTTCAAATGATTAAATTGAAACAGTTTCACTTCAGTTTAATATAAATGTCACTGCTGAAGTTCAGTTCAGTTTATAAATCAGTGTAATGCAAATGTCACTGCTGAAGGCAGATTCACTGAAGAGAAAAACCAGCAATGCGCAACACCAGCAGTCACAGCCAAGCAAGCCAGAGGCGACAGTGGCAAGGAGCCAAATTGATAGAAGTGAAAAAAAAAAGAGAAACCAGGGTGTTTAAGTGTGCCAAATTTTTTAGTGTGGTTTGTGTGTATTTAATATTCCTCTGAGACAAGTGTGCTGCTAATCAACAAGTCTGTACACCATACTAATCAAGCAATACAACTGTTTGTTGATGATATACACAGCTGATATCATTCATTCATTCATTTTCTTTTCAGCTCAGTCCCTTCATTAATCTGAGGGCCCCACAGCGGAATGAACCGTCAACTTATCCAGCATTTGTTTTTACACAGCGGATGCTCTTCCAGCCGCAACCCATCTCTGGGAAACATCCATACACACACATACACTATGGACAATTTTTTAGCTTACCCAATTCACCTGTACCGCATGTCTGGACTGTGGGGGAAACCAGAGCACCCAGAGGAAACCCACGCGAACGCAGGAAGAACATGCAAACTCCACACAGAAACGCCAACTGACCCAGCCGAGGCTCGAACCAGCGACCTTCTTGCTGTGAGGTAACAGCACTACCTACTGCGCCACTATGTCGCCAAAGCTGATATCAATCATCATAATAATATTCAGTGATCATGAGCAACAATCATGAGCATCATTTATAAAAATATAACAAATACAACTTCAGGGGTGTGCCATCATCTACCTTTTTTAGAATGGGGAGCTTCAAGTTTGCAGAAAGACCAACACATTTGTCTGAGAAATATTGGGTGGTGTGCACTGACCTCACAAATCGAGCCTCCAAATCACTATTGCTAAAATGTGGGTGCTGGCCAAAGATTAGCCCTCCAAGTATGAGAGAGACAAATCTGATTAGACTTGGCCCCTCTCCCATTCGTAGGAACTTTTTTAGGTCCCACTTTATATTAAGTGGCCTTAACTAATATGTACACAGGAATTAATAGTTTGTTACAATGTACTTATTGTGTAAATACATGTATTTACTGTGTACTTATGCTTGATTAAATACATGTAAGTAATTACATCTGTAATTAACTTCTGTAATTACATTTGTAAATACACTGTTGACCATCCCTTACACTTTAACCCACCCTTAAACCTAACCATACCACCAAACCTGTCCATAACCCAACCTCTATACCAACTCAAAAGCACCAGTGTTCTCAAATACATCATAAAAACAGTAAGTACATTGTGTTTATTTTTTGATGCAAGTACATAGTAGTTAAGGACACTTAATATAAAGTGGGACCCTTTTTTATGAATTACATAAAGCAGTTCATCCTGAGATTATGTGATCATCGACAAACATTCTGCACCCGTGTTGCTGTTATTCATTGCCTGTAACGGGCACAGCTCGACCTTCAAGGCCACAAAATTTCCCTCCCTTCTGTCCATTGAGCGCATCAAAGAGAAGAAACAATTTATTTAAATTCCCTAGTGAGAAAAACAACCCACATTTTACACATGGGTCAGCTGTCTACGAGCTGCTGTCCTTTAGCCAAACGTTGAACATTATGAAGTTTTTAAAACTAGTTTCAGGAGAAGCACAAAGTTAGTAAACGCAATGAAATCTCTATCCGCAATCACACTGATCATCAGAATCAAAGAGAATTCCTATAAATAACCAGGCTCATCCTACATCAGTCATCTGCACTGCTGGCAGCTAGCTCTCTGCAACTCTCACATGGTCGCCCACTGAAATACTGGGCTGTGCCCGTTCAGTACTTGGATGGGAGACCACATGGGAAAGCTAGATTGCTGCTGGAAATGGTGTTAGTGAGACCAGCAGGGGGCACTTAATCTGTGGTTTGTGTGGGTCCTAATGCCCCAGTATATTGATGGGGACTGCTCAGTGACCGCCGTCTTTCGGAGGTCTTGACTCTCTGTGCTCATTAAAAATCCCTGGCCTGATTAGCCCACTGGCCTTTCCATCATGGCCTCCTAACCATCCTGTTACATTCTATGGTGTTTGAATGTATTATTGTTAGGTTTGTTTTCTCTCTCTCTCTCTCTTTCTCTCTCTCTCTCTCTCTCTTTCTCTCCCCCTCAACAGCCCACATTACCATGCCGATATAGTTCCACTGACGGACACACACATTCACTACTTATATTGGTGTACAGATGATAAAATAATATAAGCAGTACCATATTTAATAGATGTTTAAACATTTAATGTGTTACTGAAACAAAAACAACCCATTTATAACAAATTCATACATACAGTCAAACATGCAGTCTGTATATCCTAAATCCCACATTATCTGCTGATAATGACATTTTAAAATGTACAGGAGTTAAGCTTACCGCTGTTACTGTAAGCTGTCAGAAGTAATGTGAAAATTACTTAGTATATTTTAGGAAATTGACTTGTATAGAAGTATATTTTGCGATTTCTTCTTACCTCCTTTACCGCACTACTGTCCTCCGATGCAGCAGCCGAAATTTAAACCTCCAAGAAGATTTCAGTTAATTTTATACATTTGGTAGCATCTGATTTTAGAGCCTTTTTTGCTTTATCTGAGCTTTTCGGCACCACCTTTTTACGGTCTATCCCTGACAATTAGCACTTACTGTTTGTTTGACATTCTTGCCAGATTTTAATTACGTCCGCGTAACCTCTGATTGGGTTGGCCCATCTCAAAACCAGCCGGCCATCACGGTTTGGGTCAAATGCTTAATATTTATTTTGATTATTATTATTACTATTATCATCATCATATACACATGTTGCAAGAGATAAAATCTGCCTGCATGTACATTTAAAAAAAAAAAAAAACTGACTGGCCAACATTTAAAAAAATGGTCCGGCCCTTCTGGCATTTACCAGAATTGCCAGACGGCCAATCTGCCCCAGCTGTTGAACTTGTTTAAGTTAAAATCTGTTTTAAAAGCTTTTGAAATGGTTAAAATTTTGCTTGTGAAACATAACTGTGTTAGGAAGCTGTAGGGATGTAGGTGCCATTTTATTTCTAAAACTCGTTTTCTCTTGTTTATGTTTATAGCTACACTCTAAAAAAAAGGTTCCTAGAGGTTCTATATAGAACCTTGGGGTTCTATACTTGGCCAGTAGAACCTTTTACCCAAAAAATGGTTCCATTTAGAACCCTTTGAGTGCAAAGAACCTTTTTGATTAAAATGGTTCTATAGTTTTTGATTCATAACATACTTATCTAGTAAAGATTATAAAATAATTATAAGCTATAACACAGATATACAAAGCTTTTTGAGTCAAAACCTAATAAAATGAATGCTGTGGTCAAAAACTTTATCAGTGTACAGTATGATGTGATTTTTTTCATTCAGGTTTGCACATTAGCATATAACTTATATTTTATATATACTTAATATTTAACATTTTTAACAAATTATTTTGTGAAATAAATAAAATAACCAGTTTATTTATTTAGACTGTGCAGTACCATGTTTTTATGATTTAATAATTTATTTAAAACTAATAATCATTGTCGTGGACAGGTGGTGAAGAGCCTTGAGAGTGACGGTTAATTTTTTCGAAAGGAAAAGTCCACCACAGCTTCATCATTCACACAATATATATATATATATATATATATATATATATATATATATATATATATATATATATATATATATACTTAAAGGTTTAATATTTCACAATACATTTAGCCTGCCTTTTTGTGTCCTTTATAAATAACACCTGATCTTTCATCTATGGTCTATTAAAATATGTTTGGCTTTAAAAGGTTTTAATAATATCCAGGGACGTACTGGCCCTAGGGAGAACCGGGACCTTTCCCGGTGGCCTGATGGTCAATCTAGCCTGCCACCGTGACTCTGGCCTGCCGCGCATACACAGACTCGGTGCGGGCACGAGCGCTGCACTGCTACCTAAATAAAGAACCCTTAAATGGTTCTAAATATAACCATCTAACTTGAATTCGAAGAACCCTTTGGGGTTCTATTTAATGAACCCTTAAAATAGTTCTATTTAGAACCTTTTTGGGGTTCCATATATGAAGCGCTTGATAGCACCATTTTTGGTTCTATATAGAACCGTTTCTTTTAAGAGTGTAGTTAGGGAGTTAGTGTACATTTCTGTTGATTTAATTTTACTTTGTCAGTTTAGACCACAGGTGTCAAACTCAGTTCCAAAAGGGCCGCAGCTCTGCACAGTTTAGTTCCAACCCTGATTAAACACACTTGATCAAACTAATTGAGTCCTTTAGGCTTGTTTGAAACCTACAGGTAAGTGTGTTGGAGCAGGGTTGGAACTAAACTGTGCAGGGCTTCGGCCCTCCAAGAATTGAGTTTGACACCCCTGGTTCAGACAGTTTTACTCCCTAACTAGCTAGTGTACTTTTATTTGATGTTTTGGCCTTTCCCCTTCATAAAGTCTATTTTTGCTTCCCAGCTTTGTTTTATTATTGTATATTTCTGTTAATAAATTCTTTAACTTGAATTTGGTGTGTTGTCGTGAGGGCAGGGGACTGATCCACACTCACCCCAACCAGCATTAAAACTTTTCACTGTGGCTCCCACACCTAGACATTTAACATCAGAGATGTAACAATCCCCATATAATAATTGGCTTCATCACTCTGTCTGCTCTCCCCCAATCAGCTGGTGTTTGGTGTGCAGTTTGGCACAATATGGCTGCCATTGCATCATCCAGGTTGGATGCTGCACACTGGTGGTGGATAAGGAGATTCCCCTCAATGTGTTAAACGCTTTGGGTGTTCAGAAAAGCGCTATATAAATGTAAGTATTAACTCAATTTATTTCAACATTGCATCCCTCCTCCACACCTTTAACCAGAGAAGGATACGCAATGACACAAAAGCGTGACACTAAGGGTGCTTTCACACCTACACTTTTGTCTCGTTTGCCCATTTGGCGCGGTTCATTTTGCATATATGAAACCACCAATCGCGCTCGGATCCATGCCAAAACAAACGCTCCTAGATCGCTTGAATGAGGTGGTTTTGGCTAGATTGAAACAAACTCTTGAGCGGATCGATTGTAGTGAGAAAGCAATACGATCCGAGTGCGGTTATATCACAGTGTATTATGGATATGTAATAGCATTCAGCTATAGAAAGAGAGAATTATGAGTAGGGCGGGAGGTCATTCCAGACATCCCAAGTCTCTTGGAAGTTTCGTTAGTCTCCCGCAAATGCACAGAGACTCCGTGGTGTCCGCAACCGCGCGAAAATCGCACGTCTCCCTCCCAGTCCTCAAATACTTCGCGCAACCTTCTCACCCTTCTTCACCGCATCCATTCTCGTTCGTCAGACACGTCGCGCGCACGCTGTCAAACACCACAAAACCACTACCATCCCCCTGACACCTGAGCGGGACTAAACCGTGAAACTCTGACATGTGACTTGTTTTAGCTCTTTTGGTCCGTTTAGAAACTTAGCCTTGTGAAAGCGAACCGCACCTAGAACAAAGAGCAACATTGTAACAATTTTAATCCCTATTTTGGAACAACTGAATCGATTCACAGGTGTGAAAGCACCATAAGGCCCCGCTTACACTAATGCGTTTTAGTTCGAAAATGCATACATTTTGCATCCATCCGTCCAAACTTCGCTAGAGTTTTCGAGCGCCAAAAACGGAGCGTTTTGAAAACTCTGGAGAGGCCGTTTTCATTCTAAAACGCTGCTGCTCCGTCTCAGTGTGGATGAGGGAAAACAGAGACATCTGAAAACAGGCGGGGCTGCTGAGATTCGCTACCTGATTGGGGCTTTTGTGTCATTGCGTATCCTTCTCTTATTCGTCAAGCCCCTATCACTTGACTATAACATATGGCTTTAACGCTACTGGAAGACAGCACACCAGCCTTCACTTTAAACAACAACATGGACACAGAAATGGGAGTGTTGTTTGCACTATTGTCTGTTTTAGGCATCATTGTGCAGTTATTCATTTGTTCCGTTAAGTAAAAACTTGACCTCGTCCTCTGTTCACAAAAATACCTCTTGCTTTCTTTGCCATTGCGTTTATTGTTCAACCGGCATTTGTTGACTAACAATAACCAAATGCCGAGCGTGAAACATGCTTTCTGTTTATACTAGAATGCGCATGCCCAGAGTGCACAATGGTCACATGATATACGTTTTTGGTGGCGTAGTGTGGACGGAGATATGTTCTGAAAAGCTAGTGTGGACGTGGATCGTTTTTGATCTAAATGTCATTTTATAACTAAAACGCACTAGTGTAAACGGGGCCGAAGAGGGAGCTTTCTGGGATCGGGCTAGACACTGAGCTTGTATTCCTCTCTGTCTCTCTTGATGGAGAGAATGGCTCTAGCTCAGACGTCTTTCCAGCCTCAGAGTTCTTTCTGTGTGAGTGCGAACTTATGAACTAAATTGTAAAAGTGCTATAGAAATAAAGATTAATAGAATTTAATACATTTTTTTTTTTCCAGTGAGCAGTGGTTGGTATTTATCAAAACCGGTTAATGAAGGACAACCTGCCATCAGAGATCACAATAACTTTTTATAGTGCAAACACATTTAAAAATATTACAATTTGATAGCTGAATGTCAATTTGTTGTATAGGCTTAGTAAAATACCTATAAACAGCAAAGGCTAGACTGCCTGGCCAGGTCACAAAGAAGTGCTAATATAGTTCAAATTGTTAAAAGAAAGCGGCAAAGTTTCTGTCCACCAAAAAAAAAAAAAAAGCATTTCCACTACAAGTATATAAGAGTTCCAACTGGACCATCAATGAATGGGAAAACGTCTAATGTTGAATGGGAAAATGTCTTATGTTCATCCATAAATCTCTGCAATGACTCAAATAACAAAGTCATCTGGAAGGCCTAAGAACTTTCTACTTTTAAATGAACCAACTTCACTTGAAAACAAAAGTTTTCTGGTTTTGTAATCTGTATGAAACAAACGTGAAGTACAGTCCGTACTGTCATACGCACAACACATGACAGCATACTGTCATATGATAAAGAGTCACTGTCATTTCTGGAGGAGATTCAACATCAAGACCAAGAAGACTAGCATGATCAGACAATCATTATCCAGAGGATGATAATGTGTAAACCGGCCATAAATAAGGTTGGTGTCCTTGTTTCATTTTGAGTGCCCATGCGCATTAGCTTGGGCAACCTGAAAATATGCTGATTTAGTTTGATTCGGACGTTTAGAATGAAAACTTCTGAAGACAGTTGTTGTTTAATTTTATTGGCAATTCCAAATTTTTTATGTAATCATAAACTTGGCTTACAGTTTTGGAGAATTTGATGTTTCCACATTCAGACAGAACGAGTGAAATGACTTGACTTAAAGGGGCTATTGGCTCTAAATGAATTAAATAAACTACATTGGCAGTAGTTTGTAAATGACTGTGTATGGATGTTTCCCAGTACTGGGTTGAGGCTGGAAGGGCATCTGCTGTGTAAAACATATGCTGTGATAGTTGGTAGTTTATTTCGATGTGGAGACCGTTAAAATAGAGACTAATAGAGCCGAAGGAAAATGAATAAATGTTGTTTAAATGTTACGTTGTACAGTTAAAGTCGGAATTATTAGCCCCCCTTTGATTTTTCCTTTCCTTTAAAAATATTGTGCAAATGATGTTTAACAGAGCAAGGAAATTTTCACAGTATGTCTAATATTTTTTCTTCTTAAAAAAGTCTTATTTGGTTTATTTCAGCTAGAGTAAAAGCAGTTTTAATTTTTTTTCTAAAAACATTTTTAAGGTCAAAAATATTAGCCCCTTTAAGCAATATTTTTGTTAATAGTCTACAAAAAGTATCATCGTTATACAATAACTTGCCAATATAACTTAGTTAAGCCTTTAAATGTCACTTTAAGCTGTATAGAAGTGTCTTAAAAATATTTAGTCAAATATTATTTACTGCCATCATTGCAAAGATAAAATAAATCAGTTATTAGAATTGAGTTATTAAAACTATTATGTTTAGAAATGTGTTGAAAAAATCTACAGGGAAAATCTACAGAAAAATAAACAGGGGGGCAAATAATTCAGACTTCAACTGTATATTTACATTTACATTTAGTCGTTTAGCAGACGCTTTTATCCAAAGCGACTTACAAATGAGGACAAGGAAGCAATTTACACAACTATAAGAGCAACAATGAATAAGTGCTGTAGGCAAGTTTCAGGTATGTAAAGAAAGTGTAAGAAGCAAAACATTAGTAATTTTTTTTGTAGTAAGTGGAGGAGTCAGAGAGGTAATTGCATATTAGTAAGGAAAGTGAAGACTAAATAGTTGAGTTTTAGTCGTTTTTTGAAGACAGCGAGTGACTCTGCCGTTCTGATGCAGTTAAGGAGTTCATTCCTGCAACTGAGCAGATTGAGCGCTATAGTTCGGGAAAGTGATTTCTTCCCTCTTTGGGATAGAACCATGAGGCGACGTTCATTCACAGAACGCAAGTTTCTGGATGGCACATAAATCTGCAGAAGTGAGAACAGATAAGAAGGGGCGCAGCCAGAAATCGCTTTGTAAGCAAACATCAGAGCTTTGAATTTGATGCGAGCAGCAACTGGCAGCCAGTGCAAACGGATGAGCAGCGGAGTGACATGTGCTCTTTTAGGTTCATTAAAGACCATTCGTGCTGCTGCGTTCTGAAGCATCTGAAGAGGTTTGATAGAGTTAGCTGGAAGCCCGGCTAGTAGAGAGATGCAATAGTCCAGTCTGGAGAGAACAAGAACTTGAACGAGGAGTTAAGCTGCATGTTCAGATAGGAAGGGTTGGACCTTTCTGATGTTATAGAGTGTGAATCTGCAAGATCGAGCTGTTCTAGAAATGTGGTCAGAAGTTTAGTTGGTCATCAATCGTTACTCCAAGGCTTTTCACCATTTTGGATGCAGTAATGGTTGACCCATATTTTAAACAAGACTAAAATGTCCTGTTTCACTTAAATGTAAATAATTGTTTGATTTATTTTATCTATACATTGAGATTAAGTTGATTTTTAGTATTGAGTCAGATAATTAAATTGAGTAAGTAACAGACACGGCAATTAGAAAGTAATTTAAATAGGATTGTAATTATGTAAATAGTAAGTAATAACTTTTTTTTATTAACTTGCCTGATACGGCACCTCACCATGTTAATAATGCATAAATGGCTACCAGCAATACAGCTGGGAAACTCCTGAAACTCTTCCAGTGAGGTAGATAGAAAGTCTACTGCATGCAAATGTGATGTGTTGATGAGAAAAAAACAGCTCTAAATATGAGCATCTAATAATAATAATAATTATAATAATAATAAACAGAGGACAGTGAGGCCAGTGTTTCCCTTCAGAAAGAACACACATGCTTAAACATTGCTTGTCTTTTTACTTCCTTTTTTCCCCCTCCAAACATAAGGGCGCCCGTTTGTTCCTGGGCACTGTGCCAGTCATCCAGCGACCTGCTGTTCCCTCTGATATTACATTCCTCTGGCACTGACTGTGCCCTGCCTGACGCCAGCGCTCCACAAGAACTCACAAGTAAATATTTCCAGCTGTCAGTGCTGTTGTGCTCTCCAGTGAGGTCATTCATTGTATTCTCACCCATTTAAAGTGTTTGAAAAGCATCCAGTCTGTTTATTACAAGCTAATGCATCACCGGGCTGTTTTAAATGTATTAATGGAGTGCTTTAGTTCTTGTGCTGATTAGATTAGAAGTAGAGAAAACTAAAATAAAATAAAGAATGCAGGTGTCGGTTTTTATCAATAAGACTTTGGTTAATGTTAATTATATGCAGTATGTGTCCAAATCAGGGGCGTTGCTAGGGTCGAAAGGGATAAGGGGCTTAGCCCCAAAGAACCCCCCCCCCCCCCCCCCAAAAAAAAAAAGAAGTTTTAATTCACCGCACTAATATACCAATTCTTATCTTATTAACAGGATTAAAAATGGTTAATAATAAATAAAGGGTTTTTAAGACTTGTAAAATCCAAATATGAAACGTTATGAGCCATAACATACCTCTTGAGCCTCCTATCTCCTCCTGATTTGAAGTTTCTGTTTGTTTTTTGAAAATGTAATTTTCTGCATGTCTTCAAATCTAAAAATATGATTTATTTTTTATAGTGTGAGTTGTTATCTAATGTGATACAAAGCTACAAACATGTTCATTTGGACAGAGTGATTAACTGAGGTGTAGTGTTGTCAAAATAATGGAATTTCTAAATTCAATACCTTGCAAAATATTGATATTCAATAGGCTACTATTTTTTACATAATAACAATTCTATCAAAAATAGTAGGCTAGGTAAGGCTACAAAAAAAATAAAAATAAAGATCTATATGCTAGAAATATGTTTACTTTAAATTTCTTCAGAAGGATTTTTTTTCAGTTTTCCTCAAAATAGGGTGATGTGGGCATTGTAGCACTTTAAATGCATGTAATGCCTGTTTTATTCATACTTGAGCAGAAATTCCATATATATTCTTCACAAAAGTAGTAGAACATTCTAGGAAATCCCTAATATGGATGAAGGCATCCAGCTGTTGCTGTAGTAGAATAAAAATATGATCTGAATAAAAATAAAAAGGCTTTAACTGATCATTTACACGACTGCGACAATAATTTTTTTTATACAGTTGAAGTCAGAATTATTAGCCCTCCTTTGAATTTTATTTTATTTTTTAAATATTTCCCAAATGATGTTTAACAGAGCAAGGAAATTTTCACAGTAGCCTATGTCTGATATTTTCCTTTTGAAGAAAGTCTTATTTGTTTTATTTTAGCAAGAATAAAAGCAGTTTTACATTAAAAAAAAAACATTTTAGGGTCAAAATTATTAGCCTCTTTAAGATTTTATATATTTTTCCTATAGTCTACAGAACAAACCATCGTTATACAATAACTTGCCTTATTACCCTAACCTGCCTTTAAAGCCTTTAAATGTCACTTTAAGCTGTATAGAGGTGTCTTAAACAACGTCTAGTCAAATATTATTGCACTGTCATCATGGCAAAGATAAAATAAATCAGTTATTAGAGTTGAGTTATTTAAACTATTATGATTAGAAATGTGCTGAAAACAATATTCTCTCCGTTAAACAGAATTTGGGGGAAAAAATAAACGGGGGCTAATAATTCAGACTTCAACTGTGTGTTCTTCCAACCATTTTAGGTATTTTCATAAGAAAGTCGATTTATAATTTGATTCAAACTGACATAGCATGTTACAGTAGAATATACTTAAATAGTAATAAGCTAGATGCATAAACTCACTGTGATTTAACTATTACAGAAACAGATGTGACTTGCTATATCATATAAATATATGATATCTAGAAAGCTAGTACAATTAACGTTTTTTTTACTTGTATTTACATTGATATGATGCACATTTTACTGATTATAGTTATTTTATGTCACCAAAACTACACATATTTTATACTGTGGAAACAAGCTTCATCAGTAGTTAAAACTATTCAGTTTCGCGAAAGAGTTGTATTATTACCTCATTAGCTTCAGTTCCTCAAAATAATAAATGAATGATGTGCAGTGGCGGGATTTTTTTAACACCATGTGACAACAGAGCCACTCCCACCTGCCGGTAGAAACAGGTACTGCTGAACAGCTGACGGTTTAATTACCTGACACAAACGCTGCGTTAAGTGGAATGTTCGTGATGTATGTGGTAATTTTTAGTACTTAAATAACAAAATAAATGTTATACAACATATTTTTATTTAAGTGCAACATATTCCAAGAGATCAGGGGCTTTTGACAATACATCAGGGGCTTAAGCCCCCAAAGCCCCCCCCACCCCACCCCACGAAACGCCCCTGGTCCAAATCATTTATTTCTTGATGTAAGATCTTAATACATAAACTCAAACAAGGATGAGTAAAATATTCTGTTCAAAATCTAGGTTCAGTTCTTTGATAGAAAATAAATAAAAATAAAAACAGTTGAAGTCAAAGCCTCCTGTCAAATTTGTAAACTTTTTGAATAATATTTCCAAGTGCTGTTTAACAGAGATTTTTTTTTTTTTACTTAGCAGTATGATACATGAATGTGCTCCACGCAGGTTTCTGCATCTGGTTTATATACACTATGAACAGCAGTTACGCTAATTATTCTCTTTATTCTCCATTTCCCCTGGGGATACTCCTCCCGAGGCCCTCAGACTCAGCGCCACTGATTCGATCTAAGACCAGCAACGAGATGATCCCAAGGTGTCCATATCCTGGACCAGGCCGTATCCTGAACTGCTGCTGTGGTGGTCATGGAGGAGTGGAGAGCATGAGACTGATTCCTCTGACGCTCCAGGGACAGCTTTCAGTCTCCACTGCCTAGACTGCAGCTGCACAAGATGTTTGGCCAGAGGAGAAAAGGTCTTGCCCAACTGAGCCTGGTTTCTCTCAAGGTTTTCTTTTTTTTTTTATTCTTCACTTTCGCCAATTGGTGTTTTTTCCTCGCCGCTGTCGCCAGGACCATGCAGAAATCTTCCAAGGGGCATGTGCAGGTAAAAAAAATGTTGAAGAGCGAAGGTGGGGGATGCTCTCGTGGGCGTACTGAAAAGCGGGGTGGGTTGGCGGCGGGGGGGAAGGGGGTTGGTGTCGCTGGGGGACTTCAGATCATTTTGGAAGGGCACTTTCTATCCAAGACTAAAAAGGGCATGTGCACTGCACAGGTTGAGCCCTATGTGTGCACGTGCCTGGCTGTCGATGAATTGCTCTTCAGTGTTTGGACTCTCAGTAGTGACTATTAAGCCACACTGAACTGAGCTAAACTTAACTGAACTTAAACTCTGAAAACTGAACTGACACTATTTCAATCTACTATGATCTTCTATGTGAAGCTGCAAGTGCTGTTTAACAGAGAATTTTTTTAAACATATTTCTAAACAAAATAGTTTTACATAACAGTACATAACAGTTTTACACAACAGTACAGAAACATAACAGTTTCTTCATTGCCATGACAGTATATGATATTCTACTACTGAACCCTTGGGGAAGTAGGATGTTGGACCCTGGGGATGTTTTTATCCACTCTGAGGTGATTTAAGTCTTAATTTGCCCATAACCTTTTTGTATTTCAGCTAACGGAATTATTTTTGGTGACAAATCTTATTTTGACACATATTTTGAGAAATGCTTTGATAAAATTTACTACACTTTTGTAATGTTCGAGATGAAAATAATGAATAAAACTTCTGTAAGAATGCATCACAATTTATTTATTTTTTGCATAAATCTGTTAATTAAGAAAATTACAAGATTTGAACTCTTTAATTGTCAAATTCATAAATGATGTCACCGATTCGGTAAAAAACACACACAAAATGGCATATTTTAATATAAAAAGTAATTGTGGATTGGATTTTTTGCCTTTTATCACAGTCTTGGACATGTAAAATAACATTGCCTCTGACTGTTTTTCATTGATTTATTTTTTTCTGTTGGTGGCTGTTTTTGTCCCATTGACTTCCATTATAACCACATTTTTTTATTGCAAAACCATGACACCATATTTTCATGCATTTTTGATTATTGGTGGGTTTTCCCTGTTAAGAGGTCAAATTTGTAATTTTTACAGTGGATCATCAGCCGGCACCATTAACCCTTTAGATATGCCTGTGAAAAAAAGCTTAGTTTCTGGATTTAATATGGAGTATAAAAGCAAATTTAAGTGTGTATGTGTGTCTGAGTGTGTGAGAGTGACTTTTACGTGCTTGATGTCAAAATCAAAAATCAAAATCTGCATCTCAGCTCTCAGAACTACATGGAGTAAATAAAAACAAGGCCTGTGTATTTATGCACCATCAAATGTGGTTATAATGGAAGTCAAAGGGGCAAAAACAGCCATTAACAGTAAATTAGGGAGAAAAATGAAAATCTAACAATGCATCAAAGCCAGTGTTGCTAATTGCTCACTTGTTCAAGACTGATAAAAGTTAAAAACAATCCAGTCCACATCCTTTTGTGTATTTTTTCCCCCAAATCAGTGAAATCATTTGTTAACTTAGCAATTAAAGAGTAAAATCCAGTAATTTTCTAAACAATTTAGTAGTTTTGAACAGGACTGAGTTTGTTCTGTAGCCAATCAAATATTTATATTTTCTTAAGGAGGCTAAAATATTGGTCTTAAAAATCATTTACAAAATAATAAAACTGCTTTTATTACAGCCAATATCGAAAAAATAAAACTTTCTCAAGAAAAATAAAAAATAAATAAAATTTAGGAACCACAAGGGATAGTTCACTCAAAAATGAAAACTTACACACTATTTATTCAGCCTCAAGTGGTTCCAGACTTTATTCTGCTGAACAAAGAGATAATGAACCAAGTAATTGGTAACTTTTTAATTTAGTTGCTAATTTGTATAAATTCGTATGATTTAATTCGTACAATTTAGTACGATTTGCTCATCACCCAATGACGGTTAGGGTTAGAGGTGGGTGCCATGCCTCCTTTTTAAAATCGTACGACTAAACTCATAAATTATCCTCTAAACTGACAAAACGTAAATATTTACATTTCCTTGTGAGATCAGGCTGGTCTAAACACTATAGGTGAATTAAATAAACTAAATTGGCCCTAGTATAGTGGGTAGCGCTATCGCCTCACAGCAAAAATGTCACTGGTTCAAGTTCTGACAGGGTGAGTTGGCATTTTCTGTGTGGAGTTTGCATGTTTGTTTCCTCCGGCTGCTCTGGTTTCCCCCGCTGTCCAAAGACATGCATTATAGGTGAATTGGGTAAGCTAGATTGGCCGTAGTGTATGGGTGTGAATGTGTATGGGTGTTTCCCAGTACTGGGTTTTCGCTGGAAGGGCATCCTAAACATATGCTTGAATAGTTGGCGGTTCATTTGACAGTGGCGATCCCTGATGAATCAGAGACAAAGCAAAGGAAAATGAATGAATGAAAACCTGTAACCAATTCCATAGTTAAAGGAGTAGAAACCAGTACATGTTTCCAGATGTCTTCATAATATCTTCTTTTCAACAGAAGACATGAAGTCACAAAGGTTTGGAACAAGTAAAAGATGCGTAAAGGATGACAAAACGTTCAGTTTTGGGTAAACTATTCCTTTAAACATCACAGTAAATATTTGAGAAAGACTTAAACCTTCATGAGACAGCTAATAATTTTGCCTTCAACAGTATATGTGCTTGTTGTAAGTCTTAAACACTTTGAAGTGAAATCATACAATATACATTTCTGTAAATAAATAAGAAAAAGTTGATTTGTAGCAATGATACTCATTCTGCGCACCAGGGGATAATAAACCGACTTCAAAACAACACTACAATGACATCTAGTGGTAGAGATTAGTAGTTTGATCTACTCTTTTTTTAATTATTAAACTCTGATCACAATTCAAGTTGACTCTGTCATTTCCAGACCACAGCATTGTTTTTATCATTAAGGACCACAAAATTATAGAGATCAGGATCTGGCAAGGCTGTTAACAGATGAATTCTCTAATCTAATGCAGCCATTGACTTCACTAGCCACTGCAGGACCTGAAAAATAGCACCATTCAGCAGTACTGTACTAAAGGTATAATTACCCCCTAAAATAAGCATTCTGCTATCATTTACTCATCTTTCACTTGTTACAAACCTGTTTGGTCTTCTGTTGAACACAAATTAATGACATGAAATAAAATGTTTGGTTCTGTGGGTCTGAGACTTTTTTTTTTTTTAATTTCTGTAGTTTTTATACCAATAATGAAGAAATCCCTACTTTAGTTGTTCTTTTTGGATGTTGAATAGGCAAATGAATAAACATTTCTGTTTTTTTTTATTGCATCATTAAATCTGTGCATCTATTCCCAGAGTGGTGTATTAATAAAATACTATTTCTATATAATTTTTTAGAGACAATGTTTAAAATCGACCTAAAAGAATTAAAATTATGAACGAGTTTAGAATTACGGTTTTATTTTCACCTAAGTAACAGTGGAAGAACAAATTTGCACCAAAGCCTGTAAGACCTTCAGTTTTAAACTTCACCATCACCCCCTTTTTGAGTTAATTTCATTTCCTTTTTGGCATAGTCCCTTTATTAAAAAATAAAACCCACGCGAACGCAGGGAGAACATGCAAACTCCACACAGAAACGCCACTGACCCAGCCGAGGCTCGAACCAGCGACCTTCTTGATGTGAGGTGACAGCACTACCTGCTTTTTGAGTTCACTTTTGACATTTATATATGAAATATGCATATTATTTATAGTTTGTCAAGGTATGTTCAGGCTTAGACAAAATAATAATTAATTATGGACTGAAACATGCAATGGGACAGTGAAAGTTCTGAGGTTAAAGCAGGTTTTATTGAGTTGTAGAAATGGGTTTATACAGATTTATTATTTAAAGTGCTAATACTATGCCATATTAAATGGCCTCATTTATCCTCAGTTTTACATGCATCCATAAAAACATATTAATTTTCATAATATCTTCTCAAAGAGTCTTACAGAATTCATTTGAAGATTCATTCATTCAAGATCTTGCTCTGCTCTGATCAGTCAGATGGCCCAGTATGTTGTGACTGATTGATGAATTCATCTGTGTGTCAGCAACTAAACACGTTATCATATCTGCTCAAGAGGCTTCCTTCCCTCAGTGACTGACAACAATAATTGTGTAATTATATTAGTTCTGATTTTCATCTGATGAAAAACAGCCCTAAAACACAGAAAACATTGAATGATTTAGAATCAGCACTGAAATCCTTTTCTGTTTAATATTCAACCAGTTAAATGTGTTTCCACAGACATGTTTGAGCTTCTGTTCACCGACTGTGATGTGCTCTGTGAATCCATTATTTAAGTATTAAACTAATCTCTGGCAACGGGATTAAATATCTATTACAAAAAATGTAATCACTAGATTATTTTAAAGAGTCACACTCAGAATTATTATGTTTAAATAAAAGTACAAGACTCCAAAATGAAATTTTCATTTGTTTATTTGACATCATATATTTAAGGCATTTTAGACTGAAAATATTTGATTACATGTAAATAAACTGTATTATATTAAACACATATTAAAAGATTATGCAAACATAAGAAACAAATGACTGAGATGTCAGACTGAGAACAATCTTTATCCCATGTCTTACAAATATAAGCACAAAAAGCTTTAAAAAAGGAAGAGATAAAGAGAATAAGCAAGTATAATGTTTGATCCGGCTTCAATCTTGCATATTCACACAAAATACTTAAAAAAGAGCATAAAAATACTCTGAACTGAAAACAAAATGCACATGACTGAGACGCTGAGAAATATAAAAAGACTATACTTTTTTTTTTTAAATAAACCCACCACCACCCCCTCTCTATGGGGGACAACTTTATCTTTAATAATAATTTCATTTTTTACATTTGCATATCCATTTTATGTTATTATTACACAAACAACAAAAATTGACAAATAGGCACAAGATGACTGTGAGACTGGACTGACAATCTGGGGTGCATTTCCGAAAACCATCATTAGCCAGAAAGGTCACAAGTTTTGTTGTTACAAACAGTTCAATGATTTGACGTTTCCCAAATACGTAGTTACAGCATACATTCGCCAACATGTGCACTTGCAACTACACCTCCGGAGCTGTAGTTAGAAACATGGCTGTGTTCTATTTCCAGTTATCCTCCCTATGCCCTATTCTTTTAGAACATTCTAACATTTAAACTAGGGATGATTAAAAAAGCATTAAAGTCATCACTCTTAGCTGTAATTTGCTTTCAAACAGTGCACTGTGAAAACATTGATGTCATTTTGAACACAGCCGAGCGGAATTTATGTTACGTCTCCCAAAGCTAGTATATTTTTTACAGTCATTGCTTTAAAGCTTGTGAAAACAATAAACATAGCATATGTTAATGCTTTTATTTTTAGTAGGTTGTTTAATTAAGAAATGTAGCCTATATGACATGGGCCTGCTGGTTAGAACATTTCTGCAGTGGTTTACATGTGTTTTACAATTGTAAAAGTAGACTTTTCAAAAAATAAATAAACAACATCCTACTTATTAATAATAATACTTAATATTGTTAAAGTAGGATTTTGTTTCATTTCCTGGTAAATTTTCTTTTTAAATAAATTGCCTCATTATTTATTTTTATGATTTTTATATATTAGAATAGGTGTTAGCTTTTGTAAGTAATTTTATGTTTTAGAATAGAATATGGAATGTTCTCAATAATATTTGTAAAGAAAACACAGGCCCTATATGTGCCGTTTACATATATTTCAATTAATCTGGAAAGCGAGTGCGTTTTTACCAATATATATATATAAATAAATATATATATATATATATATATATATATATATATATATATATATATATATATATATATATATATATATTATTTTTTTCAATGCATGTGTGTGTAAAACAATATAATTTGAACAAAGTAATCATGGGGTTCTTCTCTAAAGAAGTTGTTACTCCACCCCGTTTAGAGCATCATGGGTGTTTTACGTTATAACTAACGTGGTTGAAGCGATGGATCTGCGACAAAGAAATTACATGTTTTGGGAAACACTTGTCACTAAATTGTTCTTTTCCCAAACGATGCATCGTACTATGATAGTTCAGCCGCGAGTTACGTGGTAGTTTGGGAAACGCACCCCTGGTCAAATACCCAGATATAAGGCATGCTGACTCAGATGTTCATCCATGTGTTGATACAAACTTACAAATCTCGAGTCACAAATAAAGTCAGAATTCTGAGTTATAAAGGGTCCATTGACCTGCGTATAATTGGTTTTCTTGTTTTCAAGACGGAAAAACAAATGAACGGTTCTTATATGGTAAATTTGAACCTTCTAACAAACATATAAATTGTTTTTTTTCAAAAAAAAAATTTCATCACACTTTGTTATTTACATACAAAATTAAAATGCAATTTAACCAAGATGAAAAAAACAGCTGGGCGAGGCAGTGGCGCAGTAGGTAGTGCTGTCACCTCACAGCAAGAAGGTCGCTGGTTCGAACCTCGGCTCAGTTGGCGTTTCTGTGTGGAGTTTGCATGTTCTCCCTGCCTTCGCGTGGGTTTCCGCTGGGTGCTCCGGTTTCCCCCACAGTCCAAAGACATGCGGTACAGGTGAATTGGTTAGACTAAATTGTCTGTAGTGTATGAGTGTGTGTGAATGTGTGTGTGGATATTTCCCAGATGTTTGCGAGATTGTGTTGGAAAACTAGGTTGCTGATGGAAGTGGTGTTAGTGAGGCCAGCAGGGGTGCACAACTGTGGTGTGTGTGAATCCTAATGCCCCAGTAATAGTGAAGGGGACACTATACTGTCAGTGGGTGCTCTCTTTTGGATGAGATATTAAACCGAGGTCCTGACTCTCTGTGGTCATTAAAAATCCCTTGGCACCTGGGTCCTGGTCAAATTCACGCCCAAACATCCCCACCACTGAACTGGCCCTATCACTGTCTATAGCTGGTGTGTGGTAAGTGCACTGGCGCTGGATGCTGCACTTGAGAACAATCTTTATCGCATGTCTTACAAATAAGCACAAATGATTCGGCTGCCATCTTGCATATTCACACAAAATACTTAAAAAAAAAAAAAAAAAAAAGAGCATAAATTACTCTGAATTGAAAACAAAATGCATATGACTGAGACACTGAGAAACATAAAAAGATGATGAAAATACTTTTTTTTTTTTAAATAAACCCACCACCACCACCCCTCTGTAGGGGACAACTTTATTTTGACACGTGTTTTAATTTTTTGCATTTGCATATCATACACATTCTCTGTTATTATAACACAAACAACAAAAACTGACAAATAGGCACAAGATGACTGAGACACTGGACTGGCAATCTGAGGTGCGTTTCCGAAAACCATCGTTAGCCAATAAGGTCACAAGTTTTGTCGTCACAAACATAGTTTGTTGATTTAACGTTTCCCAAATACGTCGTTCCAACATACATTTACAAACTGCGTCCCAAACATGTGGACAAATCTCGAGTAACAAATAAAGTCAGAATTCTGAGTTATAAAGGGTCCATTGACCAGTGTAAAATTGGTTTTCTTGTTTTCAAGACGGAAAAACAAAGAAACGGTTCATTTATTCCAAATTTGAACCTTCTCACGAACATATAAATTGTCAAATTTTTTTTTTCATCACAGTTTGTTATTTACATACAAAATAAAATACAATTTAACCAAAATGAATAAACAGCTTTAAAATTTGTTCTCTGTGTGGGCGGGAACTACACACCCACTCTCCACTGATTGGTCGACCAAACTGTCATCAGCTGTTTGTCAGTTTTGCAATGCTATTGTTTAATAACTAGAAAACTTATTAATATTTGGAATATTATGATAATTATTTAAGTAATTTCACTGACACACAAGTTGTTTATCTTATTTAATTCATTAATACATCAGTGTATGTCCTTTGGTTTTTATTCGGAAGAGCAGGCAAGTTAAAAGTGCTGAAGTTTGATTGATTTGAAGTACTCATTTGATGGCCACAGCCATATGATCCTGCAGCCCAAGACCGGTTACTGACTAAAGCTAAGTAGGGCTGAGCCTAGTCAGTACCTGGATGGGAGACCACATGGGAAAAAGGTTGCTGTTGGAAGTGGTGTTAGTGAGGCCAGCAGGGGTGCACAACTGTGGTCTGTGAGTCCTAATGTCCCAGTAAAAGTGAAGGGGACGCTAATCCTATGTCCATTGACAGGTGGTGTCTTTCGGATGAGACGTTAAACTGAGGTCCTGACTCTCTGTGGTCATTAAAAATCCCATAGCACTTCTTGTAAAGAGTCTTGGCTAAATTCACTGCCAATCCACTGAATTGGCTCTATCACCATCTATAGATGGTGTGTGGTAAACGCGCTGTCGCATCATCTAAGTCAGGGGTGTCCAAACTTTTTGGGCCGAGGGCCAGATGCAAAAAAACAAACGTTGTCGCGGGCCAAATTTTACATACATCACACAGACACGCATATATATATATATATATATATATATATATATATATATATATATATATATATATATATATATATATATATATAAATACAGTTGAAGTCAGAATTGTTAGCCCCCCTAAATTATTAGCCCCCGTTTATTTTTTCCCCAATTTCTGTTTAACGGAGAGAAGATTTTTTTCCACACATTTCTAAACATATTAGTTTTAGTAACTCATTTCTAATAACTGATTTATTTTATCTTTGCCATGATGACAGTAAATAATATTTGACTGGATATTTTTAAGACACTTCTATACAGTTTAAAGTGACATTTAAAGGCTTAACTAGGTTAAGCAAGTTAACTTGTTAAGTTAAGGTAATTAGGCAAGTTATTTTATAACAATGGTTTGTTCTGAAGACTTAAGGGGCTAATAATTTTGACCTTAAAATGGTTCATAAAAAAATTTAAACCGCTTTTTATTCTAGCCGAAATAAAACAAAAGTCTTTCTCCAAAAGAAAAAAATATTATTAGACATACTGTAAAAATGTCCTTGCTCTGTTAAACATCATTTGGGAAATATTTAAAAAAGAAGAAATAAATCAAAGAGACTTCAACTGTGTGTAGATAGATAGATAGATAGATAGATAGATAGATAGATAGATAGATAGATAGATAGATAGATAGACATACCGACAGACAGACAGGCAGACAGACAGGCAGACAGATAGATAGATCATAACAAGAACTGCTGCTTAATTGAATGCATGTAATAGCGACACCCGGTGGTTATTTTTTGAATTACGTTCATTTTTGTATAGCGGGCCAGATTCTATCGATATTTATAAAAAGCCTCGCGGGCCGCCAAAAAACTGATTGCGGGCCGCAGATGGCCCGCGGGCCGTAGTTTGGACATGCCTGATCTAAGTGGATGCTGCACACTGGGGGTGGTGTGGAGAGACCCACCCCCTGCATGATAGTGGAGCGCTTTAGGTGTATGGCCATACACAATCAATGCGCTATATAAATCCACACATTACATTTGAAATGCCATTTTGCAAAACACTGTTACATGAAATGGGCATGAAGTAGGAACTGGGTACCTCATTGTTTGATCTTACCTATTATACTCATGTACAGTTTTATTGTATTATAATGTGCATGTATTATTATGAACTTATTGCAAATGACCTTAACATTACAAATGAAACAACATTACAATTACTGACAAAGACTTTACAAAAAGAAAAAGGTATGCAGCATACTTAACCTATACTGTTAGAGAGATTGAGAGTATTTTAACAGTGTATTGACACTAACAAGAATGTTATCTTTAAAGCTAAATTAAGCCAGTTAATAAAAAATAACATAGACTCATACCAGTTTATTTTGTGATTTCTAAAGCATTTTGTGCTACATAGGTTGCAAAGTATCTGCATCTGAAGTTGAAGCTGTATTCCTCCCTGACCGAACGAGCTAGCCACAATGGACACAGCAAGCTTGGATTCAGTCAGAACTGCCATCACCCAGCAGGGAGCATTGTTGGGCCACCATGAGGCCTTGCTCACCAACACTACCAGGGAGATGGAATTCCTGGCCAACCAGGTAGCTGAGTTGACTCCACAGATTCATGAACTGCAGGGGGGGGGGTGCCCTAGTCACCAGCATGAGCTCCAATGCAACAACCTGCCACCTTATGATGGGGATCTCACCTTGTATCGAGCATTCGTATCCCTCTGCTCTGTAGTGTTCGCTCTAGAGCCAAGTACCTATGCAGCTAAAGACACCAACGTGTCCTTCATTCTCATGCTACTTACAGGCAGGGCTCCTGATTGGGGGACATCTGTCTGGCAGACTCAAGCTCCCTGGTTGTGCTTCATTTGAAAAGTTTTGACAGGAGATGGTGAGGCTGTTTGACAAATCTGCTTAGGGTCAGGAGGCAGCTGATCACCTAGCTCATTTGTGCCTGGCAGGCCATTCAATCACAGAGTATGCCATTCAATTTAAGACCCTGGTGGCTACTTTTGACTGTGTTCCGCAGGGAGCCTGCAGATCCATGTGTTGTGCACGGCTAGAGGATGAGATTTAGGATGAGTTGGCCATCCTTGACCTTCCTCATGATTTTGATGACCTGATAAATATAGTTCTATGGGTGGAGGGACATCTGAGCCGCTGCTATCAGTGCCCAGCATTCCAACCATCCTGGAGGGTGCAGGACACTGCTTCTTCCTGCTTCTTCTGATGACTCTAACACACTTCCACATGTCCAGAGCCCATGCACGTGGGACTCCTCTGGCTCACTCTCCCACATAAATGGCAACACCTTGCCCAGGACCCGTGTCTGTGCTGTATCAAGCCAGGGCGTATTGCATTGCTTCTCCACTCGTACTGTCCTTCCTGTCGCTGTTCTTTTGGGTGACATTTTGAATTCTTGTTAATCCCTTATCGAATCTGGAGCCGAGAGTAACTTTATAGATAGTTCTTTAGCCTCTTAGTGAGTAACTCTTCCTCTTTCTGGTACTTTTATTACTATTGTGTCCCATACCACCCCTCCTTTCAATGTCATTGGCTTGGACAATCACCATAAGGTTAGCATGATGCTTCTTTTCAATTCCCCAAGTGCCCCCAAAATTCTGCCACTCTTCCCAGGCACTTGATCAATTGTTTTTGTCATCCAACCCTCTTCCCTTGCGCTGGGTTCTTTTTTTATCTTTGATGAGATGGGCATTAGGTCTATGGCACAATCATATAGCCTATGTGGGGGTAAGACAGAAGGTGTTTGCTGAAGACCGAGTGAAAGGAGTGATACTGGGGTGGGACTCAAGACAGGTCAACAGGTTCTTGAGACTCGGGATTATTACTAGGTGGGTCTAAGCAAACTGTGACACAGGGGGCCCCAGTGGAGAATTTCGCCATTAGACCAATCAATGTGGGGATTATGAAGAGTAAGCCAGGGGTAGCCAAAGATCAAGGGCAGGTCAGGGGACTTAATTAAATAATTAAATAAAAGGATATCTCCTCTTTGTGGTGGAACACAGAGACATGCAAGGGAACAGTAAGATGGGTAACAGCTCCGGGAGCTATTGGTCTCCTATCCAAAGCGGTCACCTCTAGACGGTTATCTAACAGTTTAAAGGGAATCTTAAAATTAGTTGCTAGTGTCTGATCCATGAAGTTCCCTGCTGCTCCAGAATCAACAAGTGCTTGACGTTGGTGTTCCTTAGACTCAAATGTCAAAGTGATGGGTAAGAGCAGACTGGAGTTGCTAGGAGGGACGAATTGGGTCACTCCCGAGACAGCTCTCTCCTTACTGTCTGGGATGGTGAGTTTTCCTTCAACTCAGGACAATCAGAGCGGAAATGACCAGACCCACCACAATAGAGGCAGAGACGGCTCTTCATATGACGGGTGCATTCCTGAAGAGTTAGTCGGGCACGGCATAGCTGCATAGGCTCTGGGGAATCTGGTTCTGAAAACTGAGGTGACTCAGTAGCATATGGGGTATTGAGGAGGTTGGGAGAATGTGAAGGAACATAGCAGGCGGTTACTCTTCTTTCTCTCAGGCGGTTGTCCAGGAGGATAGCTTGGTCTATTAAGGACTCAAGGGTTTTAGCTGGATCTCGGGTAGCCAACTCGTCTTTGAGGACCTCAGACAACCCATTCTGGAAACAAACGATGAGGGCCTCATCATTCCAGCCTGCTCCTGCAGCAATTATGCGGAATTGAAAGGCATAGTCTGCGGCACTTTTACCTCCTTGACACAAGGTGAGTAGTTGCTTGGAAGCCTCTCGTCCTGAGAGGGGATGGTTAAATACACACCGTAATTCTTTCACAAAAGCTGAGTAACTAGTACAGCAGGGAGACTTAGCATTCCAGATTGCTGTTGCCCAAGCAAGTACTTTGCCAGATAATAGGGTGAGTACATAAGCAGTCTTAGCCTGATCTGAAGGGAAGGTGGAGGTTTAAAGCTTGAAAGTGAGCGTCATGCTGAGCAACAACAGAAACCCTTTCTTGGGCAGTGGCCTCAGTTTGACTTGGCCTCAGTTTGACTTGGTTTTTCTGTGATGAGCCCAAGGCTCGAACCCGGGTCGCTGGTGTAGTAGACCAGTGTTTTAACGTTCAGCCACAGGGAGAGTTGGTGAACCCAATTGCTGAGGCACAAGGTCTAGTTCAAACAAAGGTGTTTATTAAGGAAATCTAAA
This sequence comes from Danio rerio, assembly GCF_052040795.2. NCBI lineage: Eukaryota > Metazoa > Chordata > Actinopteri > Cypriniformes > Danionidae > Danio > Danio rerio. The sequence continues at coordinate 10,185,615 of NC_141034.1, forward strand.
ATCATCAAGAAAAAGCAGCCAGGCAAAAACATAGGAACTCTAAAAGCTAAGCAGTTAACAAACATAAAGTTCTCAGTGGAGCAAAGGGTACTATAGCCAAAAAATACAAAAGGTAATGACAAGAGGACTTCAAACTCAAACTCAAAAACCAACTGACAAGTGAAGACAAGAGGGTAGAATAAATAGGCTAGTCTAACAAGACACAGCTGAACCGAATTAACACAAATGAACCACAAACAGAAATGTGGTCAAAATTTATCATGTGGGGTCATTCCTCCAGGTTGACCTGTCACCTAGGAGTTCAGAGATCGTTGACAAATTACAAACTCCTAAGTGACAGGTCATCTGGTGGCCATCCATGGCCAAGGGCATCAGGCAGTTTTTGGCTGCCTGTTTGATTCGCACTCATAACAGAACAACACTCAGACTTCCAACGTACCTCTTGTTAGTTTGCTCCACCCTCTTCCCTGGTCACATTTGGCCATTGATTTTGTCATTGGCCTTCCAGAATCAAAAGGCAACATTGTCATACTCACGGTGGTGGACTGCTTCTCCAAATCGCTTTATTTCATTCCCCTTTCCCCAGCTCCCTTCAGCCAAGGAGACAGCGCAGATAGTGATTGAACAATTTTTCCAGATTCATGGTCTTCAGGTCAATAAGGTTTTTGATAAAGACACCCAGTTTGTCTCCCAGTTTTGGAGGGAGTTCTGTCAACATATCGGGGCTTCAACGAGTCTGTCATCATGATTCCACCCCCAGACCAACAGACAATCCTAGCTCTTGGTTCAAACAACTTTCTTGAGTACGGCCATAACTCTCTTCCTTCATCTGCCACAGTTATGTCCCCATTTCAGTGCTCCGTTTGGCTCCAACCACCTTTTTTTCCCCACAAAGGAACCCGAAGCTGCTGTCCCATCTCTCCTCTCCCATCTGGCCATGTGTTCCTGGTAATCAACTTGCGATTCTCTCCTTCACCTGTTGCTGCTTGATTTCTCCACTATTTAATCTCCTCTCGTCTCTTGTCTTTCGTCAGTCTATTTTACATGCTCGTGAGTCTTGTACTTTGATCCAATTGTGAGTAATCTGTCTTGTCGTGTCCTGTTTTCTCAGACTCCAAGCACCAGCTTGTTTTGGTTTCGTTTTTTCTCTCTCCTTTATTTTGATACTTTGTCCCGTCATCCTGCTCGTTGTGGTTCAGTCTGGCTGCCCCGTTATCGCTACTAAACCTCCATCAAGGGAAAAAGCCCAGCAGTTCCCGAACGGCTCTTCTTCTCCTGTTCTGGCCGAGCATTTGATATCGCTCTTTCGCCCCCTGGCGGTAAAATCCGGAACTCACCAGATCCTTTACATCTCTCTTTCTACTGCCCAGTAAAGCCTTGGGAGCACTCTCCTGCCATCTGGTGGTAGCTCTGAAACTGCACCGATTTCTGACTTCAGCCTTTTGAGTTTTGAACTGCCTTTTTGAGGATATTTTGTGTTTTTTGGAGAAGAATAAATATGTTTCACCTGCAATTGAATCTGTTCTTTTTCTACCCTGACAGAACGGACTGACCAAATTATGGATTCAGCAGGTGCTGAGCTTGTGAAAAACGCAGTGGCACAGCAGGGCATTCTCCTTGGCCAGCACGCTACACAGTTAAATGCAGCCTCACAGGAGGTGGAGATGTTAAGGGCCCAAGTAATCGAGCTTAATGCTCAAATTCAGGAGCTTCATGAGAATGCCCGGGGTGGCAGACAGGTGGCTATTCCTCATCTCGAACCTGAACCTCACTTCAACAACCCACCGCCCTATGACGGGGATCCTAGTTCTTGCCTGGCATTCCTCTCTCAGTGTTCTCTAGTATTTTCTCTACAACCCCATCGCTATGTTACTGAAAAGTCAAAGGTGGCGTTCGTAATCACCCTTCTTAAGGGCAGGGCCCGTGATTAGGCAACAGCAGTGTGGGATGCACGTGCCCCTTTCTGTGCCATGTTTGAGGACTTCCGTGCAGAAATGACCAAACTGTTTGACTGATCCGCCCAGGGAGATGAAGCAGCCTCCTAACTGGCCCAGCTGAGTCAGGGAGGGCGCTCAGTCACTGATTATTTTGTTCTGTTCAGAACCCTGGCAGCTGTCTGCACATGGAATGAGGCAGCTCTTCGTGCCAGATTTAGGGATGAGATCACCACCCATGATCTTCCCCGAGACTTTGATGCCCTGGTAGATCTCGCTTTTCATGTGGAGGCCCGACTGCATCGTCGCCAGCATAGGCGAGTCTCTGGTGCCTCTTGGATGAATGAGGGCCCTTCAAGTGTTCCTTGCACCCCATCACCTACCACCTTACCAGAGCCTATGCAATTAGGTCGTCTTCGACTTACTGTCGAGGAGAAGCGGCTTCGTCTGGCTCAAGGCCTTTGTCTGTACTGTCGGAAGCCGGGTCACCGAGCATTGCAGTGTCCTTTAAAAGCTCCAGCTTATCAGTAAACTGGGGTATTCTGGTGGGCACTGTCCCTTGTTTCGACACCCCCACCTGTCTCCCGGCCTCAGTCCAGTTCAATGGATTGACTCACTCTTGTCCTGCCTTGCTTGACTCTGGAGCTGAGGGAGACTTTTTGGACAGCACCATTGCCAGATCTTGGGGCATCCCCACCATTCCTCTCTCCTCTCCCATCACTGTTCGCTCCCTTAATTTTGCCATTACGTCTATCACCCACTTTACCCCCTCTGTAAGTTTGATAGTCTCTGGAAATCACAGTTAGGTTATTACTTTTAATTTATTTGACTCCCCGAGTGCTCCAATAGTATTGGGGCACCCGTGGTTAAGTAAACACAACCCTCACATTGATTGGTTAGGGAATTCTGTGTTGTCTTGGAGTCAGTCTTGTCTTGCTGTTTGTCTTGGTCCTGCTCCGTGTCCTGGTTCTGTGTCTCATGTGTTTCAGATGGAGAGGGTCTCTCTGGTGTCCCGGTGGAGTACCACGATCTCCGCCAGGTCTTCAGCAAGTCTCGAGCCACTTCCTTGACTCTGCACCAGCCATACGATTGTGCCATCAAACTCCTCCCAGGCACTTCTCCGCCAAAGGGTCGATTGTATTCCCTTTCTGCTCCTGAGAGATTATCTGGAACTCACAAGATCCATTACATCTCTCCTTCTGCTGCCCAGTAAAGACTTGGGAGCACTCTCCTGCCATCTGGTGGTAGCACCCGGAACTGCACCAATTTCTGAGTTCAGACTTTTGAGTTTTGAACTGCCTTTTTGAGGACATTTTGTGTTTTTTTTTTAGAAGAATAAATTTGTTTCACCTGCTATTGAATCTGTTCTTTTTCTACCCTGACAGGAACTGAGTTAGATTCTGTTTTGTTTTTATGTTTGTACATTTGTTTGTTTTATGTTAGACTAGTCAATAAATCATGCTATAACCATGCTGGATTGCCTTTGTTTTGCCTCACAGAAAAAGTCACTTTAAACAGACCCTTGCTACAAGCTTATTAAGTTTACTAAAACTTCTAAACTATTAATCTATTTTACAAGAAGTAGTTATAATTCCTTTTCTAAACAAATAAATAATTACAGAGTCCACTCAGATGGCGGGCCAAGTCATAGTTATATTTATTTTGTTAAATTAAATATAAGTTAATTTTGAATATTTATAGTTATTGTTGCTATTAATCATTAATTTTTCATAAACTGAACTAATTTCGCTACAGAGTTTAAACATGCAAAGGAAAGTGTTAAATATTATTTTAAGGAAAGTACAAGTTGCTGAATCTATGCTTATTTTATGTTTGTTTTGAGTTCACTGTGTGTTTTTATCAGATAAGTTACCATTATCAGTTATTAGTCAGTTCAGTGTGAGTAGGCATTTTTTAAATTCCTATAACGTTAAATGACAGTACAGCGGATTTGAACTGAACTCCGGAGAGAGAACGTTAAATGAAAAATCAGGAGAAAAGACTGTCAACTTAGGATCAGATGTCCAGACAGCAACCCAAATAGCCGGGATATTTGGTGGTTCCTCTGGCTATGTGGGAGGTGTATGTCATCAGCTGACGATTGAAATTGAAAGTGAGGATTTGAAAGAGACCTGTGGCAGGAGTTCACCGTTCGATTGTGCTCATTGGATCACTGTCCATGGGATCGTTGTCATCTGAATTGTTGTCATCTGGATTACTGTCATCTTGATCTGAGGTACTTTGTTTAATTTTATTTGTGCTGAGGAGAGTGAAGTGACCATTTTTATTTTCCTTAATGTACACTAGCAATGATACAGGCCTGCAACGGGATGGGGAATGAATGTGTGAGAGTGTGAGCCCACTGAATTTTGATTTTATGATGGTTATGGAAAAATCTCCTGCATGCAGGCCCGTGCAGAGACCGTCCAAAGGGCAGACATTTTTTTCTGTTGTGTTGTTGTACTGTCGTACTGAAGAGCAGTGTTGTCGCGCGCGTTCTGATCAGCTGTGTTGTCGCGCACGCGCACTGTAAAGCAGGGGAGGGGGGGTTGAGCGCGCGTACTCAAGATCAGTGTTGTCGTGCGCCTACTGAAGGGCGGGACGGAGGGTGTGTCGCGTCGCGGGGGCACTTTTGATAATTTTGGAAGGGCACTTTCTATCCAAGACTAAAAAGGGCATGTGCACTGCACAGGTTGAGCCCTATGTGTGCACGTGCCTGCCTGCATGTTTTGCAGTATAGTTTTATACTGTGAATAGTTTGTATACATGTAATTCAGTGGCACAATATTAGGTATTTACAAAGAGAAACCTACTTCTAAGAGTCTGCCACCTTTTAGTCACTTGATGTGTGTAAAGGTGGTATTTTTTCTATATTTGTTTATTTATTATTTTTCATGGTAAATCCTTTGTGTTGACATATATTTGGGTCATTTTACTTTCTTTTGGTTGTGCATAAATTCCGTATTTTTGTATTTTGTTTACACTTGTTTTTTTCTTTTTCTTTACATTTATATTCTAATTAAATTCATTATATTTTTCTGATTTATCTAATAGTTTCATTATTCACATAGTTTATTTCTGGTATTTAAACTTGGCAAATATTGATATTCTATTTTACCTTAGTTACATTACATCATTGAATTATATCAGATGGGCTAACTTTAACATCTCTGTATAGGCATTTAGTTTATTAAACCTGGAGCGCTGTCTTAAACTTAATACACCTAGGTGGCGCTACACAGGGATTGAAGTATCTTTTTTATAATTATACTGCTACTGACATGCAGCTCTGGTGATGAATTACATGGTGAAGCTGCATGAACCTTGATGTTCGGCCTGCGGAGACATCTGCAGCCCACCCTCCCATCCCAGCCTGCAGAGGACGGGTCCCCAGGACGATGCGGAGACACTCTGGACCTCTTTGAAAAGATGTAGCTGAGATGTGTGGCTGTCTGCAGGCCAACTGCCCGCATGATCTCGCTGCTATCTGGCGAAGCCCAGATCGCTGCCCAGCAGCTGCTGGTTGAGAACCTCCAGGAATATGATGATCTAAAGCAAGCCATTGTTCAACGAGCGAGAGTGGCTGACTCAGTGTTTGCTCAGCAGCTCGAGGAAGCCTGCTGCTGATGGTTAGTGCCAGATGGTCAGAGTGTCGAGGTGGTCATCAACAACATGGTGCTGAAACAATTCATGTCCCACCTTTCCTCCCGAACATCAGAGTTGGTCTAGTGCCACTGACCGGCGACGCTCGAGGCCATCCAGCTAACAGAAAATCATCTGGTTGCGTGCTCCAGAGTCTGCGAAACAGTGGCAGCAGAGGCTTCTGCATTTCTCTCTCAGGTCTCACGGTGACTAACTTTTTTTCTCCCCCTCTCCCGACACCCAGGTCCAGACCGCCTAGTTGACTCTGACTGGCGCCCAGGAGAAGGAATTCTAGCATGAAAAGACCCGGTGCCCAGCAGCTGCGGTATCCAATTTGCTGGGGTGGATATCGAGATAGCAGAGCGAAGTCATGCCCACAGGCCGTATCCTTTAATATCCTCCCTCTCTGTGGGTGCAGCGGGGAGGTCTGGGCCAGCGTGCTGGCACTGTAGGTCAAAGTCTGGAAGACGTTTACTAATGGAGATCAGTGCATTCATCTGCATCCCGAACGCGGCAGTCACTACCCCCGGTCACGATGAACTGTATTAAATACCAGTGGGTATTCAGGGGGAGATACTAATCACACCTTGGTGGATTCAGGGTGTAGTCCAACCTCTATCCATCTAAGCCTGATGAATAATGTGGCATCACCCTTCGGGCGATGAGTGTGTGTGTGGATGTTGTTCACTATCCATTAACAGCCGTAGATATATAATATTGGGGTCAAAAGCATAGTGTACAGGTGGTGGTTGGTCCCCATCTTAAACATTCAGTAATCCTGAGAACAAATTGGCTAAGTTCTATTAAGCTATTGGGATTTTTGTGTGTGGATGTTTCCAAGGAAAGGAAATCGCCGAGGGCTTGTTCAAATGGGGGAATCCCTTCCTGGTATGTCACGCACTGCTTCAGAGAGAGGGCTAAGGCTCCGCCATTGCATGGATTTCCCTCTGGAGCAGGTGTTGGACGCGACCTTAACGAATGCTTTGGACAAAGTATGGATGGACAATCCCTACAGTCGGGCCGACCCCTCAGTTACACGTATTTTGCAATTGTCAAAGATAGGGTTTCAAGTGACCCAAGACACTCAAACAAAACAAGATAACACCCAGTCATTAATTTCACTGATGCAAATCCTATGGTCAGAAATTTAGGTCAAGCGGCCACTTTAAATCGTCTCATGGCCCAATTCTTTTGGGACATTAGAACAATCTGTAGGAGGGCACCATTTTGCATTACTTTTCGTGGCTTATGCAACACAGTACCCCGAAGCAGTCGCTGTCCGCAACATTTTGGCTAAAAGTGCAGCAGAGGCTCTCTTTCGCATTATCTCCCAGATGGGCATCACAAAGAGATCCTTACCGACCAAGGCACTGCGTTTATGTCATGCACACTGCGTGAACTTTACAAATAATTGGGCATTAAATCAGCTCGCAGCAGCTTCTATCACCCACAAACAGACAGCCTAATGTAACGTTTTATTCGCACACTACTATAGTACAATAATTCAAATGTTCATTCACAAAAACGCAAATAATTGGGATAAATATTAAGAGCCCTTGTTATTTGCTGTGCGAGAGGTTCCCCAAGCCTACACAGGGTTTCCCCCTTCGAGCTATTCTATGACAAACAGCCCTAGGGGGTGCTGGATGTTGTGAGAGAGACTTGGGAGGACAACCTTTCACTGGTAAAAATGAAATTCAATATACCCTGGACCTTCGGACAAAACTCCATGGCTCCAGATCAGCAACGCTGACAATATGACAGGGTATTTAAATTGCGTAAATTCACGCAGGGAGATAGAAAGCTTGTATTGCTTTTCTCATGCAGCTCTAAATTACTCGCCAAGTGGCAAGGGCTATTTGTGGTCACACAGCGAATTGGGGTTCTCGATAAAGTGTTGCGGTTGGACAGGAGTGGGGCGCATCATAATTAAAATCTGAACCTGCTGAAACAATGGAGAGAGCCGGGGGGTGGTGACGCTGGCGACGGTAGTTACAAATGAAGATGAACTGGGACCAGAGGGCATTGGCTGTGTTTGGCCTGCCCTTCAGCTACTTAATAGGGTATATGCGGAAATACGCGGAAGGACTTTTAATTTGTCAGTTACCTGGGTCAAGCGCTCCTGGTGAACTGTATTCAGTTACTAAATCAGTGTGTTTAGGGTCTGTTTTCTTTACAAATCAGCAATCTAAACTGCTTAACTGATATCCCATATAAAGTGGGCCTCAGAATGTACATGAAACACTGCATTGAATTACATTTTCCCCACCATGTCTTTAAAATATGAACGTTTATTTTACCTCATTATATTCAATAGAGCGTCTGCCTGCTAATTCTGAAGGCTGCGTGCAAGTAAAAGGCTTTTTGTCTCGTTTTGCGCTTGAGCAACTAAATGAATGCCAAAGTCTATTTAACTGATTGTATTTTAATTACATTACAACAGGGGTTTTCAAAGTGTGAGGCGCGCCTCCCCTGGGGGGCGCCAGAGCATGTCAGGGGAGGCGCGGGAAAAAATATAATATAATAAAAATATAATTATTAAGTTTAATTATTATATGTATTTTTTATTATATTTAAACGTTTTAATTAAACAAAGCAAAAAAATAATACGTCAAATATAAGAAAACCTTTTTACCCAGAAGGCCATAGCTGTGAATTCGCTTCTGTTTGGCAAGCCCGCCAATACAGGTATATGCCTGCTAATACAATGGGTCGGTTTCTGAGACCCCCGACCCCCCCGGATTTACGTAGACAGGACCAGCTGATGAACCACGACCTTTATGTGTGGTTTGTCGAAATATTTTGGCTAATGCCAGCATGAGACCCGCAAAACTTCGACTGTTTTGACTGGGATGGACAGTTCTTGGATCTGTTATATTCATATTGAACCATCATCCTAGTTTTAAAAATGTTATATTAAAATACTTGTTATTACTCTGTAAATAATTGCACTTTCATGCAAATGATGATAAAAGTGAGTTAACAGTCTGACATCTGTCTGTGTCTTTATATATACTGTATATATATATATTGTATATATAAGTTATATATATTATATATAAGTTGTGTCAAAAGGGAGGCCCACTGTCTTAGACTTTGAAAAACCCTGCATTACAACATTGATGCTGTAAAAGGAACCGTAAAAATTAGAAAAAAGTCACATTAACTGTTCACCGGAAGTTTATCAGTATGGGAAGAAACACTAGTTCTGCATATACCCTATTCCTCATATCAACATAATAATTCCTGATATCAACAAATTATTTTTGAATATAAGAAATAAATGTATTGAATTGGTACTAGTTAAAAAATCATATATATTAATTACATTTCAAGAAAAGAAAGTACATTTCGACTAGTAAGAAAAGATTCTTGTTATCAAGAGTACAATTTTAATGGCAGCTTATGGTGACATTTAACTAATAAAAAATACAACTGTTGTTATCAATAACTTAATTACTGAAATCGGAAATTTAATTATTGATATCAAGAAATGTATTTTATATCAATAATTTATTTTTAATTTCATGAATTTGATTGTTGCTATCAAGAATGCTGATACCAATAATTGAATTGGAAATATAAAGAATAAATATTCTGAGTATGAATACAGGTCAAAACGGCTTGCCACACTCAGACAAGTAACATGATATAAATAAAATGCCATAAAATGCAAATACTCATCAACAATTTGAGAGTGCCTTCAAACCCCCAGTGAGCCAGCCAAAGCGACAGTGGCAAGGAAAAAGTTCTTGTGGAAGAAAGTTTGAAAGGAACCATACTCAACAGGGACAGCTCATTCTCTTCTAGCTGGCACATTCAGCAAAGTTATGACTATATTATTTTAGGCAACAAAATGTATATAACAGTTCCAACACACCATTAGATAGCAAGAAGATGGTGATAAAATAATTAGCATATTACTACTGATCTACAATGCTAAATCTATGGTGAAACATGACAGCAGCCTGTTTTCTGTCAAAGAGACTCAACCAGGCTGAGCTGTGGTAAAAAGGGCTTGAGGCCCAGTGTGATTTAAAGGATACGGGGACTCCCTGGTCCATTCTCCCTGGTAAGACGTCCTGTGTGATTACAATGGTGGGATCTGTAAAGCTGGCTAAATAAAGGAAACACAACCGAAAAGTTTAGCTTGACCAACAGTTAACGTTAGCAGTAATATTCAAAACGACTGAACAAACATGTTCGTTATTTTTACCTGTTTTCTTGAGTCTTCAAATAAAATTAATTAAATATGTAATATACAACGTCGTAAACATTAAAATACATATAAAGTCAACAGATAAGCTCTCATTTCCTTACCTCAGCCGCACAGATAAATCGTACTGTAGAAATGGCCGCTCAGCTTGAAGAAACACTCCGAACTGCTCGAACGTTGAACGCGTTCCAGGAATCTCGACGTCATTCGAATTGCAGCTGCATAAGAATCAAATACGTGAATTCGACATGCATAAATTAGCTTAAATAAATAAAATAAACATTTAAACCAAATAAAACTGCTCATTTATTGATCATTACGTTCCTTTATGTTTGATATTGCAGGATAATTTTGATTAATTACTACCTACCAGATGTAATGATCAGTGGTGTAGTTTGTGGGGGTGGAGGTGGGTGGGAGGTAACCGGAATCACTCCATATTAAAAGCTTAATTACAAAACACCAAGATCTAACGCAGTAATGCAACATAACGCAATCTGACCGCAATAATATATGTAGAATCCAGACCTTTATTTTGTAACTTTTTAAATATGTTTTTTATGTATCCTGAAACCAGTTTGCCAGTAATGTACTAAGTAGGCCAGTGGGCTGGACTTAGGGCCAGGTTGTCCAGAAAATTATATTAAACCAAACTTCGAGCAGAAACACGGTCCTAAAACGTATGACATTTCACTGTAAAAACTATATGATTTAAATATGCAGTCTTAGCCTACATATAAGTCTGCATCCATACCAGGCCAGTTGTCACCATTGAAGCAGCCCATTCATCCCGTCGTCGTCTGACCTTTTTGTTTACGTTTCCTTCCTGCTTTCCTCGCTCTTCTCATCTGAAACCTCCTTACCTGGATATCCATATTTAAATAATACACATAAAGTAAACTGGTAGAATGAGAACAGATAGACTAAAATAAATAATCCTATCATCCTAAGTATTATCCATCAAAGTATTGTCATTTCAATGCTAATGCTAATCAAAATTCCATTATATTTAAACAATACTGTCCGACTGGCCTATTATGCTCTCTTTTTATCATGGTAAAAGACCAACCCCCCAGAGCCCACAGAGCACTTACAGGTTCACATTCTAGACCATTCACACCTCTCCCTGAACAACAGGTATTCCTGCAAAAATAACAATTCAGAGCCTGTTTTTTTTATCTGCTAATTTTACATACAATCTGCTACTTGGGCAACACATGAAAAAATACCAACATTTTTCGAAATATCTTCTTTTGTTTTAAAGACAAGGTTTAAACAGTTTTGGAATCAGAAAATGGTGATTGCATTTTCATTTGGGGTGAACCAACCCTACCTCCTACAATGTCTTTCAGCACAAAAATGCCACTTACAATATCTATATCGGTAATGATTATAGTCACCAGACACCTTACTAATTAATTTTAAACCACACTGAACTGAGCTAAACTGAACTGAAACACTAAAAACTGAACTACTCAGTTCCAATTACTATGACCATTTATGTGAAGCTGATTTGACACAATCTACATTGTAAAAGCGCAATACAAATAAAGCTGAATTAAATTAATTATTATTACATTTTATTAAACACATTTTGTTACAGCCTAAAATATATAAGAATCATATTATACATCAAGCTATCAAAATGAATAAATCTAATAATAGTGTTCTTTAAAAATAGATGACTAATTTGAACATATTTTACATATACATATTTTACAAACATAAGATGGATTCTGATGAATTACACCAGTCTCATATATTTATTAGAACCAATTTATAAAAAAGCAATTTGGCGGGTTGGGGTGTATCAAACATTCACAACCGACAAGATAATGTATGCCAATAACAATAACCCAAGTAAAATAAAACAGATTTTTATACTAAATAACAGCTTGATTGCTACTTTATTGCTAAATTTGACCGACTTTTCAATTCCATATTTACACAATACTGATATACCAAACATGAAAATGCTTTTTCCTTAGAGTTTTGCAACAGTTGGCATACAGATGATAATGCTGTCTAAATGATCCATATTCACACTGATCTGCGAAACAAAAACTAAAATGATGACTGCATGATTTATTTTGATTTGACTGACGTTTTTACCAGGGTTTCTGCAGGTTTCACCGAGTTAAGTTTAAGACCTTTTTAAGACCATTATAAAATTTTAAACTTATACAGAGCGAAATGCTAATGCTTTTGTTTTTAATATCCCAGTTTGAAAAGACGTCCACTTGCCCTATCCAAAAATTATTAAAATTTAATAATGCAATAATAGTAAATTAATAATAAAAAATGGGTCATGTCAGTATCCTCAGCAGTAAATAAATGGAGAAAGTTAAAGAAAATGTTACTGTAAGGAAAGTAATTAAAACATTATGGTAAATAGAGTTAAAAATGATATTTTTATATAAAAATTTTATTGAGCTGGATTGTTTTATAAGTCTTAATAGCCATAATTGGGCAGCTACATGAACAATGAAAAAAAAAGACCAGTTTAAAGACTTGCAACACAATATTTTAGTAGATTTAACACTTTTTAGTTAGCGTTTGAGAGTTAAGACATTTTAAGACCACTGGATACCCTGTTTTTTTGGGTACCCTGATCAATATTATCAGCCACTTTAAGATTTCTCTCTCTCGAATGCATGGCTACAGAACAAACCACTGTTATCCAATGACTCAGCTAAACAACCTAACCTTTGAGTTGCATTTTAAGATGAATACTAGTATCTTGCAAAATAACTAGTAATATATTATGCTCTGTCATCATGGCAAAGACAAAAGAAATTAGTTATTAGAATTATTGTTAAAAAAATCCTATTAAACAGCACTTGGGAAATTTATGAGAATCAAAATTTAACAGGAGGTTTAATAATTGACATACATAAACTGTATGCCTGTGACAATATGTTCCTGTAGTTCGCCATTGTTGTTTATGTGGTCAAGATTGTGCGCTCATACAGTATACTATACACAAGACATTTTTCACACAGTTGAGCAGTTTACATAAAGAGAACTATGGTACGATTTTCAAAAACACAAACGCACTTTGAAACTAGTTTGCTTTTGCAGGCTTGGAAAATATGTTGTCATAAATGTCACATAAAACGTTAGAAAACACACAAGATGACTAACAGTACATTACTATTACAGTTTCCTATTACAGTCGTTTCGGTACATTTCTCAAATCATTCTTGACATGTACAAAACAGTAAGTGTATTTCTTAAAACAACTCATACAAACAGCAAAACACCATGGATTACATACAAAATCCTTAGGACATCTCTCACATATGAACATAAGAATGACAAGCAGTTGTGTATGAATGAGCATTGCTGATCCGCCCTATAAGCGCAGTCATGTTGTCAATATAAGTTTACACTTTTGTCTGGATGTTCTTTGATGACAGCTACTGCAAATTGTTGGATATTAGTGTATGTGGGAGTTTGATTACGAGAGACTTGACAACATTAATGCTTTTACTGTTTGTCAACAGACCATGTTATTTTTTTTTCTTCTGACATTGCAACACTACAATGGCTGAAAGAGCTTATCGTGCAGTTTAAGAAAGCACATGCAATTACCAATGAAAAACAGCAGCAAATAAAGAAACAATCTTCATCAATTTGACAGCTCACATGCTGCAAATTCTCACAACACAAACAACTGAAGCGCTGCAATTGGTCACAACACAAACAACTTAAGAAACGCACTGCAACTAGTCAAGACACTTGCAAACATCCATGTTACACAACGGAAATGTTTCAAGGGGACCCAAAACCATGAGGGACCCTGCTGGATGTGTTATGTCATGAATGTTGCTCAGTGAAGTGCCTTTGAAAGGCGAATTGTTTTTCGTTTATTTTAATATCCTTATTACACAAAATAATAACATCCACCTCTCAGCAGGGCCCGTCATGGTTTCGGTACCCACTGAAACATTTCCGTTGTGGATATTTGCAAGTGTTGTGACTTATTGCAGGCAGCGCGTTTCATCAGTTGTTTGTGTTGTGACCAATTTGCAGCGCATTTCTTCAGTCGTTCGTGTTTTGGGAATTTGCAACATGTGTGCTGTCAAATTGATAAAGATCGTTTCTTTGTTTGCCTGTTTTTTATAATTGCATGTGCTTTCTTAAATTGCAACTTGTTAAGCTCTCTTGGTCACTGTTAGGCATGGATGGGGCGATAACAATTTTCAAGGTATATTGTGGTTTTGAAAAGTCAAGGTTTTAAAACCGCCAAAATTTACTGCAATACCGTTCATAAGGTACGTGTAAGATTTTTTTTATTTACTTTTTTTTATGACAACTCTTTAGCAGAAAAAATATCCACAGATGCCGTTTTAAATTGTAAAGAAATTGAAATGAATGAAGACAGCAGAAATCAATAATTCATTTGAATTATTTAGCCTGACATGTTTACTGCTCTAAAATATTACACATTTTTCAAAAAATATAATATAATGTTTTCAAAGGGGGGAAAAGTGTTTTGTTTTTACCCAGACATTTAAAAAGAATATATTTTAGAGCAGTAATGACAATACCGTGATACCGTGAAACCGGGATATCCAAGGTTATCATACTGTCAGAATCTTATACTGGCCCATTCCTAGTCACCGTAAAATACAGACATTGAGATACAGAAAAGAATAGGTGACACTGGATAGCACAAAAAAAACTAAGTAAAAGTATAAATGTGAACTTAAGACAGTAGTAGGACATTATAGGAAAAAAAAGGCTAAATGGAAAGGTATAGAAATGTGCTAGACATTATGACAACTTGTTCAACCACTCTGCATGTAAACGCAGTTTTTTTTTTTTCACCCTTCCCTGTGTCTTGTTCCCTCCAATGTATGTCATTGATTATGTTACACAAGTGTTTATCGCTGCTGGTGGAACACTACTAGAATGGGTTTAAATGGAACGCCCTAACCCCTTCAGCACTTGGAAACTACACTGTTATAATGTTACCATTCGATTGCATTTAGGTACATATAGGTGCTGGAGTGGACAAATGAAGCTGACAAATTAAAGAATATGATATCGTTGTCAATTTTTTTTTTTTAAATCAAGGGATGAAGGATATGTCCATGTACACTTCGCCCATTTACTTGACAAAGTAGAAGGCATTTTAATATGGTGGCTGGGATTCCCCCAAGGGAACAAGGGAAAGAAAGTAAGTACTAAGCCAGTTAAATATAAAAACTGCATTATCGTGTAAAAAACGCTTCATGTCCAAACAATTGTTTTCAGTTCATCCTGTCATCCACTCTAAAATGACTGAAAACACTTTCATTCATATACTGCGCACACACAATGGTGCATTTACCAGCACATTTTGAAACACTGCTCAAAATCGCTACTGTGGTCTGCTTCTGCCACTGAACAACAGCTCCCCGTAAACATTTCATGTTCTATGAAGAGGCAATATGAAGCATGTACAAGTTGACATATATCTCAAATAAAGCTGTCAAAATGGACAGCGCTTAAATCATCTGCTATAAAATGTAGTGCACCATGTTAGCTAAATTGGTCACATGATTAAATCACATGACTAAAATGCGTCATCATTTACAAAAGCCTCCATTTTAACAGTCCACACTGCAACACGAAAACTGCATCTTTAAAAAGATACAATTTTGTTTTGCCCTTGCTGTGGT
This sequence comes from Danio rerio, assembly GCF_052040795.2. Lineage (NCBI taxonomy): Eukaryota > Metazoa > Chordata > Actinopteri > Cypriniformes > Danionidae > Danio > Danio rerio. The sequence goes on from NC_141034.1 coordinate 10,201,076, forward strand.
TAATGACGATACGCACCTCTCAAAAAAATTTAACTACATGTCAAAACGACAATGCAAGCTCTGTCATTAGCTTGGTAGCTGTGACTAGTGTGGACGGTGTTGAGAGCCACGAGCCTGATGGAGCGATTGTTTACTAGTGTAATCTGAAAAGCTCTTGATTAAGACTTTTGTTTTATGTTTACCTTATTATTAAAGTTGTTGCACGTCTGCCAGTTCCCGCTTTTAAATTCCCTCTGTTTTGTTTCCTCCGATGTACGTCACTGAATATGTTACACAAGTGTTTATCACTCCTGGTGGAACATCTGAATAGGTTTAAATGGAACGGCGTGAACCTTCAGCAATTGGAAACTACACTGTTATCATGTCACAATCGCATTTCATTCATGCACATATAGATCCTGGAGTGAACATATAAATCTGATAAAATAAAGAATATGAATCGGCCAAAAATTGAGGGTGAAGAAACTCGACACAGTAGTTTTGAGAATTTCAATTCTGACCTGAGAAATGTGCCAAAAGCGACTGAGAAAAACTATAACGTAACATTCCATGTTTAGAGAGTCTTGAATCACTCTGAAGGCTGCTTTACAGCTTCTGACATTTGGCCACCTGAATGCTCTTCTGGATGACAGGAGATGTTTGTTGTCGGCTCTGCAGGGTTGGCATGAGGTTGAGGTGGTGTATGGAGGATCTCTGGTGCTGTAAATACAGGCTGGGGGTTTGAATTGGACTGAGATGGCAGGAGGCTTTTCAACCCTGCAAAAAGCTGGTTGACTAAGGTCTCCATAGAACGTGTATGTTCAGTGAGTACTCGAGAAATAAGGCGTTCCTCTCTCGCATGACTCTGTTCCAGCTGATGCTCCAGCCATGTGTTCTGTGCCTGCTGCATTCTTTCTAGAAAGTCCTGATACTGGGTATGCATCGCAACACAACAAGGCCTTTTGGGCTTGAACAAACCTGGGAAACAAGAACCACAGTAAAATTACTTGCAATACACAATCACAATATGTTTTATTGAAGTTCTTTAATGCGGAAGTTTGCTTGTTATTGCAATTGTTTAAAACTTTTGGTTCAGTCGCCAATGGGAGAAATGGCTCAGAATAATAAATGGGTCAAATTACTTGCTCTACAAACAAGTGTGCTCATAACTACACATGAAGAGTAGAATAATATAATAGGAAAATATCAGTTTGCTATATGAGGAGCATAACAAGCTGTTTTTAATGCCTAAAAATCAATGACCGCGAATAAGACCGAAAGTCTCGAGCCAAATAGATTCCAATGGTTGCTCCTGCGCATTCGTGAAGAATAAAGTCAATACTTGCAATTTGGCTATTAGCACAACTGTTTACCTGGGGATTTGAAACCCAGCACCAGAGCTAAACCTTGTTTTCTCCTCACAGTTGTGTCTACAAAGCTTTAAAAATATATCCATTTACATTTTTTACAGACCTTCCTGATGATAAAAGGTAAAGTTTGCAAAATTGTAAATGGCCAAACTATACTTTTGCACTGTTAAGCCTGGTTTATACTCATTCGCTTGAGTGCACGAGGTGAACGTCATTGCTGTGTTTGAGGAGGTTCGCTTTGGGTGCGTGCTACATGATTTCAGCTATCGGAGCGCACAATTTTTTGAGAGTTGAGCGAACAGTTTGCGCGCAACCGCATTTGATATGAATATGAATCGCTTAGAAAAGATTTTGTTAGAAACAGGCACGCCTGTAAAGACATCTTTATGATCCGTCCTTGCATGATAAAAGAAATAAACAGATAGACAATAATTATTGGCTAAAAATTGCAACAGCCGTGGGAAAGGAGGAATGTTTTTGTAAAAGTTTGGAAAAACTTGAGGGATAAGTTTGTAAGAATCAAAGAGCGAGGCCATGGCAAACGTTTCCACAATTCCTAAGTTTTATAATGATCAGGGTATATGCAGGAATCCTAAAGGTAAATTCAATACCTTTTTCAGACTTTTTAAAGACCTTCTCAGACACTTCAGTTTTACATTTTAATAAATCTGCAAAAATGTCAACAATTCTGTGTTTTTCTGTCAATATGGGAGGCAGTGTGTACATAATAAGTTAAAAAAAAAAAAATTAGCTTAAATGATTTAGCAAATGGCTGCAATATAATAAAAGAGTGAATAAAATTTAAGGGGTCTGATTACTTTCCAGACCTGCTGCATTTAAAGCTAATCTAGGAGAACTATTCATCACACCTTGAACCAAAGGCTGCTGGGAAGTGGACGGCTGTGCAGAATTGATGCTCTCTGTAAAGGTGATTGGCTGGGCTGGTGTGTAGCTTTCTGTAGAGGTGGAGCTCTCATTTGAGGGTTGTGTGAGGATGAGGGGTTCGCTCTCAATTTTCACTGACTGGATTTCCTGAATTCCACCTTTTGAGTCTTCCACTCCATCATCTTTAAAACACAAAAGCATGTAAAGATCAGAAATCCGCAAAAGATATTCTAGCTACATACTGCATCTATTACTTTATCCCTTTTCTGGATGTGTACCCTTACGTTTATTGCACCATACTATTTCATGTTCTTGTATAAACTTAAAAGTATCGCTCACTCATAAATTGAAAATTTCCTCAAACTGAAGTGGTTCTAAACTTTTTAAAAATATATTTTTTTCTTTTGTTGCACTCAAAAAAAGAAATAATAATAACAAAATAAATAAAAATAATGCTTCAGTTTCCCCCACAAGTCCAAAGACATGTGGTACATGTGAATTGGGTAAGCTAAATTGTCTGTAGTGTATGAGTGTGAAAGGTTGTTTCCCAGAGATGGGTTGGGCTGGAAGGGCATCTGCTACTTAAAAACATGCTGGATAAGTTGGCAGTTCATTCCGCAGTGTCGACCGCAGATTAATGATAGGACTATGCCAAAAAGAAAATGAATGAATGAGATTTATTTGCACTATCTGTATTTTGTACTGTCTGTTGCCAGTACCTAAGCTTTTCACTCATCATAGAACACGTGCTGCTGATGATGTGACAATAAAAGTGATTTGAAATTGTTATGGCATGTAACATCTTGTGATCTATGGAAATTTATAATCAAAAATAAATATATACGATGAAAAAAAAAATTTTTAAAAGGTGAAAAAAGAATGGCTTTGGTCACTAAATGTACCTGCAACTATAGAATCATGTTTTGTCTTGATATATATATATATATATGCAGTTGAAGTCAGAATTATTAGCCCCCCCTAATTATTAGACCGCTTGTTTATTTTTTCCCCCAATTTCTGTTTAACTGGGAGAATATTTTTTTCAACACATTTCTAAATATAATAGTTTTAATAACTCATTTCTAATAACTGATTTATTTTATCTTTGCTATAATGACAGTAAAAATGTTTTACTAGATATTTTTCAAGACACTTCTATACAGCTTAAAGTGATATTTAAAGGTTTAACTAGGTTAAGGTAATTCGGCAAGTTATGGTATAACAGTAGATTGTTCTGTAGATTATCAAGAAAAAAAAAACGCTTAAAGGGGCTAATAATTTTCTCCCTAAAATGGCTTTTAAAAAATTTTAAACTGCTTTTATTCTAGCCGAAACAAAACAATTAAGAAAGAAAAAATATTATCAGACATACTGTGAAAATGTCCTTGCTCTATTACACATCATTTGGGAAATATTTAAAAAAGAAGAAAAAAATTCGAAGGGGGCTAATAATTCTGACTTAAATTGTGTGTGTGTGTGTGTATATATATATATATATATATATATATATATATATATATATATATATATATATATATATATATATACTATTTTTGGCCCACCTGGAATATATATATTAACATAGTAACATTTAAAGGGAATCAAAAAATGTTTTCAAAATTGTCCTAAGACAATAATGGGTGCTGTTAAGTAAGGACAACTTTGAGAAAAGGTGATGATCCACTTCAAAT